>NC_136057.1:149358128-149363128 GCF_964261635.1 Lissotriton helveticus
GCCCCCACTCTATCTATCTATCGCCCTCACTTTATCTATCTATCTATCAATCTATCTATCTATCTATCTATCTATCTATCTATCTATCTATCTATCTATCTATCTATCTATCTATCTATCTATCTATCTATCTATCTATCACCCTCACTCTATCTATCTATCTATCTATCTATCTATCTATCTATCTATCTATCACCCTCACTCTATCTATCTATCTATTGCCCTCACTCTATTTATCGCCCTCACTTTATCTATCTATCGCTCTCACTCCATCTATCTATCGCCCTCACTCCATCTATCTATCGCACCTCACTCTATCCATCTATCTATCTATCCATCGCCCTCACTCTATTGCACTCACTCGATCTATCGCACTCACTCTATCTATCTCTCTATCTATCTATTCCCTCTATCTATCGCCCTCAGTCAATCTATCTATCTATCTATCTATCTATCTATCTATCTATCTATCTATTGCCCTCACTCTATCTCTCTATCTATCTATCGCCCTCACTCTATCTATCTATCGCCCTCACTCTATCTATCTATTGCCCTCACTCTATCTATCTATCGCCCTCAGGCTATCTCTCTATCTATCTATCGCCCTCACTCTATCCCTCTATCTATCTCTATATCTCCCTCACTCTATCTATCTATCGCCATCACTCTATCTATTGATCGTCCTCACTCTATCTATCTATTGCCCTCACTCTATCTATCTATCTATCTATCTATCTAACTATCTATCTATCTATCTATCGCCCTCACTCTATCGCTCTATCTATCTATCGCCCTCACTCTATCTCTATCTATCTATCTCCCTCACTCTATCTATCTATCACCCTCACTCTATCTATCTATCGCCTTCACTCTATCTATTTATCGCCCTCACTCTATCTATCGCCCTCACTCTATCTATCTATCTATCTATCTATCTAACTATCTATCTATCTATCGCCCTCACTCTATCGCTCTATCTATCTATCGCCCTCACTCTATCTCTTTATCTATCTATCTCCCTCACTCTATCTATCTATCGCCCTCACTCTATCTATCTATCTATCTATCTAACTATCTATCTATTTATCGCCCTCACTCTATCTATTGCCCTTACTCTATCTATCTATCTATCGCTCCTCACTCTATCAATCTATCTATCGCCCTCACTCTATCTATCTATCGCCCTCACTCTATCTATCTATCGCCCTCACTCCATCAATCTATCTATCTCCCTCACTCTATCTCTCTATCTATCTATCTATCACCCTCACTGTATCTCTCTATCTATCTATCGCCCTCACTCTTTCTCTCTATCTATCTATAGCCTTCACTCTATCTATCTATCTATCTATCTATCTATCTATCTATCTATCTATTTATCTATCTATCTATCTATCTATCTATCTATCTATCTATCTGTATATCTATCTATCTATCTGTCTATCTATCTATCGCCCTCACTCTATCTATCTATCGCCCTCACTCTATCTATCTATCGCCCTCACTCTATCTCTCTATCTATCGCCCTCATTCTATCTCTCTATGTGTCTATCCCCCTCACTCTAATTCTCTATCTATCTATCGCCCTCACTCTATCTCTCTATCTATTGCCCTCCCTCTCTCTATCTATCAATCTATCTATCAATCTATCTATCTATCGCCCTCACTCTATCTATCGCCCTCACTCTATCTATCGCCCTCACTCTATCTATCGCCCTCAGTCTATCTATCTATTGCCCTCACTTTATCTATCTATCTATCTATCTATCTATCTATCTATCTATCTATCTATCTATCTATCTATCTATCTATCTATCTATCTATCTATCTATCTATCTATCTATCTATCTATCTATCTATCTATCTATCTATCTAACTGTCTATCTATCTGTCTATCTATCTATCTATCTATCTATCTATCTATCTATATATCTATCTATCACCCTCACTCTATCTATTTATCGCCCTCACTCTATCTATCTATCTATCTATCTATCTATCTATCTATCTATCTATCTATCTATCTATCTATCTATCTATCTATCTATCTATCTATCTATCTATCACCCTCACTCTATCTATCCATCTATCTATCTATCTATCTATCTATCTATCTATCTATCTATCTATCTATCTATCTATCTATCTATCTATCTATCTATCTATCTATCTATCTATCAGTCACCCTCACTCTATCTATCTATCTATCTATCTATCGACCTCACTCTATCTCTCTATTTATCGCCCTCACTCTATCTCTCTATCGATCTATCTCCCTGACTCTATCTATTTATCGCACTCCCTCTATCTATCTATCTCTCTATCTATCGCCCTCACTCTATCTCTCCATCTATCTATTGCCCTCACTCTATCTATCTATTGCCCTCACTCTATCTATCTATCGCCCTCACTCTATGTATCACCCTCACTCTATCTATCTATCTATCTATCTATCTATCTATCTATCTATCTATCTATCTATCTATCTATCGCCCTCATTCTATCTCTCTATCTATCTATCACCCTCACTCTATCTCTCTATCTATCTATCTCCCTCACTCTATCTATCTATCACGATAGGCCCTCAATCTATCTATCTATCTATCTATCGCCCTCACTCTATCTGTTTATCGCCCTCACTCTATCTACCTATCTAACGCCCTCACTCGATCCATCTATCTATCTATTGCCCTCACTCTATCTATCTATCGCCCTCACTCTATCTCTCTATCTATCTATATCTCTATCGCCCTCACTCTATCTATCTATCTATATATTACCCTCACTCTATCTCTCAATCTATCTATCGCCCTCACTCTATCTATTTATCGCCCCCACTCTATCTATCTATCGCCCTCACTTTATCTATCTATCTATCTATCTATCTATCTATCTATCTATCTATCTATCTATCTATCTATCTATCTATCTATCTATCTATCTATCTATCTATCTATCTATCTATCACCCTCACTCTATCTATCTATCTATCTATCTATCACCCTCACTCTATCTATCTATCTATTGACCTCACTCTATTTATCGCCCTCACTTTATCTATCTATCGCTCTCACTCCATCTATCTATCGCCCTCACTCCATCTATCTATCGCACCTCACTCTATCCATCTATCTATCTATCCATCGCCCTCACTCTATTGCACTCACTCGATCTATCGCACTCACTCTATCTATCTCTCTATCTATCTATTCCCTCTATCTATCGCCCTCAGTCTATCTATCTATCTATCTATCTATCTATCTATCTATCTATCTATCTATCTATTGCCCTCACTCTATCTCTCTATCTATCTATCGCCCTCACTCTATCTATCTATCGCCCTCACTCTATCTATCTATTGCCCTCACTCTATCTATCTATCGCCCTCAGGCTATCTCTCTATCTATCTATCGCCCTCACTCTATCCCTCTATCTATCTCTATATCTCCCTCACTCTATCTATATATCGCCATCACTCTATCTATTGATCGTCCTCACTCTATCTATCTATCGCCCTCACTCTATCTATCTATCTATCTATCTAACTATCTATCTATCTATCTATCACCCTCACTCTATCGCTCTATCTATCTATCGCCCTCACTCTATCTCTATCTATCTATCTCCCTCACTCTATCTATCTATCACCCTCACTCTATCTATCTATCGCCTTCACTCTATCTATTTATCGCCCTCACTCTATCTATCGCCCTCACTCTATCTATCTATCTATCTATCTATCTATCTATCTATCTATCTATCTATCTATCTATCTATCTATCTATCTATCTATCTATCTAACTATCTATCTATCTATCGCCCTCACTCTATCGCTCTATCTATCTATCGCCCTCACTCTATCTCTTTATCTATCGATCTCCCTCACTCTATCTATCTATCGCCCTCACTCTATCTATCTATCTATCTATCTAACTATCTATCTATCTATCGCCCTCACTCTATCGCTCTATCTATCTATCGCCCTCACTCTATCTCTTTATCTATCTATCTCCCTCACTCTATCTATCTATCACCCTCACTCTATCTATCTATCTATCTATCTATCTATCTATCTATCTATCTATCTATCTATCTATCTATCTATCTATCTATCTATCTATCTATCTATCTATCTATCTATCTATCTATCTATCTATCTATCTATCTATCTATCTATCTATCTATCTATCTATCTATCTATCTATCTATCTATCTATCTATCCATCTATCTATCTATCTATCCATCTATCTATCTATCTATCTATCTATCTATCTATCTATCTATCTATCTATCTATCTATCTATCTATCTATCTATCTATCTATCTATCTATCTATCGCCCTCACTCAATCTATCTATCGCCCTCACTCTATCTATCGATCGCCCTCACTATATCTATCTATTGTCCTCACTCTATCTATCTATCTATCTATCTATCTATCTATCTATCTATCTATCTATCTATCTATCTAACTATCTATCTATCTATCTATCTATCTATCTATCTATCTATCTATCTATCTATCTATCTATCTATCTATCTATCGTCCTCACTCTTTCTATCTATCTATCTCTCTATCGCCCTCACTCTGTCTCTCTATCTATCTATCACCCTCACTTTATCTATTGCCCTCACTCTATCTATCTATCGCCCTGACTCTGTCTATTTATCGCCCTCACTCTATCTATTTATCGCCCTCAATCTATCTATCTATCGCCCTCACTCTATCTCTCTTTCTCTCTATCTATCTATCTATCGCCCTCACTCTATCTCCCTATCTATCTATCGCCCTCACTCTATCTCTCTATCGATCTATCTCCCTGACTCTTTCTATCTATCGCCCTCACTCTATCTATTTATCGCCCTAACTCTATCTATCTATCTATCTATCTATCTATCTATCTATCTATCTATCTATCTATCTATCTATCTATCTATCTATCTATCTATCTATCTATCTATCTATCTATCTATCTATCTATCTATCTATCTATCTATC
>NC_136057.1:149410628-149415628 GCF_964261635.1 Lissotriton helveticus
TGCACTCACTCGATCTATCGCACTCACTCTATCTATCTCTCTATCTATCTATTCCCTCTATTTATCGCCCTCAGTCTATCTATCTATCTATCTATCTATCTATCTATCTATCTATCTATCTATCTATCTATCTCTCTATCTATTGCCCTCACTCTATCTCTCTATCTATCTATCGCCCTCACTCTATCTATCTATCGCCCTCACTCTATCTATCTATTGCCCTCACTCTATCTATCTATCGCCCTCACGCTATCTCTATATCTATCTATTGCCCTCACTCTATCTCTCTATCTATCTCTACATCTCCCTCACTCTATCTATCTATCGCCCTCACTCTATCTATTGATCGTCCTCACTCTATCTATCGCCCTCACTCTATCTATCTATCTATCTATCTATCTATCTATCTATCTATCTATCTATCTATCTATCTATCTATCTATCTATCTATCTATCTATCTATCTATCTATCTATCGCCCTCACTCTATCGCTCTATCTATCTATCGCCCTCGCTGTATCTCTATCTATATATCTCCCTCACTCTATCTATCTATCACCCTCACTCTATCTATCGCCCTCACTCTATCTATTTATCGCCCTCACTCTATCTATCGCCCTCACTCTATCTATTTATCTATCTATCTATCTATCTATCTATCTATCTATCTATCTATCTATCTATCTATCTATCTATCTATCTATCTATCTATCTATCTATCTATCTATCTATCTATCTATCTATCACCCTCACTCTATCTATCTATCTATCTATCTATCACCCTCACTCTATCTATCTATCTATTGCCCTCACTCTATTTAATGCCCTCACTTTATCTATCTATCGCCCTCACTCCATCTATCTATCGCCCTCACTCCATCTATCTATCGCCCCTCACTCTATCCATCTATCTATCTATCCATCGCCCTCACTCTATTGCACTCACTCGATCTATCGCACTCACTCTATCTATCTCTCTATCTATCTATTCCCTCTATCTATCGCCCTCAGTCTATCTATCTATCTATCTATCTATCTATCTATCTATCTATCTATCTATCTATCTATCTATCTATCTATCTATTGCCCTCACTCTATCTCTCTATCTATCTATCGCCCTCACTCTATCTATCTATCGCCCTCACTCTATCTATCTATTGCCCTCACTCTATCTATCTATCGCCCTCAGGCTATCTCTCTATCTATCTATCGCCCTCACTCTATCCCTCTATCTATCTCTATATCTCCCTCACTCTATCTATCTATCGCCATCACTCTATCTATTGATCGTCCTCACTCTATCTATCTATCGCCCTCACTCTATCTATCTATCTATCTATCTATCTATCTATCTATCTATCTATCTATCTATCTATCTATCTATCTATCTATCTATCTATCTAACTATCTATCTATCTATCTATCTATCGCCCTCACTCTATCGCTCTATCTATCTATCGCCCTCACTCTATCTCTATCTATCTCCCTCACTCTATCTATCTATCACCCTCACTCTATCTATCTATCGCCTTCACTCTATCTATTTATCGCCCTCACTCTATCTATCGCCCTCACTCTATCTATCTATCTATCTATCTATCTATCTATCTATCTATCTATCTATCTATCTATCTATCTATCTATCTATCTATCTATCTATCTATCTATCTATCTATCTATCTATCTAACTATCTATCTATCTATCGCCCTCACTCTATCGCTCTATCTATCTATCGCCCTCACTCTATCTCTTTATCTATCTATCTCCCTCACTCTATCTATCTATCACCCTCACTCTATCTATCTATCTATCTATCTATCTATCTATCTATCTATCTATCTATCTATCTATCTATCTATCTATCTATCTATCTATCTATCTATCTATCTATCTATCTATCTATCTATCTATCTATCTATCCATCTATCTATCTATCACTCTATCTATCTATTGCCCTCACTCTATCTATCTATTGCCCTCACTCGATCTATCTATCTATCTATCTAACTATCATTCTATCTATCTATCTATCTATCAATTTATCGCCCTCACTCTATCTCTCTATCTATCTATCGCCCTCACTCTATCTATCTATTGCCCTCACTCTATTTATCGCTCTCTCTATCTATCGCCCTCACTCTATCTATCGCCCTTACTCTATCTATCTATCGCTCCTCACTCTATCAATCTATCTATCGCCCTCACTCTATCAATCTATCTATCGCCCTCACTCTATCTATCTATCGCCCTCACTCTATCTATCTATCGCCCTCACTCTATCTATCTATCGCCTCACTCCATCAATCTATCTATCTCCCTCACTCTATCTCTCTATCTATCTATCAGCCTCACTGTATCTCTCTATCTATCTATCGCCCTCACTCTTTCTCTCTATCTATCTATAGCCCTCACTCTATCCATCTATTGCCCTCACTCTATTTATCTATCTATCTATAGCCTTCACTCTATCTATCTATCTATCTATCTATCTATCTATCTATCTATCTATCTATCTATCTATCTATCTATCTATCTATCTATCTATCTATCTATCTATCTATCTATCTATCTATCTGTCTATCTGTCTATCGCCCTCACTCTATCTATCTATCGCCCTCACTCTATCTATCTATCTATCGCCCTCACTCTATCTCACTATCTATCGCCCTCATTCTATCTCTCTATGTATCTTTCCCCCTCACTCTATTTCTCTATCTATCTATCGCCCTCACTCTATCTCTCAATCTATCGCCATCTATCTATCTATCTATCTATCTATCTATCTATCTATCTATCTATCTATCTATCTATCTATCTGTCTATCTATCAATCTATCTATCGCCCTCACTCTATCTATCTATCTATCTATCTATCTATCTATCTATCTATCTATCTATCTATCTATCTATCTATCTATCTATCTATCTATCTATCTATCGCCCTCATTCTATCTCTCTATCTATCTATCTATCACCCTCACTCTATCTCTCTATCTATCTATCTCCCTCACTCTATCTATCTATCGCGATAGGCCCTCAATCTATCTATCTATCTATCTATCTCCCTCACTCTATCTATTTATCGCCCTCACTCTATCTACCTATCTAACGCCCTCACTCGATCCATTTATCTATCTATTGCCCTCACTCTATCTATCTATCTATCGCCCTCACTCTATCTCTCTATCTATCTATATCTCTATCGCCCTCACTCTATCTCTCTATCTATATATTACCCTCACTCTATCTCTCAACCTATCTATTGACCTCACTTTATCTATCGCCCTCACTCTATCTATTTATCGCCCCCACTCTATCTATCTATCGCCCTCACTTTATCTATCTATCTATCTATCTATCTATCTATCTATCTATCTATCTATCTATCTATCTATCTATCTATCTATCTATCTCTATCTATCTATCTATCTATCTATCTATCTATCTATCTATCTATCTATCAATCTATCTATCTATCTATCTATCTATCTATCTATCTATCTATCTATCTATCTATCTATCTATCTATCTATCACCCTCACTCTATCTATCTATCTATCTATCTATCACCCTCACTCTATCTATCTATCTATTGCCCTCACTCTATTTAATGCCCTCACTTTATCTATCTATCGCCCTCACTCCATCTATCTATCGCCCTCACTCCATCTATCTATCGCCCCTCACTCTATCCATCTATCTATCTATCCATCGCCCTCACTCTATTGCACTCACTCGATCTATCGCACTCACTCTATCTATCTCTCTATCTATCTATTCCCTCTATCTATCGCCCTCAGTCTATCTATCTATCTATCTATCTATCTATCTATCTATCTATCTATCTATCTATCTATCTATCTATCTATTGCCCTCACTCTATCTCTCTATCTATCTATCGCCCTCACTCTATCTATCTATCGCCCTCACTCTATCTATCTATTGCCCTCACTCTATCTATCTATCGCCCTCAGGCTATCTCTCTATCTATCTATCGCCCTCACTCTATCCCTCTATCTATCTCTATATCTCCCTCACTCTATCTATCTATCGCCATCACTCTATCTATTGATCGTCCTCACTCTATCTATCTATCGCCCTCACTCTATCTATCTATCTATCTATCTATCTATCTATCTATCTATCTATCTATCTATCTATCTATCTAACTATCTATCTATCTATCTATCGCCCTCACTCTATCGCTCTATCTATCTATCGCCCTCACTCTATCTCTATCTATCTCCCTCACTCTATCTATCTATCACCCTCACTCTATCTATCTATCGCCTTCACTCTATCTATTTATCGCCCTCACTCTATCTATCGCCCTCACTCTATCTATCTATCTATCTATCTATCTATCTATCTATCTATCTATCTATCTATCTATCTATCTATCTATCTATCTATCTATCTATCTATCTATCTATCTAACTATCTATCTATCTATCGCCCTCACTCTATCGCTCTATCTATCTATCGCCCTCACTCTATCTCTTTATCTATCTATCTCCCTCACTCTATCTATCTATCACCCTCACTCTATCTATCTATCTATCTATCTATCTATCTATCTATCTATCTATCTATCTATCTATCTATCTATCTATCTATCTATCTATCTATCTATCTATCTATCTATCTATCTATCTATCTATCTATCTATCTATCTATCTATCTGTCTATCTATCTATCTATCTATCTATCTATCTATCTATCTATCTATCTATCTATGTATCTATCTATCTATCTATCACTCTATCTATCTATCGCCCTCACTCTATCTATCTATTGCCCTCACTCTATTTATCGCTCTCTCTATCTATCGCCCTCACTCTATCTATCGCCCTTACTCTATCTATCTATCGCTCCTCACTCTATCAATCTATCTATCGCCCTCACTCTATCAATCTATCTATCGCCCTCACTCTATCTATCTATCGCCCTCACTCTATCTATCTATCGCCCTCACTCTATCTATCTATCGCCTCACTCCAT
>NC_136057.1:149425628-149430628 GCF_964261635.1 Lissotriton helveticus
CCTCACTCTATCTATCTATCTATCTATGTATCTTTCTATCTATCTATCTATCGCCCTCACTCTATCTTTCGCCCCTCAGTCTATCAGTCTATCTATCTATCACCCTCAATCTATCTATCTATCTATCTATCTATCTATCTATCTATCTATCTATCTATCTATCTATCTATCTATCTATCTATCTATCTATCTATCTATCTATCTATCTATCTATCTATCTATCTATCTATCGATCGATCTATCTATCTATCTATCTATCTATCTATCTATCTATCTATCTATCTATCCATCTATCTATCTATCTCCCTCACTCTATCTATCTATCGCCCTCACTCTATTTATCGCTCTCTCTATCTATTGCCCTTACTCTATCTATCTATCGCCCCTCACTCTATATATCTATCTATCGCTCCTCACTCTATCAATCTATCTATCCCCCTCACTCTATCTATCTATCGCCCTCACTCTATCTATCTATCGCCCGTCACTCTATCAATCTATCTATTTCCCTCACTCTATCTCTCTATCTATCTATCACCCTCACTCTATCTCTCTATCTATCTATCGCCCTCACTCTTTCTCTCTATCTATAGCCTCACTCTTTCTATTGCCCTCACTCTATTTATCTATCTATCTATAGCCTTCACTCTATCTATTTATCTGTCTATCTATATATCGCCCTCACTCTATCTATCGCACTAACTCTATCTCTCTATCTATCGCCCTCACTCTATCTCTCTATCTATCGTCCTCACTCTATCTCTCCATCTATCTATCTATCGCCCTCACTCTATCTCTCTATCTATCTATCACCCTCACTTTATCTATTGCCCTCACTCTATCTATCGATCGCCCTGACTCTGTCTATTTATCGCCCTCACTCTATCTATTTATCGCCCTCAATCTATCTATCTATCGCCCTCACTCTATCTCTCTTTCTTTCTATCTATCTATCTATCTATCGCCCTCACTCTATCTCCCTATCTATCTATCGCCCTCACTCTATCTCTCTATCGATCTATCTCCCTGACTCTTTCTATCTATCGCCCTCACTCTATCTATTTATCGCCCTAACTCTATCCATCTATCTATCTATCTATCTATCTATCTATCTATCTATCTATCTATCTATCTATCTATCTATCTATCTATCTATCTATCTATCTATCTATCTATCTATCGCCCGCAGGTTATCTATCTATCTATCTATCTATCTATCACCCTCACTCTATCTATCTATCTATCTATCTATCTATCTATCTATCTATCTATCTATCTATCTATCTATCTATCTATCTATCACCCTCACTCTATCTATCTATCTATTGCCCTCACTCTATTTATCGCCCTCACTTTATCTATCTATCGCCCTCACTCCATCTATCTATCGCCCTCACTCCATCTATCTATCGCCCCTCACTCTATCCTTCTATCTATCCATCGCCCTCACTCTATTGCACTCACTCGATCTATCGCACTCACTCTATCTATCTCTCTATCTATCTATTCCCTCTATTTATCGCCCTAAGTCTATCTATCTATCTATCTATCTATCTATCTATCTATCTATCTATCTATCTATCTATCTATCTATCTATCTATCTATCTATCTATCTATCTATCTATCTATCTATCTATCTATCTATCTCTCTATCTATTGCCCTCACTCTATCTCTCTATCTATCTATCGCCCTCACTCTATCTATCTATCGCCCTCACTCTATCTATCTATTGCCCTCACTCTATCTATCTATCGCCCTCACGCTATCTCTATATCTATCTATTGCCCTCACTCTATCTCTCTATCTATCTCTACATCTCCCTCACTCTATCTATCTATCGCCCTCACTCTATCTATTGATCGTCCTCACTCTATCTATCGCCCTCACTCTATCTATCTATCTATCTATCTATCTATCTATCTATCTATCTATCTATCTATCTATCGCCCTCACTCTATCGCTCTATCTATCTATCGCCCTCGCTGTATCTCTATCTATCTATCTCCCTCACTCTATCTATCTATCACCCTCACTCTATCTATCGCCCTCACTCTATCTATTTATCGCCCTCACTCTATCTATCGCCCTCACTCTATCTATTTATCTATCTATCTATCTATCTATCTATCTATCTATCTATCTATCTATCTATCTAACTATCTATCTATCTATCGCCCTCACTCTATCGCTTTATCTATCTATCGCCCTCACTCTATCTCTTTATCAACCTATCTCCCTCACTCTATCTATCTATCACCCTCACTCTATCTATCTATCTATCTATCTATCTATCTATCTATCTATCTATCTATCTATCTATCTATCTATCTATCTATCTATCTATCTATCTATCTATCTATCTATCTATCACTCTATCTATCTATTGCCCTCACTCTATCTATCTATCTATTGCCCTCACTCGATCTATCTATCTATCTATCTAACTATCTATCTATCTATCTATCTATCTATCTATCTATCTATCTATCTATCTATCTATCTATCTATCTATCTATCTATCTATCTATCTATCTATCTATCCATCTATCCATCTATCTATCGTCCTCACTCTTTCTATCTATCTATCTATCTATCTCTCTATCTCTCTATCTATCGCCCTCACTCTGTCTCTCTATCTTTCTATCGCACTCACTTTATCTATTGCCCTCATTCTATCTATCTATCGCCCTCACGCTATCTATTTATCGCCCTCACTCTATCTATTTATCGCCCTCACTCTATCTATCTATCGCCCTCACTCTATCTCTCTTTCTCTCTATCTATCTATCTATCGCCCTCACTCTATCTCCCTATCTATCTATCACCCTCACTCTATCTCTCCATCGATCTATCTCCCTGACTCTATCTATCTATCGCCCTCACTCTATCTATTTATCGCCCTCACTCTATCTATCTATCTATCTATCTATCTATCTATCTATCTATCTATCTATCTATCTATCTATCTATCTATCTATCTATCTATCTATCGCCCGCAGTTTATCTATCTATCTATTTATCTATCTATCTATCTACCTATCCATCGCCCTCACTCCTCACTCTATCTATCTATTGCCCTCACTTTATCTATTGATCTATCGCCCTCACTCTATCTATCACCCTCACTCTATCTATCTATCTATCGCCCTCCCTCTATCTATCTATCTATCTATCTATCTATTGCCCTCACTCTATCTCTCTATCTATTGCCCTCACTCTATGTCTCTATCTACCTATCGCCCTCACTCTATCTATCGCCCTCACTCTATCTATTGCCTTCACTTATCTATCTATCGCCCCTCACTCTATCTATCTATCGCCTTCACTCTATCTACCTATCTATCACCCTCACTCGATCTATCTATCTATCTATCGCCCTCACTCTATCTATCGCCCTCACTCTATCTATCTATCCATTTCCCTCACTCTATCTATCTATCACCCTTACTCTATCTATCGCCCTCACTCTATCTATCTATCTATCTATCTATCTATCTATCTATCTATCTATCTATCTATCTATCTATCTATCTATCTATCTATCTATCTATCTATCTATCTATCTATCTATTTATCGCCCTTACTCTATCTCTCTATCTATCTATCGCCCTCACTCTATCTCCCTATCTATCTCCCTCACTCTATCTATCTATCGCCCTCACTCTATCTATCACCCTCACTCTATCTATCTATCGATTGCCCTCACTCTATCTATCTATCTATCGCCCTTACTCTATCTAGCGCCCTCACTCTATCTCTTTATCTATCTATCGCCCTCACTCTATCTCTCTATCTCTCTATCTATCTATCTCTCTATCTATCTATCGCCCTCACTCTATCTCTCTATATATCTATTGCCCTCACTCTATCTCTCAATCTATCTATCGCCCTCACTCTATCTATCTATCTATCTATCTATCGCCCTCACTCTATCTATCTATCGCCCTCACTCTATCTATTTATCGCCCCCACTCTATCTATCTATCACCCTCACTCTATCTATCAATCGATCTATCGCCCTCACTCTATGTATCTATCTATCGTCCTCACTCTTTCTCTCTATCGATCTATCTCCCTGACTCTATCTATCTATCACCCTCACTCTAATTATCTATCTATCTATCTATCTATCTATCTATCTATCTATCTATCTATCTATCTATCTATCTATCTATCTATCTATCTATCTATCTATCTATCTATCTATCTATCTATCTATCTATCTATCTATCTATCTATCTATCTATCTATCTATCTCTCTATCTATCTATTTATCTATCTATCTATCTATCTATCTATCTATCTATCTATCTATCTATCTATCTATCTATCTATCCATCTATCCATCTATCTATCGCCCTCACTCTATCTATCTATATGTCTATCACCCTCACTCTATCTATCTATTATCCTCACTCAATCTATCTGTCTATCTATCTATCGCCCTCACTCCATCTATCTATCATCCTCACTCCATCTATCTATCGCCCCTTACTCTATCAATCTATCTATCGCCCTCACTCTATCAATCTATCTATCGCCCTCACTCTATCTATCTATCTATCTATGTATCTTTCTATCTATCTATCTATCGCCCTCACTCTATCTTTCGCCCCTCAGTCTATCAGTCTATCTATCTATCACCCTCAATCTATCTATCTATCTATCTATCTATCTATCTATCTATCTATCTATCTATCTATCTATCTATCTATCTATCTATCTATCTATCTATCTATCTATCTATCTATCTATCTATCTATCTATCTATCTATCTATCTATCTATCTATCTATCTATCTATCTATCTATCTATCGATCTATCTATCTATCTATCTATCTATCTATCTATCTATCTATCTATCTATCTATCTATCTATCTATCTATCTATCTATCCATCTATCTATCTATCTCCCTCACTCTATCTATCTATCGCCCTCACTCTATTTATCGCTCTCTCTATCTATTGCCCTTACTCTATCTATCTATCGCCCCTCA
>NC_136057.1:149435628-149440628 GCF_964261635.1 Lissotriton helveticus
CATAAGACACCAGGCGGAGGCCGTGACTCTCTACTAAGGTGGCGATAGGAGCGACATAAAGATTGAAAAGTGTTGGACTCAGGGACGAGCCCTGCGGCACCCCCTGGTCCAAAGAAATTCGCTCAGAGTAGTGGTCGCCCTGCCTCACTTGGAAGCCTCGGCCAGTGAGAAATGAATAAATCCATTTCAATGCTGCTCCTCTCACCCCTCCTTTGTTCAGACACTGTAGCAAGATGGAATGTGCTACAGTGTCGAATGCAGCACTGAGATCTAATAGAATTAGAGCCATGGTTTGTCCCTCGTCTGCACCCTGTCTGAGGGATTCGGTGGCCCTAAGAAGGGCAGATTCCGTAGAATGACGGGGCCGAAACCCGAATTGGGTAGGGTGAAGAATGTTGCCTTCCTCCACATACTTCATAAGCTGTTTGTTTACCACCTTCTCCGCTACCTTAGAAAAATAAGGCAGCAGAGAGATGGGGCGAAGGTTGTCCAGCTTCTCAAAGCTAATATTAGGCTTCTTGCGGAGGGGAAGCACCACAGCCTGTTTCCAGTCCTCAGGTATAGAACTGGATCGGAAAGAGACATCCAGCACGTGCCTGATATAGGGTTCAAGGGTCTCCAGACTGTCACTCAACCTTTTTGGGGATGCAGGGTCACGGGGGGAACCGGATTTAACAGATCTGCAGATATTGACTAGCTCTGCCTGTGAGGGGGTGGTGAAGTTGAGAAGCAGATTTTGATCGTCTTCCATCTCTGCTAGGTCTGCAGGCTCTTCCGCTGCAGGAGGAATTTCGGGAAAAGCAGAATAAATTTTGGACACTTTATCTCCAAAGTAGCTAGCAATGCGGTTGCAAGCTGCTACTGAGTAATCATCCTCTTGAGTAGAGGTTTTAGGAGTGGCCAAAGATTTATATATACTGAACAGTTCCCTGGCAGAGTTCTCTGCCCCCTGAATTCTGTCTGCATAATATGTGGCTTTCTCTATCCGGATTTTATTATGATAGGTGCGCCTCTTAATGAGATAGGCCTCTTTCGACCGGTCGTCATAAGCCACTCTCCATTGTCTCTCTGCTCTTTTACATTCCCTTTTGGCGCAGCGCAACGCATCGCTAAACCAGGGAGCAGTTCTATGTCTGTGGGCATTTTTTGTTGGCCGGCCTAATGGGGCTTCGCAGTCCAGAGCAGCAGTGATGCGGTCATTGAGTAATTTGCTAGCTGTTGCCACATCATTGCCTCCTGGGGGCCCTCCCTCGATGAGAGCTTTGTTGAACTCTGGCAAGGAGAAATTCGCCCACCTGCGACGGGGGTAATTGAGAGGGGCAGGATCGGTTACTTTATGCTTAGGCAAGTGTATAACAAATGGGACATAAAAGTGATCTGTCCAGGGTAGGGGTTCTGGGGAGGCAACCAGGACATCCTCCCAATTGGCAAATATAGGATCTAACAGATGCCCACGGTTATGTGTTGGGAGCTGCCCCTTGAGCTCTAGCTGTAGGGTGTGAAGTTCTTCCCTGAACTCCATCGCTCCTTTATCTTGCGGATCTTCCAGATGTGTGTTTAAGTCACCCAGCAGCAAAAACTTGTCTCTTCTTATTGCTGTTTCAGTGACACACTCTAGAAGGTTACCTTTAAATCTAACCATAGGTCCAGGTTGGCGATAGACAAGCAGACCTTTTATAGTCGTGCTTCCGTCAATAGTTATGGTAAAAAAGCCCGCCTCACAGTTTGCCAAACTAATTGGCTCTAGTTTGCACGCCCAATGTCGTTTAAAGGCGATCGCAATTCCGCCTCCTCTGCCTATCGGTCTGTCCAGGCGCACCATCTGGTAATCCTCTGGTAAGGCCTGTACGATATCTGGCTCGGAGTTGGTGTCGAGCCAGGTTTCTGTGATGAACAGCAGATCGGGGTGTTTATCAATGAGAAGATCATATACATCATGTTTATGACAGCTCAACGATCTAACATTGATGAGGCCACAAGACAGTGAAAGGTTGCAGATCTTGTTGTCTACTATCGCTGTGCTGAAGCGAAATTGGCAGTGACGACACCCTTCATTCTCCCCTACTCTAACACTATGGAGCCCAGGGGTGCAAATATTTGTAGCACAGCCTAGTAGTATATTCCTGCTCCAGGTGAGTCTACCGGCCGGGCCAGGGGTAGGGGCCCTGGGCCGTGTCCGGTCGCGGACGGGCGCAGACGGGCTTGGCTTAGGCGCGGCTTTGGCGCGCATCCGGCGCGCCCGCTGCGCCAGCCCGCTGCGCCGTCTGGCCGGGATGCACATTATATAGTGTGTGAGGAGGGTGGGAGGGCGGCGCGAGTAGAGCGCACCCCCAGCCCTACCTAAGATGGCGCCCGCCGCCGCCAACAGCAATTTACAAAAGACGGCTGGGCGAGGCAGGGATAGGAAAATTCAGCGTGGGAAAGAGGTGTCAGTGTGCCTGTAAAATTCCCCAATTAAAACTTGTATTTAGAACCCCCAAGTGCAATTCGTAAAAACGCGGTATTATCAGCTTAAAAACACACTTTAGACAGTTAAATATGCCAGCAATTGAATCCAGATAAAAGCGCTCGCAGCCCTAGTGCCTCTCGCTAGGGAGAGCTCTCACTCACTCTATCTATCTATCTATCTATCTATCTATCTATCTCTCTATCTATCTATCTATCTATCTATCTATCTATCTATCTATCTATCTATCTATCTATCTATCTATCTATCTATCTATCTATCTATCTATCTATCTATCTATCTATTTATCGCCCTTACTCTATCTCTCTATCTATCTATCGCCCTCACTCTATCTCCCTATCTATCTCCCTCACTCTATCTATCTATCGCCCTCACTCTATCTATCACCCTCACTCTATCTATCTATCGATTGCCCTCACTCTATCTATCTATCGCCCTTACTCTATCTATCGCCCTCACTCTATCTATCTATCTATCTATCTATCTATCTATCTATCTATCTATCTATCTATCTATCTATCTATCTATCTATCTATCTATCTATCTATCTATCTATCTATCTATCTATCTATCTATCTATCTATCTATCTATCCATCTATCTATCTATCTATCTATCTATCTATCTATCTCCCTCACTCTATCTCTTTATCTATCTATCGCCCTCACTCTATCTCTCTATCTATCTATCTCTCCATCTATCGCCCTCCCTCTATCTCTTGATCTATCTATCGCCCTCACTCTATCTCTTTATCTATCTATCTATCTCTCTATCTATCTATCGCCCTCACACTATCTCTCTATCTATCTATTGCCCTCACTCTATCTCTCAATCTATCTATCGCCCTCACACTATCTATCTATGTATCTATCAATCTATCTATCTATCGCCCTCACTCTATCTATCTATCGCCCTCACTCTATCTATTTATCGCCCCCACTCTATCTATCTATCGCCCTCACTCTATCTATCAATCGATCTATCGCCCTCACTCTATGTATCTCTCTATCGTCCTCACTCTTTCTCTCTATCGATCTATCTCCCTGACTCTATCTATCTATCACCCTCACTCTAATTATCTATCTATCTATCTATCTATCTATCTATCTATCTATCTATCTATCTATCTATCTATCTATCTATCTATCTATCTATCTATCTATCTATCTATCTATCTATCTATCTATCTATCTATCTATATATCTATCTATCTATCTATCTATCTATCTATCTATCTATCCATCTATCCATCTATCTATCGCCCTCACTCTATCTATCTATATGTCTATCGCCCTCACTCTATCTATCTATTATCCTCACTCAATCTATCTGTCTATCTATCTATCGCCCTCACTCCATCTATCTATCATCCTCACTCCATCTATCTATCGCCCCTTACTCTATCAATCTATCTATCGCCCTCACTCTATCAATCTATCTATCGCCCTCACTCTATCTATCTATGTATGTTTCTATCCATCTATCTATCGCCCTCACTCTATCTTTCGCCCCTCAGTCTATCAGTCTATCTATCTATCACCCTCAATCTATCTATCTATCTATCTATCTATCTATCTATCTATCTATCTATCTATCTATCTATCTATCTATCTATCTATCTATCTATCTATCTATCTATCTATCTATCTATCTATCTATCTATCTATCTATCTATCTATCTATCTGTCTATCTATCTATCTATCTATCTATCTATCTATCTATCTATCTATCTATCTATCTATCACTCTATCTATCTATTGCCCTCACTCTATCTATCTATTGCCCTCACTCGATCTATCTATCTATCTATCTAACTATCATTCTATCTATCTATCTATCTATCAATTTATCGCCCTCACTCTATCTCTCTATCTATCTATCGCCCTCACTCTATCTATCTATTGCCCTCACTCTATTTATCGCTCTCTCTATCTATCGCCCTCACTCTATCTATCGCCCTTACTCTATCTATCTATCGCTCCTCACTCTATCAATCTATCTATCGCCCTCACTCTATCAATCTATCTATCGCCCTCACTCTATCTATCTATCGCCCTCACTCTATCTATCTATCGCCCTCACTCTATCTATCTATCGCCTCACTCCATCAATCTATCTATCTCCCTCACTCTATCTCTCTATCTATCTATCAGCCTCACTGTATCTCTCTATCTATCTATCGCCCTCACTCTTTCTCTCTATCTATCTATAGCCCTCACTCTATCCATCTATTGCCCTCACTCTATTTATCTATCTATCTATAGCCTTCACTCTATCTATCTATCTATCTATCTATCTATCTATCTATCTATCTATCTATCTATCTATCTATCTATCTATCTATCTATCTATCTATCTATCTATCTATCTATCTATCTATCTATCTATCTATCTATCTATCTATCTATCTGTCTATCTATCTATCGCCCTCACTCTATCTATCTATCGCCCTCACTCTATCTATCTATCTATCGCCCTCACTCTATCTCACTATCTATCGCCCTCATTCTATCTCTCTATGTATCTTTCCCCC
>NC_136057.1:149453128-149458128 GCF_964261635.1 Lissotriton helveticus
CTATCCATCTATCTATCTATCTATCTATCTATCTATCTCCCTCACTCTATCTCTTTATCTATCTATCGCCCTCACTCTATCTCTCTATCTATCTATCAGTCCATCTATCGCCCTCCCTCTATCTCTTGATCTATCTATCGCCCTCACTCTATCTCTTTATCTATCTATCTATCTCTCTATCTATCTATCGCCCTCACTCTATCTCTCTATCTATCTATTGCCCTCACTCTATCTCTCAATCTATCTATCGCCCTCACACTATCTATCTATGTATCTATCAATCTATCTATCTATCGCCCTCACTCTATCTATCTATCGCCCTCACTCTATCTATTTATCGCCCCCACTCTATCTATCTATCGCCCTCACTCTATCTATCAATCGATCTATCGCCCTCACTCTATGTATCTCTCTATCGTCCTCACTCTTTCTCTCTATCGATCTATCTCCCTGACTCTATCTATCTATCACCCTCACTCTAATTATCTATCTATCTATCTATCTATCTATCTATCTATCTATCTATCTATCTATCTATCTATCTATCTATCTATCTATCTATCTATCTATCCATCTATCCATCTATCTATCGCCCTCACTCTATCTATCTATATGTCTATCGCCCTCACTCTATCTATCTATTATCCTCACTCAATCTATCTGTCTATCTATCTATCGCCCTCACTCCATCTATCTATCATCCTCACTCCATCTATCTATCGCCCCTTACTCTATCAATCTATCTATCGCCCTCACTCTATCAATCTATCTATCGCCCTCACTCTATCTATCTATGTATGTTTCTATCCATCTATCTATCGCCCTCACTCTATCTTTCGCCCCTCAGTCTATCAGTCTATCTATCTATCACCCTCAATCTATCTATCTATCTATCTATCTATCTATCTATCTATCTATCTATCTATCTATCTATCTATCTATCTATCTATCTATCTATCTATCTATCTATCTATCTATCTATCTATCTATCTATCTATCCATCTATCTATCTATCTCCCTCACTCTATCTATCTATCGCCCTCACTCTATTTATCGCTCTCTCTATCTATTGCCCTTACTCTATCTATCTATATATTGCCCTCACTCGATCTATCTATCTATCTAGCTAACTATCTATCTATCTATCTATCTATCTATCTATCTATCTATCTATCTATCTATCTATCTATCTATCTATCTATCTATCTATCTGTCTATCTATCTATCTATCTATCTATCTATCTATCTATCCATCTATCCATCTATCTATCGTCCTCACTCTTTCTATCTATCTATCTCTCTATCTCTCTATCTATCGCCCTCACTCTATCTCTCTATCTTTCTATCGCACTCACTTTATCTATCGCCCTCACTCTATCTATCTATCGCCCTCACGCTATCTCTCTTTCTCTCTATCTATCTATCTTTCGCCCTCACTCTATCTCCCTATCTATCTATCACACTCACTCTATCTCTCTATCGATCTATCTCCCTGACTCTATCTATCTATCGCCCTCACTCTATCTATTTATCGCCCTCACTCTATCTATCTATCTATCTATCTATCTATCTATCTATCTATCTATCTATCTATCTATCTATCTATCTATCTATCTATCTATCGATCTATCTATCTATCTATCTATCTATCTATCTATCTATCTATCTATCTATCTATCGCCCGCAGTTTATCTATCTATCTATTTATCTATCTATCTATCTACCTATCCATCGCCCTCACTCCTCACTCTATCTATCTATTGCCCTCACTTCATCTATTGATCTATCGCCCTCACTCTATCTATCACCCTCACTCTATCTATCTATCGCCCTCACTCTATCTATCGCCCTCACTCTATCTATCTATCTATCGCCCTCCCTCTATCTATCTATCTATCTATTGCCCTCACTCTATCTCTCTATCTATTGCCCTCACTCTATCTCTCTATCTACCTATCGCCCTCACTCTATCTATCGCCCTCACTCTATCTATTGCCTTCACTTATCTATCTATCGCCCCTCACTCTATCTATCTATCGCCTTCACTCTATCTACCTATCTATCACCCTCACTCTATCTATCTATCTATCGCCCTCACTCTATCTATCGCCCTCACTCTATCTATCCATTTCCCTCACTCTATCTATCTATCACCCTCACTCTATCTATCGCCCTCACTCTATCTATCTATCTATCTATCTATCTATCTATCTATCTATCTATCTATCTATCTATCTATCTATCTATCTATCTATCTATCTATCTATCTATCTATCTATCTATCTATCTATCTATCTATCTATTTATCGCCCTTACTCTATCTCTCTATCTATCTATCGCCCTCACTCTATCTCCCTATCTATCTCCCTCACTCTATCTATCTATCGCCCTCACTCTATCTATCACCCTCACTCTATCTATCTATCGATTGCCCTCACTCTATCTATCTATCGCCCTTACTCTATCTATCGCCCTCACTCTATCTATCTATCTATCTATCTATCTATCTATCTATCTATCTATCTATCTATCTATCTATCTATCTATCTATCTATCTATCTCCCTCACTCTATCTCTTTATCTATCTATCGCCCTCACTCTATCTCTCTATCTATCTATCTCTCCATCTATCGCCCTCCCTCTATCTCTTGATCTATCTATCGCCCTCACTCTATCTCTTTATCTATCTATCTATCTCTCTATCTATCTATCGCCCTCACTCTATCTATCTATTGCCCTCACTCTATCTCTCAATCTATCTATCGCCCTCACACTATCTATCTATGTATCTATCTATCTATCTATCGCCCTCACTCTATCTATCTATCGCCCTCACTCTATCTATTTATCGCCCCCACTCTATCTATCTATCGCCCTCACTCTATCTATCAATCGATCTATCGCCCTCACTCTATGTATCTCTCTATCGTCCTCACTCTTTCTCTCTATCGATCTATCTCCCTGACTCTATCTATCTATCACCCTCACTCTAATTATCTATCTATCTATCTATCTATCTATCTATCTATCTATCTATCTATCTATCTATCTATCTATCTATCTATCTATCTATCTATCTATCTATCTATCTATCTATCTATCTATCTATCTATCTATCTATCTATCTATGTATCTATCTATCTATCTATCTATCTATCTATCTATCTATCTATCTATCCATCTATCCATCTATCTATCGCCCTCACTCTATCTATCTATATGTCTATCGCCCTCACTCTATCTATCTATTATCCTCACTCAATCTATCTGTCTATCTATCTATCGCCCTCACTCCATCTATCTATCATCCTCACTCCATCTATCTATCGCCCCTTACTCTATCAATCTATCTATCGCCCTCACTCTATCAATCTATCTATCGCCCTCACTCTATCTATCTATGTATGTATGTTTCTATCTATCTATCTATCGCCCTCACTCTATCTTTCGCCCCTCAGTCTATCAGTCTATCTATCTATCACCCTCAATCTATCTATCTATCTATCTATCTATCTATCTATCTATCTATCTATCTATCTATCTATCTATCTATCTATCTATCTATCTATCTATCTATCTATCTATCTATCTATCTATCTATCTATCTATCTATCTATCTATCTATCTATCTATCTATCCATCTATCTATCTATCTCCCTCACTCTATCTATCTATCGCCCTCACTCTATTTATCGCTCTCTCTATCTATTGCCCTTACTCTATCTATCTATCGCCCCTCACTCTATATATCTATCTATCGCTCCTCACTCTATCAATCTATCTATCCCCCTCACTCTATCTATCTATCGCCCTCACTCTATCTATCTATCGCCCGTCACTCTATCAATCTATCTATCTCCCTCACTCTATCTCTCTATCTATCTATCACCCTCACTCTATCTCTCTATCTATCTATCGCCCTCACTCTTTCTCTCTATCTATAGCCTCACTCTTTCTATTGCCCTCACTCTATTTATCTATCTATCTATAGCCTTCACTCTATCTATTTATCTGTCTATCTATATATCGCCCTCACTCTATCTATTGCACTAACTCTATCTCTCAATCTATCGCCCTCACTCTATCTCTCTATCTATCGTCCTCACTCTATCTCTCCATCTATCTATCTATCGCCCTCACTCTATCTCTCTATCTATCTATCACCCTCACTTTATCTATTGCCCTCACTCTATCTATCTATCGCCCTCACTCTGTCTATTTATCGCCCTCACTCTATCTATTTATCGCCCTCAATCTATCTATCTAGCGCCCTCACTCTATCTCTCTTTCTCTCTATCTATCTATCTATCTATCGCCCTCACTCTATCTCCCTATCTATCTATCGCCCTCACTCTATCTCTCTATCGATCTATCTCCCTGACTCTTTTTATCTATCGCCCTCACTCTATCTATTTATCGCCCTAACTCTATCCATCTATCTATCTATCTATCGATCTATCTATCTATCTATCTATCTATCTATCTATCTATCTATCTATCTATCTATCTATCGCCCGCAGGTTATCTATCTATCTATCTATCTATCTATCTATCTATCTATCTATCTATCTATCTATCTATCTATCTATCTATCTATCTATCTATCTATCTATCTATCTATCTATCTATCTATCTATCTATCTATCTATCTATCTATCTATCTATCTATCTATCCATCGCCCTCACTTCTCACTCTATCTATCTATTGCCCTCACTTTATCTATCGATCTATCGCCCTCACTCTATCTATCACCCTCACTCTATCTATCTATCGCCCTCAATCTATCTATCGCCCTCACTCTATCTATCTATCTATCTATCTATCTATCTATCTATCTATCTATCTATCTATCTATCTATCTATCTATCTATCTATCTATCTATCTATCGCCCTCCCTATATCTATCTATCTCTCTATCGCCCTCACTCTATCTCTCCATCTATCTATCGCCCTCACTCTATCTCTCTATCTATCTATTGCCCTCACTCTATCTCTCTAT
>NC_136057.1:149460628-149463128 GCF_964261635.1 Lissotriton helveticus
TCACTTTATCTATTGATCTATCGCCTCACTCTATCTATCACCCTCACTCTATCTATCTATCGCCCTCACTCTATCTATCGCCCTCACTCTATCTATCTATCTATCGCCCTCCCTCTATCTATTGCCCTCACTCTATCTCTCTATCTATTGCCCTCACTCTATCTCTCTATCTACCTATTGCCCTCACTCTATCTATCGCCCTCACTCTATCTATTGCCTTCACTTATCTATCTATCGCCCCTCACTCTATCTATCTATCGCCTTCACTCTATCTACCTATCTATCACCCTCACTCGATCTATCTATCTATCTATCGCCCTCACTCTATCTATCGCCCTCACTCTATCTATCTATCCATTTCCCTCACTCTACCTATCTATCACCCTCACTCTATCTATCGCCCTCACTCTATCTATCTATCTATCTATCTATCTATCTATCTATCTATCTATCTATCTATCTATCTATCTATCTATCTATCTATCTATCTATCTATCTATCTATCTATCTATCTATCTATCTATCTATCTATCTATCTATCTATCTATCTATCCATCTATCTATCTATCTATCTATCTATCTATCTATCTATCTATCTATCTATCTATTTATCGCCCTTACTCTATCTCTCTATCTATCTATCGCCCTCACTCTATCTCCCTATCTATCTCCCTCACTCTATCTATCTATCGCCCTCACTCTATCTATCACCCTCACTCTATCTATCTATCGATTGCCCCTCACTCTATCTATCTATCGCCCTTACTCTATCTATCGCCCTCACTCTATCTATCTATCTATCTATCTATCTATCTATCTATCTATCTATCTATCTATCTATCTATCTATCTATCTATCTATCTATCTATCTATCTATCTATCTATCTATCTCCCTCACTCTATCTCTTTATCTATCTATCGCCCTCACTCTATCTCTCTATCTATCTATCTCTCCATCTATCGCCCTGCCTCTTTCTCTTTATCTATCTATCGCCCTCACTCTATCTCTCTATCTATCTATCTATCTATCTATCTATCTCTCTATCTATCTATTGCCCTCACTCTATCTCTCTATCTATCTATTGCCCTCACTCTATCTCTCAATCTATCTATCCCCCTCACTCTATCTATCTATCTATCTATCGCCCTCACTCTATCTATCTAGCGCCCTCACTCTATCTATTTATCGCCCCCACTCTATCTATCTATCGCCCTCACTCTATCTATCAATCGATCTATCGCCCTCACTCTATGTATCTATCTATCGTCCTCACTCTTTCTCTCTATCGATCTATCTCCCTGACTCTATCTATCTATCACCCTCACTCTAATTATCTATCTATCTATCTATCTATCTATCTATCTATCTATCTATCTATCTATCTATCTATCTATCTATCTATCTATCTATCTATCTATCTATCTATCTATCTATCTATCTATCTATCTATCTATCTATCTATCTATTTATCTATCTATCTATCTATCTATCTATCTATCTATCTATCTATCTATCCATCTATCTATCGCCCTCACTCTATCTATCTATATGTCTATCGCCCTCACTCTATCTATCTATTATCCTCACTCAATCTATCTGTCTTTCTATCTATCGCCCTCACTCCATCTATCTATCATCCTCACTCCATCTATCTATCGCACCTTACTCTATCAATCTATCCATCGCCCTCACTCTATCAATCTATCTATCGCCCTAACTCTATCTATCTATCTATGTATCTTTCTATCTATCTATCTATCGCCCTCACTCTATCTTTCGCCCCTCAGTCTATCAGTCTATCAGTCTATCTATCTATCGCCCTCAATCTATCTATCTATCTATCTATCTATCTATCTATCTATCTATCTATCTATCTATCTATCTATCTATCTATCTATCTATCTATCTATCTATCTATCTATCTATCTATCTATCTATCTATCTATCTATCTATCTATCTATCTATCTATCCATCTATCTATCTATCTATCTATCTCCCTCACTCTATCTATCTATCGCCCTCAATCTATCTATCTATCTATCTATCTATCTATCTATCTATCTATCTATCTATCTATCTATCTATCTATCTATCTATCTATCTATCTATCTATCCATCTATCTATCTATCTCCCTCACTCTATTTATCTATCGCCCTCACTCTATTTATCGCTCTCTCTATCTATTGCCCTTACTCTATCTATCTATCGCCCCTCACTCTATATATCTATCTATCGCTCCTCACTCTATCAATCTATCTATCCCCCTCATTCTATCTATCTATCGCCCTCACTCTATCTATCTATCGCCCGTCACTCTATCAATCTATCTATCTCCCTCACTCTATCTCTCTATCTATCTATCACCCTCACTCTATCTCTCTATCTATCTATCGCCCTCACTCTTTCTCTCTATCTATAGCCTCACTCTTTCTATTGCCCTCACTCTATTTATCTATCTATCTATAGCCTTCACTCTATCTATTTATCTGTCTATCTA
>NC_136057.1:152020628-152433128 GCF_964261635.1 Lissotriton helveticus
TTTCTTAAGATTAGTTAGTTTCTACAAGTTTCCAGATGTCTACTTCTAAATCCCTGTTTAGGGCCTGTGATTCTTGTGGGAAGCTTAGGCTATTCAAAGAAGATCCCCACAAAAAATGTTTATATTGCCTTTATCCTGACCATAAGGCAAAAGAGTGCAAGATCTGCCGGACTTTCCCCCCTAAGACTATCAGGGACAGGGAAGGACGACTGCTGTTGTGGCTTAACAGACTTAAGGACAAAGACGACCCTTTGTCTGAGGTAGGAAGTATTGCCTCTGGTTCTTCACGAATTTCCATTAAGAGGAAGGCTGAAACTGAAGTTTCATCTCCAAGGGCGAAGGTGGCAAAGGAGGCCCACTCCTCTCTGGATTCTTCTGGGCCTAGTGTCTCCAAAAAGCCTCTTCCATCTGGTAAAATGGATAATACGCCCTCTAAGAAGTCTGGGAAATCCACAGTTCCCAAGAAATCTTCAAAGTCTGTGCCTCCTCAGTCGCTACCTTTGACAATTTCAACGTCAAAAAAGGATTGTGTTTCCTCTCATGTGGCCACTTCTACCACCTGCACGATGACTTTCTCCTCACCTAAGCCAGCTCTAGTGATGTCTTCGGCCTCATCGCCTACGCTGGTCCATGTTCAGATCAGACCTATCTCGTCGTCGAAGATAGTCCCGTCGACGATGGTTAAAGGACCGTCGACGAGCTCCTCGTCTACGAATTTAATGTCGACGGTTGGCTCTCCGTCGACGATGAACACGGTGCCGTCGACGATGCTCTCGTCGACGAAGCTCTCGTCGACGACGTTGCCGTCGACGACAAAATCCTCGTCGACGATGAAATCCACGTCGACGAAGCTACCGTCGACGACCTCGACGACGTCCCCGTCGACGAAGTTATCGTCTACGACCTCGTCGACGAAGGTATCATCTAAAAAGTCGTCGTCGACAAAGATGGATCAATCGTCGACGATGGTACAGTCGACGACGCATAAGAGTCAGCATCAAAAAGCAGGTTCGTCGGCGACGGAGGTGTACCCATTGACGCCGCCACTGTCAAGCTGCACTGCCTTGCAAGTATGGTCGGCACAGCCATCTGGGATACCTTTGCCCTCACCTGCAACTACAGCTACGCTGTTAAAGAAACGGGCTACTAATGAGGCGATCCCTTCTACGCTGGTAGTGCCAGAGAAGCTTTTGGATTCTGATGAGGAGAGATCCTACGAGGATGAGAATTTTGGATTGGCCAGAAGTCCGTCTGACCTCCAAATTAATATTCAGGACGGTGATACGGAAGAAGATGTGCAAGAAACGGAGCCCTTGTCACATGAGGACAGGCCTGTTCCCGGCATGCAAATGCCAGAGGAATTGTTTCGCAATTTACAATACATGCTCAGCGACTACTATAGGCGTTTTCCGCCTTCAGAGTCAGGTGACTCTCATGTATCTACACCAAGACCTAAGACTGCGGCGCCGCTTTCAAAGCAGGCACAGCCAGTTGTTTCTGTGACGTTGGAGGAAGGACATTCAGCATTGGCTGCATCACAAGTCATAGCTCCTCAAACAGAGGATGGTGGGTACTCAGGTAATGAGGAGCAAGAGGAAGGAGAATTGGACACTAGATCTGAATCGTCGGAGTATGAGGATTACAATGCAAACATACCCTCTCCGGCAGAGCCTACAACATCGGAGTCACCTCCTGCGGACATTGCCTCATTCCACAAGATCATGGATAGAGCAACAAGGAGGTTCCTGATAACTATGGAGTCAAAACAAGAAGACTGCTTCTTGTATGACTTCAAGTCTTCACCACAGAAACAGAGTTGGACGATTCCAATCATAGAATTCATATGGAAGGAAGGACTAAAGATCATGTCCAAACCAAATTCTTTGCCAGCAGTGCTCCCGAGAGTGGATAAAAAATATAGGGCGCAAAATTCATCTCCAGCGTGCCTCATTGGACAAGCGAAAGCAGACTCTGTGGTGGCGCAGGCAGCGCAAAAGAGATCTACTAACCCATCAGCTCAGGTCTCTGTTCCGCCAGATAAAGACGGGAGGCGTCTAGATTCAATCGGGAAAAAAGTTTCTACAATTGCAGCTACAACTATTAGAGTCGCAAACTCCCTAGCCATATTAGGGAGATACGATAGGCAGATGTGGTCAGACATCTTACCGTATGTGGACAAACTTCCCGAGCCAGATCGGGCAGAAGCAAAGAAGATCCTGCAAGAAGGAGAGTGCGTCTCATCTGAGATGATTGATGCTGCAGTGGACGTTGCTGCCACAGGTTTTCGTCAGCTAGCGGGTGCAGCTGTCCTCAGGAGGCAAGGATGGTTGAAGGCAACATCCTTTCGGCAGGAGGTCCAGGCAAGGATTATAGATATGGCTTATGATGGGGAGTATTTATTTGGAAAGCATGTGGACGATGCTCTGGAAGCCATTAAGAAGGATACTGAGACAGCACGTTCGCTGGGCACTTTACAATACAGGAAGTCTTCCTTTCATGGAGCAAGAGGAAGAGGGAATTTCTCTAATAGAGGAGGCTATAACCAACAGCGCTCCTATACTTCCACACAGGGAAACCAAAGATACCAGCCGTATCGTCAGCAGACTTACGGGCAGAGAAGAGGAAATTTTTCTCAGTCTCGAGGAAAATCCAACAATCGCGGAAGAGACAATAAAAAGTGAGAAACGCATCCTGCCGCCACTTTGCCCCAAACCAAACTGGAGGACAAATATCCCAAAATTACTTAAATCGGTCCAAGATTACCACGGACAAATGCGTTCTGGATGTGGTGGCCAGAGGTCACATTTTAGAATTCATAAAAACTCCCCCAAACACCCCTCCAAGAGGACCACCTCCAACACATCTCAAGGAGCTGTTTGCCCAAATCAACATTATGATTCGGAAAGGAGCAATAGAAAGGGTACCTCATCATCAGAAAGGAAAAGGCTTTTACTCAAGATTTTTCCTTATTCGCAAGAAGTCGGGGGAATGGCGACCCATCCTCGACCTGCGTGCCCTCAATAAATTCGTCAAAAAACTGTCATTCAGGATGCTGACACTGCAAGAAATCCTCCATTTTCTTTCGGCGGGAGAGTATATGGCAACACTCGACCTTCAGGATGCATACTTCCACGTTCCAATTTTTCCCAGGCACAGCAAGTTTCCAAGGTTCAGAGTGGCTGGCAGGGACTTTCAGTTCAAAGTTCTTCCCTTTGGACTGCGCTCAGCCCCCAGAGTGTTCACAAAGATGCTGGCCCCGGTGGCAGCCCACCTTCGGTTGCAGTCAATACAGATATATCCATATCTGGACGATTGCCTTATCAAGGCCAGTTCTTTCAACATGGTAAAAACTCACATTCAAAAAACTTTGTCACTGATGCAAAGCCTGGGTTTCACAGTGAACTTCCAGAAATCGCACCTAACGCCAGCAACGAGAAAGACTTTCTTGGGAGCGACACTAGACACCAAGCTCGCCCAAGTATTTATCTCAAATGAGAGACAGGAAAAGATACAACGGCTGGCGGCTGCACTGTTGTTAAAAAGGTGCGTTTCAGTACGCATGTTCAAGTCCTTCATAGGGATGATCTCTTCCTGTATTCTTCTCACCCCCAACTGTCGTCTTCAGATGAGGCCATTGCAAGAGGAGCTCAGCCACCAGTGGATACAGGTGTCGGGGTCCTTCGAGGACATCATAAAAATAACACCACGAATGCGAGAAGCGATCCAATGGTGGAGTCAAAGTTACAACATACAAGTGGGATGCTCTTTCCTAACGGAAGGGCCCAGGTTCATAGTGACGACAGACGCTTCAATGACAGGCTGGGGTGCACACCTCCAAGGCATGACGGTCAGCGGGAAATGGGACAAAATCCAAATGAAATGGCACATAAACAGGCTCGAATTGCACGCCATCTTTCTAGCCCTGAAGTCCTTTCAGGCGACCCTAGAAGGTGCCACAGTCTTGATCCGGACAGACAACACCACCTGCATGCATTACCTAAACAAGCAGGGGGGACAAGATCAGCCCGGCTGTCACACCAGGCACAAGAGATTTGGAGTTGGGCCCTGACTCACAATATCCATCTGTCAGCTGTCCATGTCCCGGGAATCGCGAATGTGTTAGCGGACTCTCTCAGCAGATCCTCAGGTTGCACTCACGAGTGGGAGCTACATCAACCATCTCTAGACCGCATCTTTCAGACTTGGGGGCATCCGGATCTGGATTTGTTTGCGACACATCAGAACCGGAACTGCCTATACTTTGCAAGCTGGGTTCTCCACAAGGAATCTTGCGGGGATGCCCTTTCGATGAGTTGGTATCAAATATTTGCTTACGCCTTTCCACCGATACCTCTGATCCCGAAAGTCATCAAGAAGATGAAGAAGCAACCATGCCGGTTGATCCTGATTGCGCCACGATGGCCCCGGCAATACTGGTTCACCGAGCTACTACTTCTCTCGGAATGCAATCCGATCCAACTTCCTCGCATTCCGCATCTTCTCTCTACCCACAAGGGCAAGGTGTATCATCCGGACCCGAACTCGCTGAAATTGTCGGCTTGGCTCCTCAGCACATGGAATTTGCACACTTAAACATTCCGCAGGATTGCCAGGAGGTACTGGCGAAGGCCAGAGCTCCATCTACGATCAAAACCTATAAGCTTAAGTGGAGGCGGTTCTGTGCATGGTGCCAGTCTAATGGTCTTCATCCCATTCATGCCACGCCTGAACAAATTCTACCCTTCTTTTTGCACTTGGCCAGATTGGGTTTGGCGCATTCTATTCTTAAGGTCTTCCTGGCTACCATTTCCAGATTTCGTCAGGATGGATCAAATTCTTTGTTTTCTGTGCGGATTATACAGCAATTCTTCAAAGGATTGTTTCGTATGTTTCCGCCGGTGCGGAAACCTCCTCCTACATGGCATCTGAATGTCGTACTGACTCAACTCATGCGTCACCCTTTCGAGCCGATCCATAAGGTGGACCTGAAATTTGTAACATGGAAAGTGTCATTGTTGCTAGCTTTAACATCTGCTAGAAGGGTTAGCGATGTTCAGGCATTCACATCTAAGTCGCCTTTCATCCAATTTACCACTGACTCGGTAGTACTACGTACTAATCCAACGTACATGCCAAAAGTGCCTTTGGATTTTCATCTGAACGTGCCGGTTGTTCTCAAGACATTCTTTCCAACCCCACAGTCTCCGGCTGAACGAGCACTGCATTCGTTGGATGTTAAGAGATGCCTCAAGTTTTACCTATCAAGAACCTCTACCATCCGCAAGACAGACCAGCTGTTCGTAGCTTATGGGCGGCAACGCCAAGGCTGTGCAGTTTCAAAACAGAGCAAAATACAAATAATAGTGGAGGGTCAAAACAGCGAATTTCAAAGAAAACGACTATGTGAGAGAGCCAGTGGCTGTAGTCCACTAGTCAGGGTACATCATTCGTGGTTGCTGAAAAATACCCATCAGTAGCTCTTCCTTGGCGCCCTTTTCATCATGTGGGTTCCTTCTAACCATGAAGGATGGTTTTTTAATATGGTCAGTTTCAGTTTCAGTTTCATCAACTTTTATTCGATTATAAAATTTGTATAATCATAAAAAGTACAGTTTTTAAAAAACACAAGAATAATACGAAATCAAAAAAGAGGTCAATGATATTTGAACACATACAATATTAAAAGACGATTTTACGACGAGTTGATGTTACTATTTTTAAAAAGGTCGCTATCAGTTTTGCTTCATGCGGGGATTTCGGCAATTGAAGGTAAGCAAGTGCTGGGTATGATTGTCTGAGTCCGCTTAAACGGAGGAGAGGCAAAATCCATTTTTTCCTTGCTAATCTGTAGTATTTACAAAACAGGATGGCGTGTATCGTTGATTGTTTGGAAACTCCATCGCAGGGGCATCGCATCAAGTTTCGAGACCAGTTCTTCATTTCAGGAAATGAGACTATGCGGTAGAAAAGATCGAACCGTAGTCTTGTCAGTAGAAATTTTTCATAATTCGAAAGGAAGTACGTCAGGTAGGGCTGTATGAGTTTCTCCGTTTGCAATGTGCAGATTTTTTCATTATGTGTTTTGACAATCTCGACTTGATTGCGGAGCTCTCTTAAATGGCCCATGGATAGTTCCTTCAACTGTTTCTTTGAAATGACTTCTATTGAAGGTGGTTCTAAAAAGTATTGCTCACGGTCAAGGTCTTGGAAAAATTTGTGGATGTAATTGAGCCACGGTATTTTCCTCCAGTACGCTAGGCCAAGACATTCGGTAATAAGGGAACGTGTTATGTGGCTTTCGGGGTTACACCATATACGGTGCCAGAGTATCAGAGGCTGGCATCGTATGGTATCGGTCACGTATTCCATACCCAGCTCCCGATGCGAGGCCAAGATCGGGGAGCTTTGAGGGAGGGCTAGGATGTATTTGATGAAAGCATTCTCCGTGATCTGGAGTTGGTCGATACATCCATAACCCCAGATACCTGCTCCATATGTAGCCACACTGTGGCATTTTGCATAGTATATAGTTAGCAGTTCCGCTGGGGCCGGTTTACCTAGTTTCCTAGAGAAAGCACTTAGTGCTGACACTGCTCGGCGAAAGTTGAAATTTCTGGCTTCAATTGCCTTGTGCCAGGTCATTTTGTCTTCCACTAATATGCCCAGGTATGGATATACCGATGTTTTTTCCAATCTGCTGTTACTAATGAATATGGGCTTTGAAACTCCTCGTTTTGGTCCAATAGTCATTGTGAAGGTTTTTTTAATATTTACTTTTAGCCCCAGGGAGTCCATGAATGACACGTATTTGTTCACTGCCGCTGAAGTTGGTTAGGTGTCCGGGCCAGGATGACCGAGTCGTCGGCATACAGGAGGATGGGTATCGGACGGTGTGCTATCTGTGGGAGATCCTGGCTCCCTTCCAGCATAGCCTGTTCAAGGCCGTTGGTATATAGATTAAACAGGAAGGGAGCCAGTACACACCCTTGCCTTACTCCCCGTGATATTTTGAAGGGACGTGATAGTTCGCCGCCAATGCCGTAGCGAACTCGGCCTTCCGCGTTGGTATATAGCTCCCTCAAGAAAGCTAATATGGGTGGATCCACTCCAAGGTTTGTCATAATCTGCCACAGCTTTGCATGCTGTACGCAGTCGAATGCCGCGCTCAGGTCTACGTAGACCAAATAGATGTTACCTCCTTTCGCACATGTATACTTCCCAGCCAGGAGGGTCAGGTTTAGGGCCTGTTCCACCGTTCCAAGCCCCTTCTGGAAACCATATTGCAGGTCTGTGATGGTATTATTCTCTCGGGCCCAAGATTGTAGTCGGTCCAAGAGTAGTCGACCTGCAATCTTGCCCGTGGAGTCCAGAAGGGAGATCGGTCGGTAGCACGCAGGGTCGTTGCGGTCCCCTTTCTTGAATATTGGCAATAGGGTAGATGTTGACCATGATGGGAGGAGTCCAGTTTCAGTGACTGCAGCCATTACCCGGGTAATTATTAGTGACCAATAATCAATGTTATATAAGAACAAGTCCATAGGTACCCCATCTGGGCCGGGGGCCTTGCCAGTTTTTGAGGCTTTGATAGCCTTTCTGACCTCATTAAGGGTGAAACGCAAGTTAATGGGGTATATGTTATTCTTTGCTTGTTCCTGGTCTTTTGTTTGGGGAAAGTCCGTTGGTATACCAAAGATTTTTGTGAAGTGGTGGACCCAGTCGTTCTCAGTTATTGCCACGTCTAGATGATATGGGTCAGCGATGTTATCCAGGAAGGGTGATCTTATAGTCTGCCAAAATACAGTACTGTCTTTCCTTAATGCGCTGTCATGTAATTGATGCCATAGATCTTGCTTTATCTGCTGCTTGCGATTTTTCCGGGCGTTGTTGTATGTTTTCCTCCGTTGTGAAATTATTTGGACGTCTCTTGGTTTCTGTCCAAGAGCTTCTTTGAGACATGTAAGGGCCTTTCGACAGTCAGTGTCGAACCATCTCGTCATAGGGAGTCTGGGTTTGTTTGCTGTGTTTTTAAATAGCTCTTCCCTTATTGCTCCTTGGATGTTATTAAAGGAGATAATGATTGATTCGGGGGATGCCTCTGCAGACAGACAGTCCGCTAGCCATAGGCTTGTTTTTTCAAATACTCTTTGTGTTGTCTCTTCAGGGTCGATTTTTGACCATTTAATCGCATAGCCATTTTTCTTCTTTATGGCCAGCGAGTGTTGATCGAGGGAGCTGGCTTTTATTGAAGGTGGACCTGTTTTATCCATGAGGAATTCCACGCTAAGGGGATAATGATCACTAATTGGACTAGACCCTACTTTGTAGTTTTTTAATAGTCCTTTGCAGGTGTTTGAGGCTAGGATGTAGTCAATGGTTGTCAGACAACCTCGCCCATGAAAGGTGGGTTGAAATTCCTGCACAGGATTGACTAGTTCGTTAGCGAAATCGAGATCCAGGGTAAAGAGGATTTCGTTCAGCTTATTGCCACCCGGGGTATGTGCAAAGTGAGGGATGGGGTTTCCAAGTTCATTCTGTAGTCCACAGATCCCATTTGTGTGATTTGGACATAGTGTCTGGTTGAAGTCACCTCCCCAGATATAATTAAGTGTTGCGTTTTGGGTTATTGTTTGTAGTGAAGATATATATGCTACCATTTCATCTAAGTGTGAGCAGCGTTCCAGGATACCAGTGTTATTGTAATAGTTTATGAGTATGAGTAAATTTCTCTTTGTTGCCATCTCGTGCGTAACTTGAATAATTTGGTAGATGCATGTTTCTTTTAGTAGTTTTACAGTAAGTGGAACGGTGTTGGAGAGGTAGATCGTGAGTCCACCTTTTGGCCTTCCCATTGTACTAGGTGTTGCTTTGGTAAAGATTGTTTTGTAACCCACTAGATGGAGAGGGGTTGTACGCCAGGTCTCTTGCAGACACAAGATTTGTTTGCTCCTTGCTGTGTTCAGCCATAAGGGGCATGTTATTTTTGCGGTTAGGCCTGCTACGTTCCAATAGGCAATACCTATACCCATGGACTGTGTTTCTTTCACGTTGGCAGATGTTATCCAGTTGTTAATATTAACTGTATTGACTGCATCCTGCTGGATGCTTGGTCCCAAGTTGGTATCCGCTGCTGCTGGAGAAATACTAGTCAAGAGATTATTTGGGTATGTCGATGATATCTCAAAGATGTAAGAAAACTCTAGAGATGATGTGTACTGTTTATCGGATGCAGAGTGTTGTATAATGTCAGGGTTATGGTAGCTAGATTTATCCAGGGATGGTCAGTCGACCATTTCGAGGCAATCAAAGCGATTATGGGTTGGGAAGCCCTGCCAACCTTCATATGCTTGATAGGATCTGTCCTGCCGGTAGGGCATTTGACGTTCTAAGTACCCTTCTCTCGATCCGCCCCTGGCTATGTATTCGTGTGGGTATTCCATCTGATTCCATGGCGTTTGATACCATGGCTCCTGGTTACGCGAATCTTTGGGATGATAGTGCCATGCCCAGGATGGTGGGTTACGATATTGGTTCACTGGGGGGTAGAAGAAGGAGAGGTGTCGGGCGTCAATCCCCCCTTTTTTGTCGAGTTGAGGCCAAGCACAAATATGATCTACGGTTGAGGGATCTCTACATGTTACGATGATACAATCACCGCGTATTGATTTTTTCGTTTTGCCTATCCAGGCTACCCTGCGGGCTGTAGTGATCCCACCCGAGAGATGGGATTCAAGGGGTCTATTGATGCTTAGCCACTGCATGGCTTTGTTTTTAAGTGACCATGCAGTTTCTGATGTATCATCTGTTAACTCGGGTACTCCTGTAAGGACTATTGTATAGGGAGTAGCTTCCGGGGGCAAATGGGCAGGACGTCTAACTGAAGGAGGTTTTTTAGGTGTATTTTTAGGTGTTTTTTGAGGGGGCGGAGGTTTCGATGAAAGAGATTCAGACTTATTTTCTGAACAGATTCTGCTGGAGTCTATGTTTGTTACTGGACCTGGGGTATCTACCGTATCTTTATCTGTGGTTACAGTTTTCTGTACTATTTTGGGAGGTGGTTTATCTTTCTGGGGATGGAGCGTGTTTGCTGTGGATTTGGGTAGTGTAATGTTTTGTTTTAAATTTTTCTGTACTGAAGATGTTGAGTTTATATGATTTGCTGTTTTCTGCGTGTGTGCTTGATATTCTTTTTTGGATGGGTGCGAGATGTTGCGCTGCCCCTTTATGTCAATACGAGTGTTTGAATCTAGGAGGGTGGCCGAAATTATAGTTAGTTGAGCTTCAAGATTTCTGATGCTCAACTGAATAGGCTTTAGATATTGGTATAATAGGTCTTTGGTTGTAGTAAGAACTTGCGAGGTGATTCTGCAAGTCTTGCATTGGTTAGTGATAGTGTCATTGGGGATTGCCTTGTGTGGAAGGGTGGTTTCGGGGAACTGTAGTATACTGTGGGTCGTTGAGGAGTTTGAATGAGTTGTTGTATGTTCCTGACACGATGGTCTAAGTATTTCTTCACTGTTTGCAGGACGAGTTTTCGGAATTGCTCCTTCTCTCTCGCCTTTGTGGAACGCGATTTCAGAGGCTTGAGCGTCTCCCTGGGTTTGACAACCAGCTAGATCGGGAGTTGCTTCCAGGTCATCAGACGTTATAGAAAGATCCAGTTCAGAGTGCGTGACTGACAGGTCTACTACCGACGGGACAGTATTTAAGTCTGGTACTGACAAAGTCACTGGAAGAGAGCTGTTTTGAGTGTTAAGATTAATTGGAGAGGTGGCATTGGCTATAGCGCCTAGTGAAGAGCGCTTCGCGTTTGCACTCATGAGATCTAATGATACTCTCCTCTCCATCAAAGCTATGCTTTGGTTTATCGTCTCATGGACCCGCGATATAAATAAGTCAATAGGGCCTGTTACCTGTGCTACCTCCTGCGCATGTTTGGATTTTGGTTTGGAGGTACTTCTTGTTTTGGGTGGCATGTTTGTTTGTTACTGGGTCGTTGATGAACGAGGAGTGGCCCGGTCCGGACTCTATCGGGCACTAACGGGCAACAACGGGCCCGCCCTTGGCCCGGGCTTCGCCCCGGGCTGCGTCCCGCGCAGCGGGTGCCGCGAGATGTTGTAGCGCTTCGCTGGGGGCGGGGCACTGGAAGGGGGCGCGGCTCTCACAGGAAGAGGACCAGCTGAAGGTGGTGAATGCTGGTCCTCGCAGTCCTGGGGCCGGCGCCTCGTCCTCCTCTGCGGCCTCGCGCTCACAGTCACTCAGCGGCGCTCTTGAGGAAACAGCTATGCTACTCCTGTAGCAGGGATCAGCAGCAGGAAAGGGAGTCTAAGCAATATCAGGCGGTGAGTCTTTCTCCACGAGTGGCACCCGCGCAGCGGGTGCCGCGAGGTGTTGTAGCGCTTCGCTGGGGGCGGGGCACTGGAAGGGGGCGCGGCTCTCACAGGAAGAGGACCAGCTGAAGGTGGTGAATGCTGGTCCTCGCAGTCCTGGGGCCGGCGCCTCGTCCTCCTCTGCCGCCTCGCGCTCACAGTCACTCAGCGGCGCTCTTGAGGAAACAGCTATGCTACTCCTGTAGCAGGGATCAGCAGGAGGAAAGGGAGTCTAAGCAATATCAGGCGGTGAGTCTTTCTCCACGAGTGGCACCCGCGCAGCGGGTGCCGCGAGGTGTTGTAGCGCTTCGCTGGGGGCGGGGCACTGGAAGGGGGCGCGGCTCTCACAGGAAGAGGACCAGCTGAAGGTGGTGAATGCTGGTCCTCGCAGTCCTGGGGCCGGCGCCTCGTCCTCCTCTGCGGCCTCGCGCTCACAGTCACTCAGCGGCGCTCTTGAGGAAACAGCTATGCTACTCCTGTAGCAGGGATCAGCAGCAGGAAAGGGAGTCTAAGCAATATCAGGCGGTGAGTCTTTCTCCACGAGTGGCACCCGCGCAGCGGGTGCCGCGAGGTGTTGTAGCGCTTCGCTGGGGGCGGGGCACTGGAAGGGGGCGCGGCTCTCACAGGAAGAGGACCAGCTGAAGGTGGTGAATGCTGGTCCTCGCAGTCCTGGGGCCGGCGCCTCGTCCTCCTCTGCGGCCTCGCGCTCACAGTCACTCAGCGGCGCTCTTGAGGAAACAGCTATGCTACTCCTGTAGCAGGGATCAGGCAGCAGGAAAGGGAGTCTAAGCAATATCAGGCGGTGAGTCTTTCTCCACGAGTGGCACCCGCGCAGCGGGTGCCGCGAGGTGTTGTAGCGCTTCGCTGGGGGTGGGGCACTGGAAGGGGGCGCGGCTCTCACAGGAAGAGGACCAGCTGAAGGTGGTGAATGCTGGTCCTCGCAGTCCTGGGGCCGGCGCCTCGTCCTCCTCTGCGGCCTCGCGCTCACAGTCACTCAGCGGCGCTCTTGAGGAAACAGCTATGCTACTCCTGTAGCAGGGATCAGCAGCAGGAAAGGGAGTCTAAGCAATATCAGGCGGTAAGTCTTTCTCCACGAGTGGCACCCGCGCAGCGGGTGCCGCGAGGTGTTGTAGCGCTTCGCTGGGGGCGGGGCACTGGAAGGGGGCGCGGCTCTCACAGGAAGAGGACCAGCTGAAGGTGGTGAATGCTGGTCCTCGCAGTCCTGGGGCCGGCGCCTCGTCCTCCTCTGCGGCCTCGCGCTCACAGTCACTCAGCGGCGCTCTTGAGGAAACAGCTATGCTACTCCTGTAGCAGGGATCAGCAGCAGGAAAGGGAGTCTAAGCAATATCAGGCGGTGAGTCTTTCTCCACGAGTGGCCAAGATATGGTCAAGATTGACAGCATAAGGACCAGTGATGGTATGACTGGGTCACAGGGGGCTACTGAAAAGCAGTGCGAGGGGGTGTGGTAAAGTGCAAAAAGTGCAGGGTAGTGATGTATAAAATTAGATAACTTTGAGGAAAATATGTTTATTGCAGACCTCAGAGTTTCTAAAAGTTAAAAAGAGCGAGATTGGTAGTTTCACTTAATAGCTACCAACAGGTTGGTCGACATGTTTCAGCAGAATTTCGGATCACAGAGGTATCCACTGCATTCCTCAGGACCTGTGTCGCTACTGCTAGTGTTGTGTTAAAAGAATAAGGAAAAATTTCACCTGGGTGCTAGTGAAGAGTCATTCTCCCAGCTGAGAAGTCCAGTGGAGAACAAACATAGTCGAGAACAAAGAAAAAACATACAATTAGTATATCTACGGTATCCAAAACACTTTCATGGTGTACCATATCTATAAAGAGAACATATAATGCAATCCTCTTAGTAGTACTTTTATTCCTACATATGACCACAATACCTTGATATGATATGTAGTAGGACTCTCACTTACCATGTTGTGCAGGAGAGTGCTGCCTCACCTCACCTGGCTCACAGCGCAGGTAATTGAAGCACCGCTCTAATGTAAAAAGAAAGACATACAAAGACACGTCAGCAACAGCTGACTTCACACTTAGTCACGACTTTTACTGGTGTTTTTTGTTATTTGGCTGCTCAAAATAAGCCACAATGCCCTAGGCTTGGGCATTGGCAACATTTTGTAGTATGGCACTTGCACAATCGTCGTTTGCAGGGAAAGGTGCATTATACCAGTTGTTATTGAGAGAATAACAATTATATCTAAATCACAACAGGGAGCGTAAACGGCATCTGTGTTGACCCAGAACACCGCCTTGTAATTACACATGAACATATCATGTCTCCCTTCATAGTTTCAATGAACCACAGAGAAAATCTCACAGGAAATCACAGAGAAAATCACAGAGAGAAACCCGCTGTTAGAGGTATGTCTCAATCCGTGTGTAATCGCGTTTGAACTAACACTCGATTAATCAGTAAGTAGTCTGGATGAGCCACAGAGGAAATCTCAGCGTTTGGCAGCGTGTCTCAATGCCTAATCACGTTTAGACTGACACGCGATTAATCAGTGCCCCTGCTTTTCAGCACACTCGGTTATGACAGTTTTATTATCCGCCGTGGTAGAATGACAAAAAAATATATATTTTATTTTGCCGCTTTGTAATGTATATTTGCGTTTAAACTAACGCGCGATCAATCAATGCCCCAGATCTGTAGCACAAGCGGTTATGACAGGTATGTATCCCGCCGTGGTAATTTAACAAACATATTACCGCTTTGTCACACTCTGTTGCGAGCGGGGAGGCAGCCTAGCCTAATAGACGCGCTCGCGCTCGGCGATCCCTGTTCTGTACAAAGACTGGGAGAGGGCGCGCATAAAGTGGCAGCCTACTTCTATGATCGCAGACAGACAGGCAAAGAGAGCGTATCTCTTACCTGTCCGTCGGTACTTCCAGCGTCCCTCTGGCTGTAAGGGGAGGTGGCGCGCGAAACTACCAGCATCAATTTCACTTCCTCAAGTGGGCGTGTCCCATTACATCACGTGCCCCTAAAGGATTGTGGGACATGTAGTCCAACGAAAGAGATACCTGATTCCACATAGTTTAAATTGTGTGATCCATTACAGTTATATAATGGATACATAATCAGATGCGCAGTCATTTATTCTAAAAGGTACTCTAATCTAAATCGACTTCAAGTGGATTGTTAGATATAAAGCGCCAGCAGACCTCACCGGCAGGTTGAAGGATATGTGATGCCATATTGAGTAGCTTGTGGATCTACCCTATTAGATGGAGTCTATCCGTTACGATTCATAATCAATCTATGGGTGATCTACGAGTGATATTAGTATGTATAGATACCAACACCTGAGGAAGGCGAACGTAGACTTATATCTGGTCAGAACTAACTCTAACTCTCCACATTCGTAGACCAGGTTTTGAGACCTATGGTCCACAATATGCCTACATATTTACAAGACACGAAGGATGTTTTGAAGATTTTACCAGACATTGAGTTTGATGCCAGCAGGGATCTACTGGTATCCTTCGATGTAGAATCTCTCTACACGTCAATCCCCCAGAGAGAGACTCTTGATGTGGTCGAGACCTTGCTACGAGCGCGTGATCTAGACTCTATCACTCCGGTGTCTTTCATCATGACCTTGGCCAATCTAGCGATGACCGAAAATTATTTCCAATTTGAGGATTCCATGTATCTTCAGGTCTCTGGGACCAGCATGGGCAGCGTTTTTGCCCCGAGCCTGGCGAATCTCTATGTCCATCGGTTCGAAGAAGAAATCATCCTCACCGACACGAACCCTTTTTTCGCCTCGCTCCGCTTATGGAAACGTTACATCGATGACGTCCTCGTGGTCTGGCGTGGGACTGTGGATGAGCTACAAACCTTCCACTTTTGGCTGAACAGCAGAAATGCATTTCTCCGGTTTACAGTTGAACACAGCAAAACACATCTGGCTTTTCTGGACCTCAAGATCAATGTCACTCCGACTGGTCTCCAATCCGAACTCTATCGGAAACCCATGGCAAGGAACTCTCTGTTGAGCTACGAGAGTTGTCATCCAAAAGCTCTGAGAGACAACCTGCCATACGGGCAATTCCTGAGAATTCAGAGGAATTGCTCCACCAAGGAGAGTTTCTTTAATCATGCCAAAATTTTGGAGAACAACTTGCTTGAGAAGAAGTATCCCAAGCAGCTGATACGAAGATCAAAAAAGAGGGCGTTCAATAATAACCGTGAAAGCCTTCTAGAGCCATCAGTTCCCAAAACACAAGAACCTCGGATCACCTGTGTCAACACTTTCGGCACTCGCTCCAACCGGATTCAGAAGATCATTAAGAAACATTGGGGTATCCTCAACACGGGTAATGACAATCTGCCTCCCCCGTTGTTTGCCTTCAAAAGGGGCAGAAATCTAAAGGACCAACTGGTCCACACCAGACCTAGATTAGTGACCCCTAGAGCAGTAGGTACACTCTGGGACATGCCAGCCGTGACAGGTCACCATCCATGTGGGAATTGCGCTGCATGCCCGCAGACTGCCAAATCTAGAACTATTGACATTGGGGGTGGGCGTCAGTGGGAACAAAGGCGCTTCACCAATTGTAACAGTCTAAATGTCATTTACCTGATAGTCTGCCCTTGTGAGTATAAATACGTGGGGATGACGACCAGAAAAGTTAAGACACGCATTTCCGAACACAAGAGTACCATCAGGTGTCGGAAACAGTCCACCAAAATGACCAACCATTTTCTGGATGTGGGACATGGCCCAAATGATTTTCATTGGAATGTGCTAGAACACCCATTGATACCTAACCACGTGACAGACATCAACAGGTTTTTGTTCAAGAAAGAACAAAAATGGGTGTACACCCTTAACTCAGACAAGGACGGGTTGAATGATGACATCCCGTGGATGTCACTCTGATAATCATTCCCTTACTACATTATAAGGGTAATCTCAAGAAACACAAACCCTATCAGGGTCCTTGGAGTTAGTTCTGACCAGATATAAGTCTACGTTCGCCTTCCTCAGGTGTTGGTATCTATACATACTAATATCACTCGTAGATCACCCATAGATTGATTATGAATCGTAACGGATAGACTCCATCTAATAGGGTAGATCCACAAGCTACTCAATATGGCATCACATATCCTTCAACCTGCCGGTGAGGTCTGCTGGCGCTTTATATCTAACAATCCACTTGAAGTCGATTTAGATTAGAGTACCTTTTAGAATAAATGACTGCGCATCTGATTATGTATCCATTATATAACTGTAATGGATCACACAATTTAAACTATGTGGAATCAGGTATCTCTTTCGTTGGACTACATGTCCCACAATCCTTTAGGGGCACGTGATGTAATGGGACACGCCCACTTGAGGAAGTGAAATTGATGCTGGTAGTTTCGCGCGCCACCTCCCCTTACAGCCAGAGGGACGCTGGAAGTACCGACGGACAGGTAAGAGATACGCTCTCTTTGCCTGTCTGTCTGCGATCATAGAAGTAGGCTGCCACTTTATGCGCGCCCTCTCCCAGTCTTTGTACAGAACAGGGATCGCCGAGCGCGAGCGCGTCTATTAGGCTAGGCTGCCTCCCCGCTCGCAACAGAGTGTGACAAAGCGGTAATATGTTTGTTAAATTACCACGGCGGGATACATACCTGTCATAACCGCTTGTGCTACAGATCTGGGGCATTGATTGATCGCGCGTTAGTTTAAACGCAAATATACATTACAAAGCGGCAAAATAAAATATATATTTTTTTGTCATTCTACCACGGCGGATAATAAAACTGTCATAACCGAGTGTGCTGAAAAGCAGGGGCACTGATTAATCGCGTGTCAGTCTAAACGTGATTAGGCATTGAGACACGCTGCCAAACGCTGAGATTTCCTCTGTGGCTCATCCAGACTACTTACTGATTAATCGAGTGTTAGTTCAAACGCGATTACACACGGATTGAGACATACCTCTAACAGCGGGTTTCTCTCTGTGATTTTCTCTGTGATTTCCTGTGAGATTTTCGCTGTGGTTCATTGAAACTATGAAGGGAGACATGATATGTTCATGTGTAATTACAAGGCGGTGTTCTGGGTCAACACAGATGCCGTTTACGCTCCCTGTTGTGATTTAGATATAATTGTTATTCTCTCAATAACAACTGGTATAATGCACCTTTCCCTGCAAACGACGATTGTGCCAGTGCCATACTACTAAATGTTGCCAATGCCCAAGCCTAGGGCATTGTGGCTTATTTTGACCAGCCAAATAACAAAAAACACCAGTAAAAGTCGTGACTAAGTGTGAAGTCAGCTGTTGCTGACGTGTCTTTGTATGTCTTTCTTTTTACATTAGAGCGGTGCTTCAATTACCTGCGCTGTGAGCCAGGTGAGGTGAGGCAGCACTCTCCTGCACAACATGGTAAGTGAGAGTCCTACTACATATCATATCAAGGTATTGTGGTCATATGTAGGAATAAAAGTACTACTAAGAGGATTGCATTATATGTTCTCTTTATAGATATGGTACACCATGAAAGTGTTTTGGATACCGTAGATATACTAATTGTATGTTTTTTCTTTGTTCTCGACTATGTTTGTTCTCCACTGGACTTCTCAGCTGGGAGAATGACTCTTCACTAGCACCCAGGTGAAATTTTTCCTTATTCTTTTAACACAACACTAGCAGTAGCGACACAGGTCCTGAGGAATGCAGTGGATACCTCTGTGATCCGAAATTCTGCTGAAACATGTCGACCAACCTGTTGGTAGCTATTAAGTGAAACTACCAATCTCGCTCTTTTTAACTTTTAGAAACTCTGAGGTCTGCAATAAACATATTTTCCTCAAAGTTATCTAATTTTATACATCACTACCCTGCACTTTTTGCACTTTACCACACCCCCTCGCACTGCTTTTCAGTAGCCCCCTGTGACCCAGTCATACCATCACTGGTCCTTATGCTGTCAATCTTGACCATATTAAAAAACCATCCTTCATGGTTAGAAGGAACCCACATGATGAAAAGGGCGCCAAGGAAGAGCTACTGATGGGTATTTTTCAGCAACCACGAATGATGTACCCTGACTAGTGGACTACAGCCACTGGCTCTCTCACATAGTCGTTTTCTTTGAAATTCGCTGTTTTGACCCTCCACTATTATTTGTATTTTGCTCAGTTACCTCCGGGGAGTATAGTGCTGAGTGGTCATTAAAAATAATCCCTGAGACCCCAAACTACCCTTGTTTAATTAAAACAGTTTCAAAACAGACCATTGCTAGATGGGTCTCCTCTACAATTGGACTTTGTCATCAGCAGGCCGGTAGACCCTTACAGGCCTTGCCAAGAGCACATTCTACAAGGGCGGTTAGCTCTTCCACTGCCCTTTTTGCTGGTGTGCCTCTCCGACAGATCTGCAGAGCTGCTACGTGGTCTAGCAGGCACACCTTTACTAGACACTACTGTCTAGATTCAGCAGACGACGCAGATGCTTCGGTTGGAAGAGCAGTGCTGCGCAATCTTTTCAAATAAGGTGAGCCTCTGTTTCCACCTCCTCTTCTATGCTCTTTAGACGTTTGGTCACATGTTGATGATTATTGTTATACATGTATACTGTATATATATATATATATATATATATATATATATATTTATATATATATATATATTTGATACTCTGACGTCTACGAGCGTTATGCTGGGAGTACTGCTTACTATTCTGATTCAGGCATGTGAATCTATGAAAGACACCCCTAATACTGGAGAAGAACAATAGTTACTTACCTGTAAACAGGTGGTTCTCCAGTATTGGTGTCTTTCATAGATTCACATGCACCCCGCCCGCCTCCCCCCAGAGACTCACTCAGGCATTATGGGGTTTCACTCCTGTGTGAGAAAATCTGAGAGCCTGAGCCTCTGGGGAGAGCATTCTGGTGGGTGCTGTCACCTGATTGGCCGCAGTTTGGACTAACACATAATGACTAAGACAGTCACGAGTGTGAGGTTTTTTCTACTGTACCTGGTACTATTTTACTTCCTGGTTGGGTACTTCTGATATTTGCTATATATATTATCGCATTTTATTGCTTTTTTATGTACCGTGGGACTCCCACTCCGACGACGGGGAATGATTCAGGCATGTGAATCTATGAAAGACACCGATACTGGAGAACCACCTGTTTACAGGTAAGTAACTATTGTTCTTATGTCAGGAGAGTCACTTTTGTGTAGAGGTGGTCTCTAACTGACTGTGGCAAACCCACCTTCAACAGCCAGTCATAGAAAACTGGTATCCCTGACATTCAAAGATGGACAGCGACCACCGCCATCAACTTTGTGAATACTCGAGGGGGCCTGGGAACACAGCTAACTCAAAATTCTCCTGGCCAACCTTGAATTGCAGGTAACATCTGTTCTCCAGTATTAGGGGTGTCTTTCATAGATTCACATGCCTGAATCATTCCCCGTCGTCGGAGTGGGAGTCCCACGGTACATAAAAAAGCAATAAAATGCCATAATATATATAGCAAATATCAGAAGAACCCAACCAGGAAGTAAAATAGTACCAGGTACAGTAGAAAAAACCTCACACTCGTGACTGTCTTAGTCATTATGTGTTAGTCCAAACTGCGGCCAATCAGGCAACAGCACCCACCAGAATGCTCTCCCCAGAGGCTCAGGCTCTCAGATTTTCTACCGCACGTCGTGTGAAGGGAGTCTCCCTGAGCTCTGCTCAGTTTTTTCTTAAGATTAGTTAGTTTCTACAAGTTTCCAGATGTCTACTTCTAAATCCCTGTTTAGGGCCTGTGATTCTTGTGGGAAGCTTAGGCTATTCAAAGAAGATCCCCACAAAAAAATGTTATATTGCCTTTATCCTGACCATAAGGCAAAGGAGTGCAGGTCTGCCGGACTTTCCCCCCAAGACTATCAGAGACAGGGAAGGACGACTGCTGTTGTGGCTTAACAGACTTAAGGACAAAGACGACCCTTTGTCTGAGGTAGGAAGTATTGCCTATGGTTCGTCACGAATTTCCATTAAGAGGAAGGCTGAAACTGAAGTTTCATCTCCAAGGGCGAAGGTGGCAAAGTAGGCCCACTCCTCTCTGGATTCTTCTGGGCCTAGTGTCTCCAAAAAGCCTCTTCCATCTGGTAAAATGGATAATACGCCCTCTAAGAAGTCTGGGAAATCCACAGTTCCCAAGAAATCTTCACAGTCTGTGCCTCCTCAGTCGCTACCTTTGACAATTTCAACGTCAAAAAAGGATTGTGTTTCCTCTCATGTGGCCACTTCTACCACCTGCACGATGACTTTCTCCTCACCTAAGCCAGCTCTAGTGATGTCTTCGGCCTCATCGCCTACGCTGGTCCATGTTCAGATCAGACCTATCTCGTCGTCGAAGATAGTCCCGTCGACGATGGTTAAAGGACCGTCGACGAGCTCCTCGTCTACGAATTTAATGTCGACGGTTGGCTCTCCGTCGACGATGAACACGGTGGCGTCGACGATGCTCTCGTCGACGAAGCTCTCGTCGACGACGTTGCCGTCGACGACAAAATCCTTGTCGACGATGAAATCCACGTCGACGAAGCTACCGTCGACGACGTCCCCGTCGACGAAGTTATCGTCGACGACCTCGTCGACGAAGGTATCATCTAAAAAGTCGTCGTCGACGAAGATGGATCAATTGTCGACGATGGTACAGTCGACGACACATAAGAGTCATTATCAAAAAGCAGGTTCGTCGGCGACGGAGGTGTACCCATTGACGCCGCCACTGTCAAGCTGCACTGCCTTGCAAGTATGGTCGGCACAGCCATCTGGGATACCGTTGCCCTCACCTGCAACTACAGCTACGCTGTTAAAGAAACGGGCTACTAATGAGGCGATCCCTTCTACGCTGGTAGTGCCAGAGAAGCTTTTGGATTCTGATGAGGAGGGATCCTACGAGGATGAGAATTTTGGATTGGCCAGAAGTCCGTCTGACCTCCAAATTAAGATTCAGGACAGTGATACGGAAGAAGATGTGCAAGAAACGGAGCCCTTGTCACATGAGGACAGGCCTGTTCCCCGCATGCAAATGCCAGAGGAATTGTTTCGCAATTTACAGTACATGCTCAGCGACTACTATAGGCATTTTCCGCCTTCAGAGTCAGGTGACTCTCATGTATCTACACCAAGACCTAAGACTGCGACGCCGCTTTCAAAGCAGGCACAGCCAGTTGTTTCTGTGACGTTGGAGGAAGGACATTCAGCATTGGCTGCGTCACAAGTCATAGCTCCTCAAACAGAGGATGGTGGGTACTCAGGTAATGAGGAGCAAGAGGAAGGAGAATTGGACACTAGCTCTGAATCGTCGGAGTATGAGGATTACAATGCAAACATACCCTCTCCGGCAGAGCCTACAACATCGGAGTCACCTCCTGCGGACATTACCTCATTCCACAAGATCATGGATAGAGCAACAAGGAGGTTCCTGATAACTATGGAGTCAAAACAAGAAGACTGCTTCTTGTATGACTTCAAGTCTTCACCACAGAAACAGAGTTGGACCATTCCAATCATAGAATTCATATGGAAGGAAGGACTAAAGATCATGTCCAAACCAAATTCTTTGCCAGCAGTGCTCCCGAGAGTGGATAAAAAATATAGGGCGCCAAATTCATCTCCAGCGTGCCTCATTGGACAAGCGAAAGCAGACTCTGTGGTGGCGCAGGCAGCGCAAAAGAGATCTACTAACCCATCAGCTCAGGTCTCTGTTCCGCCAGATAAAGATGGGAGGCGTCTAGATTCAATCGGGAAAAAAGTTTCTACAATTGCAGCTACAACTATTAGAGTCGCAAACTCCCTAGCCATATTAGGGAGATACGATAGGCAGATGTGGTCAGACATCTTACCGTATGTGGACAAACTTCCCGAGCCAGATCGGGCAGAAGCAAAGAAGATCCTGCAAGAAGGAGAGTGCGTCTCATCTGAGATGATTGATGCTGCAGTGGACGTTGCTGCCACAAATTTTCGTCAGCTAGCAGGTGCAGCTGTCCTCAGGAGGCAAGGATGGTTGAAGGCAACATCCTTTTGGCAGGAGGTCCAGGCAAGGATTATAGATATGGCTTATGATGGGGAGTATTTATTTGGAAAGCATGTGGACGATGCTCTGGAAGCCATTAAGAAGGATACTGAGACAGCACGTTCGCTGGGCACTTTACAATACAGGAAGTCTTCCTTTCGTGGAGCAAGAGGAAGAGGGAATTTCTCTAATAGAGGAGGCTATAACCAACAGCGCTCCTATACTTCCACCCAGGGAAACCAAAGATACCAGCCGTATCGTCAGCAGACTTACGGGCAGAGAAGAGGAAATTTTTCTCAGTCTCGAGGAAAATCCAACTATCGCGGAAGAGACAATAAAAAGTGAGAAACGCATCCTGTCGCCACTTTGCCCCAAACCGAACCAAATTGGAGGAAAAATATCCCAAAATTACTTAAATTGGTCCAAGATTACCACGGACAAATGGGTTCTGGATGTGGTGGCCAGAGGTCACATTTTAGAATTCATAAAAACTCCCCCAAACACCCCTCCAAGAGGACCACCTCCAACACATCTCAAGGAGCTGTTTGCCCAAATCAACATTATGATTCGGAAAGGAGCAATAGAAAGGGTACCTCATCATCAGAAAGGAAAAGGCTTTTACTCAAGATTTTTCCTTATTCGCAAGAAGTCGGGGGAATGGCGACCCATCCTCGACCTGCGTGCCCTCAACAAATTCCTCAAAAAACTGTCATTCAGGATGCTGACACTGCAAGAAATCCTCCATTTTCTTTCGGCGGGAGAGTATATGGCAACACTCGACCTTCAGGATGCATACTTCCACGTTCCAATTTTTCCCAGGCACCGGAAGTTTCTAAGGTTCAGAGTGGCTGGCAGGGACTTTCAGTTCAAAGTTCTTCCCTTTGGACTGCGCTCAGCCCCCAGAGTGTTCACAAAGATGTTGGCCCCGGTGGCAGCGCACCTTCGGTTGCAGTCAATACAGATATATCCATATCTGGACGATTGCCTTATCAAGGCCAGTTCTTTCAACATGGTAAAAACTCACATTCAAAAAACTTTGTCACTGATGCAAAGCCTGGGTTTCACAGTGAACTTCCAGAAATCGCACCTAACGCCAGCAACGAGAAAGACTTTCTTGGGAGCGACACTAGACACCAAGCTTGCCCAAGTATTTATCTCAAAGGAGAGACAGGAAAAGATACAACAGCTGGCGGCTGCACTGTTGTTAAAAAGGTGCGTTTCAGTACGCATGTTCAAGTCCTTCATAGGGATGATCTCTTCCTGTATTCTTCTCACCCCCAACTGTCGTCTTCGGATGAGGCCATTGCAAGAGGAGCTCAGCCACCAGTTGATACAGGTGTCGGGGTCCTTCGAGGACATCATAAAAATAACACCACGAATGCGAGAAGCGATCCAATGGTGGAGTCAAAGTTACAACATACAAGTGGGATGCTCTTTCCTAACGGAAGTGCCCAGGTTCATAGTGACGACAGACGCTTCAATGACAGGCTGGGGTGCACACCTCCAAGGCATGACGGTCAGCGGGAAATGGGACAAAATCCAAATGAAATGGCACATAAACAGGCTCGAATTGCACGCCATCTTTCTAGCCCTGAAGTCCTTTCAGGCGACCCTAGAAGGTGCCACAGTCTTGATCCAGACAGACAACACCACCTGCATGCATTACCTAAACAAGCAGGGGGGCACAAGATCAGCCCGGCTGTCACACCAGGCACAAGAGATTTGGAGTTGGGCCCTGACTCACAATATCCATCTGTCAGCTGTCCATGTCCCGGGAATCGCAAATGTGTTAGCGGACTCTCTCAGCAGATCCTCAGGTTGCACTCACGAGTGGGAGCTACATCAACCATCTCTAGACCGCATCTTTCAGACTTGGGGGCATCCGGATCTGTACTTGTTTGCGACACATCAGAACCGGAAATGCCTATACTTTGCAAGCTGGGTTCCCCACAAGGACTCTTGCGGGGATGCCCTTTCGATGAGTTGGTATCAAATATTCGCTTACGCCTTTCCACCGATACCTCTGATCCCGAAAGTCATCAAGAAGATGAAGAAGCAACCATGCCGGTTGATCCTGATTGCGCCACGATGGCCCCGGCAATACTGGTTCACCGAGCTACTACTTCTCTCGGAATGCAATCCGATCCAACTTCCTCGCATTCCGCATCTTCTCTCTACCCACAAGGGCAAGGTGTATCATCCGGACCCGAACCCGCTGAAATTGTCGGCTTGGCTCCTCAGCACATGGAATTTGCACACTTAAACATTCCACAGGATTGCCAGGAGGTACTGGCGAAGGCCAGAGCTCCATCTACGATCAAAACCTATAAGCTTAAGTGGAGGCGGTTCTGTGCATGGTGCCAGTCTAATGGTCTTCATCCCATTCATGCCACGGCTGAACAAATTCTACCCTTCTTTTTGCACTTGGCCAGATTGGGTTTGGCGCATTCTACTCTTAAGGTCTTCCTGGCTGCCATTTCCAGATTTCGTCAGGATGGATCAAATTCTTTGTTTTCTGTGCGGATTATACAGCAATTCTTCAAAGGATTGTTTCGTATGTCTCCGCCGGTGCGGAAACCTCCTCCTACATGGCATCTGAATGTCGTACTGACTCAACTCATGCGTCACCCTTTCGAGCCGATCCATAAGGTGGACCTGAAATTTGTAACATGGAAAGTGTCATTGTTGCTAGCTTTAACATCTGCTAGAAGGGTTAGCGATGTTCAGGCATTCACATCTAAGTCGCCTTTCATCCAATTTACCACTGACTCGGTAGTACTACGTACTAATCCAACGTACATGCCAAAAGTGCCTTTGGATTTTCATCTGAACGAGCCGGTTGTTCTCAAGACATTCTTTCCAACCCCACAGTCTCCGGCTGAATGAGCACTGCATTCATTGGATGTTAAGAGATGCCTCAAGTTTTACCTATCAAGAACCTCTACCATCCGCAAGACAGACCAGCTGTTCGTAGCTTATGGCGGCAACGCCAAGGCTGTGCAGTTTCAAAACAGACCATTGCTAGATGGGTCTCCTCTACAATTGGACTTTGTCATCAGCAGGCCGGTAGACCCTTACAGGCCTTGCCAAGAGCACATTCTACAAGGGCGGTTAGCTCTTCCACTGCCCTTTTTGCTGGTGTGCCTCTCCGACAGATCTGCAGAGCTGCTACGTGGTCTAGCAGGCACACCTTTACTAGACACTACTGTCTAGATTCAGCAGACGACGCAGATGCTTCGGTTGGAAGAACAGTGCTGCGCAATCTTTTCAAATAAGGTGAGCCTCTTTTTCCACCTCCTCTTCTATGCTCTTTAGACGTTTGGTCACATGTTGATGATTATTGTTATACATGTATACTGTATATATATATATATATTTGATACTCTGACGTCTACGAGCGTTATTGCTGGGAGTACTGCTTACTATTCTGATTCAGGCATGTGAATCTATGAAAAACACCCCTAATACTGGAGAAGAACAATAGTTACTTACCTGTAAACAGGTGGTTCTCCAGTATTGGTGTCTTTCATAGATTCACATGCACCCCGCCCGCCTCCCCCCAGAGACTCACTCAGGCATTATGGGGTTTCACTCCTGTGCGAGAAAATCTGAGAGCCTGAGCCTCTGGGGAGAGCATTCTGGTGGGTGCTGTCGCCTGATTGGCCGCAGTTTGGACTAACACATAATGACTAAGACAGTCACGAGTGTGAGGGCTTTTCTACTGTACCTGGTACTATTTTACTTCCTGGTTGGGTACTTCTGATATTTGCTATAAATATTATGGCATTTTATTGCTTTTTTATGTACCGTGGGACTCCCACTCCGACGACGGGGAATGATTCAGGCATGTGAATCTATGAAAGACACCAATACTGGAGAACCACCTGTTTATAGGTAAGTAACTATTGTTCTTGGTCTGCAGGACGGGTGTATGAAAAGACACATTTGGGTCCAGAGCACACGCAATCTGAGCCAGCATGAGCATTTTGAATTTAACATTCTGCAGCAAGGTACTCCGAGGTCAAAGGTCTCAAATGGACCAAAGGACCTATCCTTCTTCAGCATAACAAAACAGCGAGAGTAGCAACCTGAGCCTATTTTCAAGTCTAGAAGTCTCTTGGTACTTGGTTACTTCTTTAGAAAGTAAAATGTACGCCATTTGCAACATAATGGGACAAAGATTCGCTCGGATGTGGGGGAAGATTTGGCAGAGCAGAAACAAAGGTTAGGGCATAACCATGCAGACTGATTTGACGGACCCATATGTCGGATATGATGGATCGCCATCCTTGGAACACGTGCTAAATTGTGCTTGCCATAGGATATTTCTTCAACACCAATGGCAAGCTAAAGTAGCTTGGTGACTGTTCCTGCAGTGGAAGGGGACTGGGAAGACTGGTGCCCTTGTTGACCTGTCTGTTGTCTGCCAGATCCACGCCTCTGGCCACCAAAGGACTGAGGTTTTTGTAGCAGTGGTTGGGGAGACTGACACTGCCTATGCCCAGCCCCCAGAGTAGCCTTGTAATTTCCTAAATTTCCTAAACTGGTGAACCCAGTAGCATGATGTGGCTTTCTTTGAAATGCTCCTAGGCAGAATCATCTTTTCACCGAATGTGTGAACCATCAAAAGGCATACCATGAGAGAGGCCTGTAGGTCTCTGGAAAATCTGTGGAGTGCATACACCACACTGGTGCCAATTGCCCTTCCTTATCATTCAGTAGTATCAAGGCCAGCAGGAATCACAGCCACATCGTGAGCCTCAGGAACTGTTTCAGACCGTGAGGCCGCAAGGTCTTCTGGGACCACTGGCAGTACCTTGATGGCCATGTCCCAGAGGGCATGCTTATAATGGCCACAAAACCAGACTGTTTTGGCCGATCTCAGTGCTAGACGAGCAGAAGGGAACATAAGTTGTTCAAACTCCATTCTCTTCTTTCTGGTTGAAGCATGACTTTATTGAGTAGGATGTTTAGTGAGAAAATTAAGATCGCCAAACAACACCTTGTTTACTGGTGGGCAAGAACAAGGGTTTGATACGGAAAAAAACGCATAAGTAGTATTGGACTCTGATTTGACTGCTCCTCAGTCCTGTGGAGAACGAACTTCCCTGCTGGTGTCTGCCACACACTGCTGCCTGTGGCCTTGACCTCTGTCAGATGCCATGTTCATACCTGATATCCCTGTTTTGTCCCAGCTGCTGCGTGGTTGTCCTGCGGGTTTCCTGGGGCCTAACATCTGCCCTACGGGAATGCACACGCTCTCTATGCCGGATGGACTACCTGGCCTGACCTGCAAACCGGTTTATTAAATAGCAACATATCAGTCCTCCCTGTTGACTTGAATCTGAGCGCCTCGACTGGCGAGCCTGACCCTCTGTCCTCTCCGGTGCCACAGACAGTGCCTGCAATACCTGCCACTGCTTGTGGAACTGCAGCTTGATGTAATAATTTCAATGCTTTTGCATTTGACTCATGAGGGACACCTAGTAACGACTAGTTGAACTGCAGCTCTTTGTAGAATTATTTTGATATTGGATACTATAATATTCACTGCCTTCTGCTAATCACGTCCCATAATGCTTTGCAGGGCCTTTGGTTGGGATTGTATTTTTGCCCATAACTGTGCTTAGGGTGGTCCTAAGAGGATTGGACCACCATTGAATCGTTCAGCAAGGTGTGCTCTTTGTTTTCAAGGCATCTGCTTCGTTCTTTCCCTAGGTTAGGGAGGATCCCAAAATCATCACCTCTATTACTGCTTACTAAATTTTCATTTTCACTTTTGTGAAATGACCAGATGCATTTTAGCATGTAAAGACAGAGATACTTGTTATTTTAACCAAAGTATATGAGATTTCTGTTTTATTAATTTGGAGTCCGACGGAGCGGAATCGGAGAATTCCATGTAGTAGTACTCCGCCAACTACGCCCACCCCAAAGACAAGCCCCTACACACTTCATAGATCTAGCATAAGTGTTGTTCAGACATCAAATAGCCATGGCATGAAGGCGTCTGCCCCTCCTGTGCTCAGACGCTGACTTGGTGTGCTGTTGACCTGGACCAGAGCAGAGGCCTATACTCGAAAACAGCTTCCTATGAAGGTGGAGACACATGGGCGGGGAGTGGGAGTCTTTTGTACTTTAGGTAGAAGTAACGACTGATAAGCGCCCACCATTAACCGTGTATTAGCGTTTGTCTATACCTGCTATGCATTAATTGGTGAAACACTCTTACTACTGAATGCTGTTACGTATGGGGCTCCAGACTCAGAGCTGACATATGACGCTCTTCCTTGGGAATGACAAGAACAAGAGTTTGACTAGGTGCACATTATGGTATTAGTGACGGCTCCATCGAAAAAGAGGAAGGTTTCAGATGTGGCTGGGCCAGGCTGTAGGATTTCTTTAAAGACATCGGTCTTAGTCTCAATAAAGGCCCTTTGTTACTCACTGGACTACAGCTGCAGATGGTGCACTCTCCATTGGTGGCCCAAGGGGCAAATTAAGTACTGAACCAGGCAAAGTATCAAGCCCACTGGCCTCTTGTAAGTCCATGTAAAAATTGTCATAATGAGGGGGTACATTACCTCCATCCACCATCGTCCTCTCTGGATGGTGGTAATCTTTGTTAGGATCAGAGCCAAAAAGATAGTGGAGCTTCTGATGGTGAGTCCATTCTAGTAGAGGCAGAGTCAGGTCGTATGGTGACCAGCTGCACTTAGGAATTTTGTAGTGCGACATCAGTCAGGATTAGACTGAAGTCGGTTCAGGATCTGACATCAGAATCATCAGTTCCAGCAAAGATGAGCGAGCGACCGCCATAGGCCGTGAAGCCGTAAGTCTGTACCAAAGTTGGAACGGGCCCTAACAGGTTCAAGGGATTCATACAAGTCTGAGGATCCTCCTGTAGTAGCATAATTAGAGATCTCTGCGGAACCTTGCAGCCTGAAGGTGGTGAGAGAGGGAGCCAGAAGAATGCCAAATATCTGCAGAGTTGTCTCCTTAAAGATGTCGATTTGTTGCTGCGGCATCGTCATTAGCCCAAGAAATTCGGGCCAGACTGAAATTAATTCGGGAACTGGCACCAGAAATAGAGTTCTGAATGGAGACAGACTGACATTGTGAAGCCCTTGCGCATACTCTGTAGATAGAAAGTGGCAAAATGGGGTCGAATCCTGCTTCGCTGTCTTGTGCTAGCATTTGGATTTCGATTTTGTTTTACTAGATGACTTCACCTGTGAGGTTGATCTGTCACAGCAGTTGCCTTGAGAGCGAGCCTGCACTCTTGATATGAAACGGGAGTGGGACTTACGTGAGGCCTCAGACTTCTTCTTGTGTTTGGCAATGTAAAGCTTTGCTTCTTGGTGCTGGATCACCTTAGGGTGCAAGAGGGCACACTTGTTACACAACTTTGAGTTATGGCAAGGCCCTAGCACCAGAGAAACATCTTGTGTCAGATAAGTTCTCATCCAGGGGATACTCATCAATAGTCATAATCTATGAATAATCCTCGCCTATGTGCGGGATCCCGGAGCATATAGAAAATACATAAAAATAATATGTATATATATGTGAAAACATATATTTGCAGCCTAAAACATTTCCCAACTGGCAAAATTGCCGCAAAATTACATAAAATTAGCATACACACAGTAGTACTCTCCCAACCCCTAAGGAAGAAAGAGAGAGCAGTAAACATTTGCATACAACAATGCTTTATTGCCATAGGAAAAACCTGTAATTGCAGGTATTTGCCAGTAGGCTGCAGTAGAGTATAAAGCAACAAAGAAAACTGACACCTTGCCTTTAAGGCATTAGAGTAGGGGTACCGTGCCTTTAAGACCTGAAGGCGACACCCTGCTCCCATGGTGCACCACAGGTGGCAGTTGGGTCAGTTCTTTTTGGAGGTGCATAACACCTAAGTAGATCCACAGTAAACATCTCATAACTTTATGAACATGCTCGTCCGGGGAGGTGGGCGGGAGCTTATGACTTTGATGAGTATACCCCTGGATGAGAACTAGGATTAAAGGTAAGTAACTAATCCTTCTCATCCAGGGGATACTCATCAATAGTCATAATCTATGAATAGATTAGCAAGCTCATACCCAAAGTCTCGCGGACGAGCAAGAAAAAATACATCTAAGACTGAGTAAGTGAGACATTGAAAATGCATCTTATGCAAATAAGTTCTTTAAAGAGACCTGCCCAACTCGGGCATCGGCCTGAGTATCTGAGTCCAGGCAATAATGGCGGGTAAAGGTATGCACAGACCGCCAAGTTGCCGCTTTACAAATTTCAGAAATAGGAACATTACGGAGGAGAGCTGTAGTTGAAGCTTTCCCTCTAGTAAAGTGTGCATGTGGTTTACCTTGTTAGGTCTTGTTAGCTAGTTGGTAAGTTTAAGTTATACAGGAGACAATCCAGCGAGAAATGGACCGTTTTGAGGCTGACAGGCCAGTATTAGTGCTGCCATAATTAACAAAAAGCCGGTCAGACTTTCTAAGTGGAAGGGTTTTAGCCAAGTAGAACTTCAGGACCATCCGGAGATCTAGAGAGTGTAATGACCTCTCCGGGGGAGTAGAAGGTTGAGGAAAAAAGGTAGTTAAGGTAATAGACTGGTTGATATTAAATGAAATTAAATGAAATGAAATTTGATTTATAAAGCGCATGGTTGCCCTAGAGCGTCCCAGCGCTACCTAACTAATAACAGAAGACTCTGAGGATCTGGGTTTTTTTTCACAACGACTTTTTATTTTATTTGAGGTAAAGCAGAGCAAAAAGGCATGGTTCTCCACAATCAGGAGAGCGCCACCAAACATTGCAGCATAGTGTACACACATCATAGGAGAACCAAGGAAAAGAAGAAGAAGTCAAAGTAAGGATCTCCCACCCCACCCCTGTCCCCCCCAACACCCAACACCCCCATCACCCACCCCTTATCCCACCCTAACCCCATGCACGTGCAGTAGACATTCAGTAACATCGGTCGTAAGGCATGACACAGCAAGGAGGCACCAGGCACCATTGTCTACAACTCTTCCTCTTGCACCTCCGGGGGATCAAGAAGCAGCCCCCTGTACTCCGCCCATCTCTTCCAGATCTTGAAATGCTTATTGGGACAGCCCCTCGCCTCAAACACAGGTCGTTCCAATCCCATATAAAAATCTAAGCCGGCCTTCCATGCACACAGGGGGGGGGCCGGACACTCTTCCACGCCCTGGCTAGGTCCCGCTTGGTCACTATTAATCCCAGTAGCAATAAGTGGCGCTTGTAGATGTTCCCACCCACACCCTCGAGTACATGGAGTAGGCCCAACCAATGGGTGCGCGGGAGGTCCCACCCCAAAACCTCAGACAAGCAGTTCCATACGCCCCTCCAGAATCCAATCAATCTAGGGCATGACCACACTGTATGTAGCAGCGTACCCACCGCCGCGCCACACCGCAAACAATCCGACGAGCCAATCAGTCCAGCCTTCCAGAGCCTCTCTCGTGTATAATAAGCCCTATGGAGGTACTTGAATTGAATGAGGCGAAGCCTCATCGCTATCGCGGTTCCACGTGGGGACTCCAGGGCTTCCCTCCAGTCATCTTCGTCTAGGGGGCCTACGTCAGCCTCCCATGCGGCTTTCAAAGGCAGTAAGGTGGAGGAGCAGTGGGTCACCAGCGTTTGATAAATGCGAGAGATTTTCTTGTCGCCCAGGTCCCCCATGAATATCTTAGCTTCGATGGGGCTAAACTCAGGGAGTGAGTCAAGGTCCGCGATACTGGGTGTAAGTGCATGTCGGAGTTGCAAGTATCGGAAGAACTGGGTCTGGGGCATTTCGAACTCAGCACTAAGGTCCTGGAAGGACTTAAGAGTAGTCCCGGACATGACCTGTCCCAACGTCGATATCCCAACAGCATCCCAGCCGTCGAACCCAGAGAGAGTCATCAGGCTGGGGAGTAGACCGTTATGCCACAACGGTGTCTCAGCAGTTAGCCTGCCCCACCAACCCATACGACGTAACGCCTGCCGCCACACCGTGAAAACCACCCTCGTGACGCATGGCAGTATTCGCCGCAGCCGAGCCGAGTAGAGCACCGTGTGCAAAGTATGGTCGCCCATCAATGAGCGCTCCAGGGCGTAGGCCGGGTCCCCTCTATCACCATACCACCACTCATTAAGTATGAGCAACTGTGAAGCCTGATAATATGACAGCAGATCTGGGGTGGCTAAACCTCCACAATACGTGGAGAGGAAGCACGTCTTCAGGGCAACTCTGACTGCGCCCCCGGCCCACAGATAACGACACAGGGCGGAATTAACTTGCCGAAACCACAGGGGAGGGATGGGGTGAGGGTAGGTCTGCAACTGGTACAATAGACGGGGAAGAGCCACCATCTTAAATATCGCCGATTTGCCAAAAATGGTTAATGGCATCCGGGACCAAGTTTTAAGATCGTCTTGAACTTTGCCCCATACAGGCACCATATTACGTTCCCACGTAACACTGGCGGATTCAGATAGGAACACCCCTAAATACTTCAGACCATCAGTTGCCTGCCGTAAGCCTGACGCCCAGAGGCCCACCTCCGCCCTGCCTCCCAGCACCCAGAGGGTAGACTTGCCTAAACTCAAGCTGAGACCCGAGACCTCTCCGAAAATCCTCATCATCTCCAACACTCGGGGCCCCGAGCGGTCCAAATCAGTAAGAAAGAAGAGGACGTCGTCCGCATATAAGGCAATCCTATCGATAAGGGTTTCAGACCAAACAAAACCCCGCAGCTGTGCATCTATGCGAACCCACGACGCTAGCGGCTCCATGACCAGCGCAAACAAGTACGGGGACAACGGGCACCCCTGACGGGTCCCCCGTCCGATGGGAAATGTCCCCGACGTGGCCCCAGCGACTCTAACGGACGCCGTGACACCGGTATAAAGCAGTGAGATGTACGACAGAAGCACCGGGCCCAGATTAAGGCGGGAGAGGAGCGCGAACAGGTACGTCCAACTGACGGAATCGAACGCCTTATGTATGTCTGCCAATAATAAAGCCGCCTCCTCTCCCAGGACCCCCATCGCGTCCACCGCCGCCTGCGCGCGCCTAATGTTGTGCCGCGTCGCTCGGTGGGGCATAAAGCCTGCCTGGTCTGGGTGGACCAAGTCCACCATGTAGGGGAGTAAACGATTCGCTATCGCCTTAGCTAGAATCTTGGCTTCTATATTTAGTAACGATATGGGGCGATACGAGTCATGTCGGTCAGGGGGTCTACCAGGTTTTTGAAAAACAACGATTTCGGCGTGGCACCAGTCAGGCGGCAGTCCGCCCCGCTCTCGTGCCGCCTCCAGAGCAGCCCGGTAATGGGTCCCGAGGAGAAGCTGGAACTTCTTAAAAAATTCACACGGGTAGCCATTCGGGCCCGGAGCTTTACCGACATTCAGTTGACCCAGCGCCTCCCCTAGCTCCTCCGCCGTAAGCGGAGCATCTAGGTCCCGTCTAGCCTCGTCGGAAACCGCCCGAGGGGGCAAGTCGTCAATAAATTTAGCTACGTCTTCAGCGCTGAGACTATCTTGTGGGGCATATTGTGACCTAAAATAATCGGCGAAGCTCGCTGCAAGGTCAGCCGGTTCCGTAATCGTCACCCCGTCCTCACCAGTGAGGCCCGGCAGCTCGATCGGCTGGAGACGCTGCTGACACAACCTATGGAGCATGGTACCGGACTTGTCCCCCCACTGGTATATCCTGCTCCGCGTGGCGAGCCACGCCTGTTTAGCCTCGTCCATTAGGAGAGTGGCATAGGATTGCTGCGCCTGGAGAAGCAGCCGCACCGCTACCTCGTCCCCTCCACCTCGACTCCGCTGCTCTAGCTCCTCTACAAGTTTGGCAGCCGTAGTGGTCGACTCCCGACGAGCACGGCGGGCTTCAGCGCACCAGGCAATATCCACCCCCCTTATAGTAGGTTTCATGGCTTCCCAGACTACCACAACATCCATATCATCGACTAGGTTCTCACGCCAATAGTGTGCAACAGCTTCCCGCAAGTGTTGGACATAGGAGGGCTGTTGGAGATGCCACGAGGACATCCTCCACCGGAAAGGTTGTTTCTTCGTCAGAAGGTCTATTGTGACTGAGACAGGGGAGTGGTCCGAGAGGCCCCTCGGAAGCATCGCCGCGCTGCGCACTCTACTCAGACAGACGGCAGGCATAAACACATAATCCAACCTCGAGAACGAGCCATGCACCGCAGAGACATATGTGTATTCTCGCGCAGTCGGATGCAAATGCCGCCACACATCCACCCATCCTAATCCCTCAGCCATAGCCTGCAACCGGGTTGGGGAACTCGCAGAAGGACCAGCAAGCATTCCCTGCCGCCTCTGATGGTCTACATGCACATCCATTACCTCATTCCAATCGCCGCCAATCACCGCCAAGGACTCAGGAATATCATCCCACACCGCAAACAGCCTCTCGGATAGGGCCCACTGCAGAGGGGGGGGGGCATACACACTACCCAACACTACTGGTTCCCTGCCCACCATGCCCTTGATGAATATAAAGCGGCCTTGTGGGTCCACCCACTGCTTCTCGTGAACGTATGCAACTCTACGATGCACCAGTATAGCAACACCCCTAGAACCTCTGACAAATCCGGCATGAAAGACCTGATGATATCCAAATCTCTGTAGGCTAAGAACCTTAGAGCCCATCATGTGAGTTTCTTGGAGCAGGAGTACATCCGCAGCCTCCCTCTTTCCCCACCGCAGGACCGCTCCCCTTTTAATTACATCCAGCATCCCCCTGACATTCCATGTGATTATCCGAAGGGACTCCCGGGGGAGTCCGCGAGGCGAGTCAGCCATAGTCAATCGAAGTCCAACATGACGGCCCCGGGTGCCATCGCCACTCCCCATGTACTCTTTCCATGTCTTCAAAATACAGCACATGCATTCCCCCACCCCTCCCATCCCCGACCCTCCCAACAACAACAGACCCCCCAGTCCCACAGCCCCAAACGGTCCCCAACCCCAACCCAGTGGCCACAACCCTGACCACCCGCAACCCGCCTCCCCCCACCCCATACCTCAATGAACCATGAAGTACCTGTCGCGGCATGGGTGGTCTCGAGACCAGAACATAGGGCCCGGGCCCACCCATACCAATGGATCCCAACATCCCCGAACAAGGAACCGTAAAGTCACCCCCCCTCCCTCAGTGTCCCTCTCTCTAATTGGAGAGTGGTAGCCCCTATCACATGGTCCCCGAACCCCCATCCCACAACTCTATCCACGTTCAGGAGACAGAAGCAGTACTGCCCCAGGGCAGCAGCATAGCCAGGCAAGCAATAGGGCTCAGGCAGCCCGATGAGTCCCACCAGAATTCACAGCATCCACAGTAGAATAGGGGAGCCAAGGCCCCGGTGATCTCAATGATCTGTGCCAGAGTGTTCCGAATCCTCGGTTCTACCACTGTTCTGTGTGCCATCTACCGAGGCCGCGCGCCTACGCGAGTTGGAGCGTTTGTTCCGACTATTCTTCGTCGTCCGGTGTCTCTGCGCCCGTGGTGATCCCTCAGGAGAGCCTGGATTGAGGCCTGGTTGAGAATTGGGTCTGATCCGCACCGTTTCGTCCGTCCATTTGAACAGGTCCTCCGGCGTATCGAAGAACAGTGTCTGTGATTGGAAGATCACCCTCAGGCGCGCTGGGTACAGCAGGGAGTATTGAAGCTTAAGGCCTCTCAACTTTGCCTTGGCGGCTAGGAAAGATTGACGCTGTTGTTGCACAAGTTTAGTGTAATCAGGAAAAATCATGATCTTACTGTTTTCGTACAGGAGGGCGTCTTTGGTTCTAGCTTCCCTCAGTATGGCGTCCCTGTCATGATAATTCAGCAGTCTAGCGATCACCGCCCTTGGCCGCTCGCCCTCAGGCGGCCTTTGCGTCAAGGCTCGGTGCGCCCTTTCAATAACGAAGCAGGCAGATAGCGTCCCCGGGGGCATCCAGGACTCCAGCCATTGTGCGAGGAATTGTTCCATGTTGCCTTTGCCACAGCGCTCCGGAAAGCCAATAAAGCGGAGGTTATTGCGGCGTGCCCGCCCTTCGGCATCTTCCACCCGGAGCGCAGTGGTCCGTTGCGCAGATTCCATCGCCGCCATTTTCTTTTTAAGGGTAGATACATCGTCTTCCACCACCGATACCCTGGATTCGGTCTCGGTGATACGCGCCACGGCATTTCTCAGGTCTTGGCGCAACAGGGTCACATCCGCGCCAACTGCCCCTATCTTGGCGTCCAACATGTCTCTCGACTGGGTGATGGCCGCCATGAGTGCTGCATTGTCCGGCCCCCCTCCAGGTGGAGCGCCCCCCGACGGACCAGGGCCCCCCCCGGGCCCCGTAAATTTATCGATGGTCACCTGCTTGGTGGGGCCACCGCCTCCTCTGGTCATGACCGCCGAGATTATGGGGGCCCCCAAGACGCAGCCGAATGCGTGGGATTCCGACCGCCCCCGTTGAAACCTATCCAATATAGTGGGAGGGGGGGGGGGGGGGGGGGAAAGCAATGTCCTGACGCTGGCCCCCCGGTGGGTCCTGGAGGGGCCGTTCTGGTATGGCCCAATGCCAAGTCCAGAGCGGGACAGGCCTCAACGACCGCTAATGAGCAGGGTTCCACACGACCAGCAACCCTCCCCTTGAAGGGCGGACAGGCCAAGTGTATCTCGCGCCACAGCGTCGGTGTCTCCTCCGGTCCGGGGGGGCATGGGGAGGGCCACTACTCACTGTTGTTGCCAGCCGCCCCGCCGGTCATCTGTGTCCCGGGCCATTCACCGCCAGGCAGGATCACCAGGGCGTCCGATCCCCTCCAAGTCCGCAGGCCCCAGGTGGACGCGGGGCCGCGAAAATCCAGGTCCCGGCTGCGCCCAGGTCGCCAGGCCGTCTCGGCCGCCTCCGATCCTCTGCTGCCCCCGGGTCTCCTCACGAAGCAGCTGGGCGAGGAGGTCCGCGCAAGTCTTCTGCACCCTCGGCGCTCCGGATTGCCGATCGTCGCGGCCGCCACCAGGCCAAGCGGCGCACTGCACGGCTCCCCAACCGGGGAGCTCCAAAATCGAGGCCCCGGCTGCTCCACAGCCCTCTAGGCCGCACCACTCGCCTCGCAGCCCAGGCTGATTTCGGAGCGCAGGACCACCGCTGAGTGTACCGGAGGGTCCTCTGCACTCCTGGCCACAATCGCCCTGCTTTGTTGTGGGTATTCGGGGTCAGGGACCAGGATAAACAGTCGGATTAATGGCGGGCAGGCGGGAGCTCTAGTAAGCTGCGACCGCCATCTCCGCTTGTGTCAGGATCTGGGGTTTTTATGAGGTTTTAGGGAAAAGAAAAGTTTTTATGTGATTTGAGAGTCCAAGACTACCTTAGGCAGAAAACATGGGTGCATTTGTAGGAACACCCTGTTGGCATGAAAAACTATGTAAGGCTCCTTAAAGTACAAGGCCTGGATTTCGCTGACCCTACGGGCAGAGGTAATCGCCACTAGAAAAGCAGCTTTCCAGGTCAAGTGCTGCAAAGAAGCCTTATGTATAGGCTCGAAAGGAGCTCTCATCAGTTTAGTCAGGACGATATTAAGCTCCCAGAGAGGGGAGGGGGACCTCACCGGGTGGAAGAGTTTCTTAAGCCCTTCTAAGAAATCTTTAACTACAGGCATAAGGAAAATAGATGTTTGTGAAGGTGTCTTCCTATATGCTGTGATGGCAGCTAAATGAACCCTGATGGAGGGGTATTTTAGGCCTGATCTCGCTAAATGCAACAGATAAGGTAGAATCACCTGCTCTTGGCCATGTACCGGGTCGAGAGAGTGTTCATGACACCATAAGAAAAACCTTTTCCACTTGAAAGCATATGACTTCCTAGTGGAGGGTCGTTTCACTTTTTTAAGAATGTTCATGCAGTCTGCTGGGAGGTCTAGGTGTCCATACTGGATGACCTCAGGAGCCATGCCATCAAGCGAAGGGAGGGGAGGTTTGGGTGAAACACCTTCCCCTGGTCCTTGGATAACAAGTCTAGACGGCAAGGAAGTCGCCGGTGCTGGACCTCCGAAAGCTGTAGAAGATTGGGGTACCAACACTGGCGTGGCCACTCTGGCGCTATCAGGATCATCCTGGTGTTGGTCATGTAAAATTTCTGGATCACCGCCGGGATCAGAGTCACGGCAGGAAAGGCGTAGAGTAATGTCTGCGACCAGCTGATCAAAAGACCGTTCCCCAGTGATCCCTGTTGGGGGAACCTGGACGCGAAGACGGGGCATTTTGCATTTGCCGCATCTGCGAACAGGTCTATGTCTGGTACGCCCCAGCGCAGAAAAACCTCCTGCGTGACTTCCTCGTTGAGCACCCAATCGTGCGCTTCTATGAAGACTCTGCTTAGGCAGTCTGCTTGGACGTTTTGAAGTCCTGGTAGATGAACTGCCACGATGGAAAGGCCTCTTGCTAGGAGCCAGTGCCAGATGGCTTGTGCTTCCAGAGACAAGATTCTTGACCTCGTGCCTCCCTGCTTGTTCAGATAGAACATATTTGTTGTGTTGTCCGTCTGAATCTGGAGGTAGTTGGTGCGCAGAGAAGGGTAAAGAGACTTGAGAGCCAGATGAACTGCTCGAAGCTCCAGGAAGTTGATATGGTAGCCTTGCTCTACTTCGGACCAGAGGCCTTGAACTTGGAGCTGGTCCATGTGAGCACCCCAGCCTTGAAGGGAGGCATCTGTGACAAGTGACTGAGATGGAGGAGGATGATGAAATGGAACCCCCCGGAGGAGATTGGTCCGTTTCAACTACCATCTTATCGAGTCCCTGGCTTCTTGAGGAAGCAAGACCCGGTCTTCCCAGTGACCCGATCTCTGAGACCATTGGTCCTCGAGGGCTTGCTGCAGAGGCCTCATGTGAAGGCGAGCATTGGGCACGATGTAGATGCACGAGGCCATCGACCCCAGGAGAGAGGACACTTGTCTGGCTGTGGGGGCGTGAGTGTCCAGTAGAAGGCGACCCTTCAGGGGCATAGATGACAACCTCTCCTCCGAAGGACACACGATTGCCTGTACCGAGTCCAGGGAAGCGCCCAGGTCGTGAATCCGTTGGGAAGGGTTGAGTACTGACTTCTTTAGATTGACTTGAAGACCCAACGAGTCAATCATTTTGAGGCAGAACAACAGATGGTTCTGAAGCCGAGTCAGAGTGGAGCTTTTCAACAGCCAATCATCTAGATATGGATAGACAAAGATCTTTCTTTTGCGAAGAAAAACAGCCACTACCGCCATGCACTTGGAGAATGCTCGAGGTGCAGATTTCAGGCCAAACAGAAGCACTCGATACTGGTAGTGATGGCTTCCGATCTGAAACATTAAAAAATTTCGGTGCTTGACTGACACTGGTATGTGGAAGTAAGCATCCTGAAGGTCGATGGCACACATCCAGTCTCCCTGATGGAGATGCGGGAAGATCTGGTGCAGGGCGAGCATGCGGAACTTTTCTTTTTGGATGAATTGGTTCAGCAGCCGTAGATCCAGAATGGGCCTGTATTCTTTGACTGTTCCTCTTTTTTTAACCAAAAAATACCGGGAGTAGACTCCTTGATTTCTTTGCATGGGGGAACCTCCTCTATGGCCATCTTCTTGAGGAGGGCGGAGACTTCACCTTGCAGCAGTTGCTGTGGAATCGGGGAAGGTGCCTTGCCTGAAGGAGGACTTGCGGAGGGGGGGATTTAAACCTCAGCAAGTAACCATGCTGCACAATATTCAGCACCCATCTGTCCTTTGTTATGGATCTCCACTCTGCCAGAAGATGAGAAACACTCCCTCCCACCGGAGTGGCGAACAGTCGTGGAGGAAGCAATGGCTCAGGGCTTGGGAGGCTGCTTGGAGGCAGACTGCTGTTTGTTATTGTTGCCTCTGTGAGAAGTTGGCCTGATATATGATGCTCACTAGTTCTAGTGATCACCTTGTATCAGTCCAAACAACCCTTATGGTGATTGGTTGTAAGTCAACCTTATAGACCAGCTATCCTAATGGTAGCATGGACAGAGCAGTCTTAGGCTAAACTCTTTTGGCATGTGAAGCCAGCTGTTTTACCACATATAACCCCTTGAATACCAGATGAAAGGACACCACACAGGTTGTTATGAAAGTAAACAATATATTTATTAATAACAAACACCTCTGAACTCTTTATGAGATCAGAGGGCTAAGCACATGACAAAACTCTTAAGAAAAACACAGTAAATCGCACAAATTACAATGGTGCCCTGGGGCACGACAAACCATATACTAAGTAAATGGTATAAGGAAATCGATAGAGGAATGAAGATGCCCAGAGGCTCTAGGATCGCTGGCACTACACTAGCCTAACCTTAGGTAAGTAGCAGGAGGCCCACGGGACGCGTGTGCAGAGTGTGAACTCACACGCGAGATGCGGAACAAAGTCAATGGGCAGAACAAATTACGAAAAGGTAAGTAACAGACAGTTCCGACCAGTTAAGACTAAAACGACTGAATATCTGGACACTAGGAGAGCCAATCTACCTATGAGCACCGAAATGCTCTTGTTACCTCACCCACGGGCTGCGGGTGCATAGGTGTGAAAGTGTGTTGGGTTTCCGCGTCGAAGTCAATGGAGCCTTGAAGAAAGATGCTGCAGGCGACCAGGAGGAAGATGATCGGTGCGATCCAAGGGTGGATCGAGGAAGAAGAGGACCTGAAAGCAGAGGGGACAGTGTTCAAAGTCACTAGCCAGTGACCGGTGTGGAACCAGGAAGGAACCAGGTGCTGTCGTCGCGATCAGGTGAAGAGTGGATGCTTGACTCTGCAGCCACGTGGACCAGGAGGTGTCTTCGATGACCAGGATGGAGGCACGAGCTGTCCCACGCAGGCTCTCGCTGTCGGCGGTGTCGGATCCGAAATTGGAGTCAACAGGCCTTGGCAAAGGTAACCCACGCGGTGAGTGGAAACGGCATCTGGTGCGGACCAGGAGGGTCCGGGGTGCTCCTCTTTTGGAGGGGAGCAAGTGCCAGTCTGGAGCAACCAGACCAGCAGTGTAGATTTTGTGGATCGTCGTCTAGGAGGCCACTAGCCAGCCGGCAAGTGACCAGACAGCGCGTCGAGCAGCAACCAAGCAAAAGGGCCCCACTCAGATCTCGTGGATGCTGGAGGGCTGGTCTTCGGTGCAGGGGCTGCTCGGGGCTGGGGCTTCTCAATCCCCAAAAGCACTTACTCGAGGATGCCTCAGAAGTCGTGCTGGAAGCGAAGTGCAATTTCTTCAAGATGGCCGGTCCCACGTGTCTCGTCACACCCACGGGTCTCAGCTGTGCTGCAGATGTGGGTAGAGGTCGGAGAGGTCTGGGAGTCCGGGTCTCGTCGGGCTCTGAAGTCTGGTTCTGGCAGGAAGGACGACAAAGAGAACCCCTAGGACGCTTGATGGTGCCTGCAGTTGCAGGGTGGGCACTCCTTGTCCACAAGAGAGATTCTTCAGTCTTTTGGGGAGCATTTGGAATGGGACCAGCTCCTACCTTTATCCTGCTAAAGGGGGCTTTACTAGTGACTAGGTCCCTCCCAGGGGTGGGACCAGGAAGGGGGGGTGGGTACACCCCCTATCCTTTGTCCGGTTTCGTGCCAGAGCTGGGGCTGGAGTGCCCCAGCAACTGGTTTGAACCGGGGTATGCACAGGGACACCTTGTGTGCCCCAGGCATGTCTCATTCCTTTCAGTCCTCCCTACCTCAATACACAAAATCCTGTCTGGGATGGTGCTAGCACCTCCCAAGGCAGGAAACCCTTTGTCCAGGCCTCCCTCGCTGGAAGGACTCCCAGCAGCAGGAGGTCAGACTTGTGTCTGTGAAGGCAGCATCCATTTTGTGATGCTGAGGCTCTGTTTAACTTTAACCGGGGTTCACAGTTACATACATGTCGTGTCCCTCTAAAAGGGTGGAATGCTACCCCCGTCGCCAGAACTGGTGAGGGGGTAGTATTCCAATTCGTATGAGACCTTACTTGACATGTTTTGATAATGCTATACCAAAGTTAGCAATAACCGTGAGGATTATAATGCACTTAAGAGTATATTGCATAGCGTTATCATGGAACAGCTATAAGGACTTGGTTCCGCAAGCTGCAGGCAGGCTCAGCTCATGCTAGAGCACCATCTCACATAATTCCAAGCACTCTGCCTTCAGAATTGATAAGGCCTGCCATAGGAGTGACTGAAAGGAGTATATGTGTCCATTTTGGGGTTAGATATAGGTATCCTTTATCTACAGCAAAGGGTGATTACACTGCCTTGCCCCAGCTGTCTTACCAGCCAGTTGTGTCTGTTTAGATGGCCAGCCAGGGGTGGCATAATACATGCTGCAGCCCCTGGTAGGCCTTGGGTACACCTATGCCCTGGGTACCTAAGGTACACTGTACAGGGGCTGATAAGGTGACCCAATACCAATTGGTAAATGCACCTAAAGTACATGTGTGTCAATTTAGAGAGAGAACAGCTAGGCTGTGGGTCTGATTAGCAGGCCCACAGCCAGGGAAAGTCGTAAACCAGTGAAGCAAAAAGCAAAAATCTGGGGTGACCATAGGATTGCAGACCCTACTCTCCTACATACTTAGGGACATTAAACTAACCTTGACCAGGTGAATCTTCCTGTTCTAAGTGGAAATACCTGGAGAGACCATCTGCATTGCCATGGTCAGTCTCTGGTCTGTGCTCCACTGTAAAGTCCATCCCCTGTAGGGAAATGGACCACCTAAGAAGTTTGGGGTTTTCACCCCCATTTGATTTAGCCACAAGAGGGGCTTATGGTCGGTCTGAATCTTGAAGTGAGTTCCAAACAAGTATGGCCTCAACTTCTTCAGGGCCCAAACCACAGCAAAGGCCTCCCTCTCAATAGCTGACCAACGTTTCTCTCTAGGGGTCAGCCTTCTACTTATAAAAGCAATGGGCTGGTCATGACCATCAATATTCAGTTGAGATAGAACACCTCCCACACCCAACTCAGATGCATCTGTTTGGACAATTTTTGGAGTAGTCAGGACTCTTGAGAATAGGTGCAGTACACATGGCCTGCTTCAGGTCATCGAATGCCTTCTGACAGCTAACTGTCCACTGAACTTTCTTTGGCATTTTCTTGCTTGTCAAGTCATTGAGGGGTGTCACAATGGACTCATAATTTTTTACAAACTTCCTATAGTAACCAGACAGGTCCAAGAAAGCTCTGACCTGTGTCTGGGTGGTTGGAGGAGCCCAGTCCTTTATGGCCTGTATCTTGCTCTCCAAGGGTTGAACCTGGCCTCCACCTACAAGGTGGCCCAGGTACACAACCTGACTCTGCCCTATCTGGCACTTGGTGGCCTTGATAGTGAGGCCTGCCTTCTGCAGGGCCTCCAAAACTTTCCTCAGGTGGATCAGGTGATCCTCCCAGGTGGAGCTGAAGACAGCAATATCATCTAGATATGCTGCACAAAAGTCATCCAACCCAGTGAGAACTTGGTTCACCAACCTTTGAAAAGTGGCAGGTGCATTTTTCAAACCAAAGGGCATCACCACAAATTGGTAATGACCTCCTGGGGTAGAAAATGCTGTTTTGGCCTTGACATCCTCAGCTAACCTGATTTGCCAATAACCAGCTGTTAGGTCAAATGTACTCAAGAATGTGGCAGAAACCAATTTATCTATGAGTTCATCTGCCCTAGGAATTGGGTGGGCATCTGTCTTAGTGACAGCACTGAGACCCCTGTAGTCTACACAAAACCTCATCTCTCTCTTACCATCCTGGGTGTGAGGTTTTGGCACTAGAACTACAGGACTACCCCCAGAGCTCTCTGAGGGTTCAATGACTCCCAATTCCAACATCTTTTGTACTTCTTTCTTTATGCAGTCCCTGACGTGGTCAGGTTGCCTGTAGATTTTACTCTTGACAGGCAGACTGTCACCAGTGTCTACCTCATGGGTGCACCAGTTTGTCTGACTGGGTGTCAGTGAGAACATTTGTCTAAAGGATTGAAGAACCTGTTTGCAATCCTTTTGTTGATGTTCAGAGAGGCTGTCAGAAAAGACCACACCATCAACTGACCCATCATCAGGGTTCTGAGTGAGCAGGTCTGGGAGAGGCTCACTCTCTTCCTCCTGTCCCTCATCTGTGGCCATGAGCAAGCCCATGTCCTCCCTGTCGACAAATGCCTTGAGCCTGTTAACATGAAGCACCCTGTGGGGGCTCCTGGGAGTTCCAAGGTCCACCAGGTAGGTGACCGCTTCCTTTTGTTCAATGATGGTATGGGGTCCAGACCATTTGTCTTGGAGAGCTGCTGGGGCCACTGGCTCCAACACCCACACCTTCTGTCCTGGGTGATACACAGTCAGGACAGCCTTTTGGTCATGCCAAGCTTTTTGAAGTTCTTGGCTGGCCTCAAGGTTTTTGGATGCCTTCTCCATGTACTCTGCCATCCTGGAGCGGAGACCAAGTACACAGTCCACTATGTCAAGCTTAGGCTTTTTGAGAGGTAACTCCCATCCTTCCTTCACAAGACATAGGGGTCCTCTTACAGGATGCCCAAACAGAAGCTCAAAAGTGCTGTAGCCAACCCCCTTCTGTGGGACCTCTCTGTAAGAAAACAGGAGGCAGGGTAAAAGGATGTCCCATCTTCGCCTAAGCTTTTCAGGTATCCCTTTTATCATCCCTTTTAGGGTCTTGTTGAATCTCTCCACAAGCACATTGCACTGTGGGTGATAGGGTGTGGTAAATTTGTAATTTACACCATACTCCTTCCACATTGCAGTCAAGTATCCTAACATGAAGTTTGCACCTCTGTCAGAGACAACCTCCTTAGGAAACCCCACTCTGGAGAAAACTCCAAGTAGGGCCCTGGCCACAACATGAGCTGTAGTGGTCCTAAGGGGAATAGCTTCTGGATACCTGGTGGCATGATCCACTACCATCAGTATACATCTGTGCCCAGATGCTGTTGGGGGGTCCATTGGTCCTACAATGTCTATCCCCACTCTTTCAAAGGGCACCCCCACCACAGGTAGTGGTATAAGGGGGGCCTTTGTTGCGCCACCTGATTTGCCACTGGCTTGACAGGTGACACATGAGCGACAAAACTCTTTGGTATCTTCAGACATGTGAGGCCAGTGAAAGTGTGGGGCAAGCCTGTCCCAAGTTTTGTTCTGGCCTAAGTGTCCTGCAAGGGGAATTTCATAGGCTAAGGTGAGAAGGAAACCTCTGAGAGACAAGGGGATGACCAGCCTCCTGGTAGCACCAGGTTTGGGGTCTCTTGCCCCAGAGTATAGGAGTCCTTCATCCCAGTATACCTTGTGGGCACCTGTAGCATTCCCTGCAGCCTCAGCAGCAGCCTGCTGTCTGAGGGGCGCAAGGGAGGAACAGTCTAACTGTCCCTGTCTCAAGTCTGCCCTGGAAGGTCCCCCTGTCCCAAGAAACTCAACCTGTTCAGGTTCAAGCTTTTCTAGGACAGTTCCTTCTGGGGTCTTTGGGTCAGCCTCCTGAGAGGGGTGATCCTCAACCCGAGGCAGGGGGGGAGGCACTGCCTTAACCCTACTGCTCTTCCTCTTTGGTAGTGTCTGGTCCATTGTTCCAGGATCCAGCACTTGTTCAGCTGGGCACTTCTTGGCCTGTGACCTGGTCACAGCAAGGACATGTGAGGAGAGACCTAACATTTCTACATGAGTCCTGTACTCCACATCTGACTACATGGAGGATTCCAAATCATTGCCCAAGAGACAATCTACTGGGAGGTCTGAACTAACTACAACCCTTTTGAGGGCAGTTACCCCTTCCAGGAGAAGTTAACAACTGCCATACTGTGATTGGTAGTGACGTTGCTAGCATTGGTTACTAGGTAGTCTGAACGGTGCACAGACATAATATCGACTCCAAAATATCGTTTGGACAGAATATCGAGTTGTAAATATCGTTTGGACAAAATATCGACAGGACAGAATATAGACAGCCAAAATATCGTTTTTAAGGTAAGTGAAGTAATATCGACTGTAAATAATATAGAAAGTGAAAATATCCAAGTATATAATCTAGATAGTAAAAAATATTGTTTTTTAAATAATATTTAATTATTTATAGTGTTTTTATGTTATAATATGTGTGAAAAGTGTCATTTTATGTTATAATTATTTTTAATTAATGAATTTTTTTAAATTATTGTGTAATTTTATTCTGTAGCGGGTTGTGGGTTTATAGGGGAATAGGGTGGGAAGTAATTTAATTATAATTAATTAAATATGTAAATGTATTAATTGGTAGTAATAATTAATTAATTGGTAATTAAATAATATTTGTTAATTATTTAAAATTTAATTGGTAATTAATTTAATTTAATTGATTAATTGCTAATTATGTAAATTAAAATAATTTATTTCCTGTAGCGGGTTGTGGGTTTATAGGGGAATAGGGTGGGAAGTAATTTAATCATAATTAATTAAATATGTAAATTTAATAATTGGTAGTAATATTTAATTAATTGTTAATTAAAAAATATTTGTTAATTAATTAAAATGTAATTGGTAATTAATTTAATTTATTTATTTTTTATTTATTTATTTTAGTAGTTTTGTATAGCGCTGACTGGACCCAAGGGTATCAGAGCGCTTCACAACAAATACAGTAAATGACATAATGAGCAGACTGAAACTTAGATATACATAATCTGTTGAAAGAATGATTGTATCCAAGAGCTATTTTGATCTGCAGCCTTGATGTCAGACTTGGAATTTTGTTAAAGCTGGAGTGACAGAGGTCTCTCAGGTACCTCGAGTACGGTCGAGGAAGAAGTCTTTGAGGAGCCTCTTGAATTTTGGAAATGAGGAGATTGTTCTGATGTGGGGAGGAATGGAGTTCCAGATTTTGGGAGCGTTGCCAGCAAAAGATTTGGCTGTAGTTTTGAGCTTGCCCAGTTTGGGAGGGATGAGCAGTAGAGAGCTGGAGCTCCTTAGGTTTCTAGACTGGCCTGCTCTATTGAGTTTGGCGGCCAGGTATTCTGGTTTACCTGTATGCAGGGCTTTGTGCGTGATGCAGGCTGTTCTGAAACTGGCTCGTAACTCCACTGGGAGCCATCTGAGTTCTTTGAGGGCTGGAGAGATGTGCTCAAATTTCTTAATTCCGGAGACCATTCTTGCTGCTGCGTTGAGTGTCGTCTTCAGGGGGGCAAGATGGGATTTTGCTGTCCCTGTCAGGGTCGCAATTCCATAGTCTATTCTGGAGAGGACTAGGGCCTGGGTGGCCTGTTGAAGGTCTTTGGGTGGAAGGAAGGGTTTTATTTTGTATAGTAGTTTAAGGTTGAGAAAAGCACCTTTGGCAGATTTTGCGATGTGTTTCTTCATGTCGAGTTTTGGATCAAGGGTGATCCCTAGAGATTTCACTGAGTCTGCTAGGGAAAGGTTATCATTGAGGGCATCGATGGCTTTAAGCCATTCTTTGATTTGAGGGTTATCATCTTTGTTGGAGATGAGTAGTATTTCGGTTTTGTCTTGGTTCAGTTTCAAGTGATTGGTTGACAGCCAGTCTTGTATCTCCCTGAGGGTGTTGTTTAGTCTCTGGATGTCCTCAATAGAGGTTGTTTCCAGATACAGCTGCGTGTCATCCGCATATAGGTGAAAGGGGATGTTGGATTTTCTGAGTAGAGAGGTGAGGGGTTCGATATAGATGTTGAAGAGCTGTGGGGAGAGAACAGACCCTTGAGGAACACCTCTGATGACTGGATGTAGGTCGGATTCGAAGTTTTTGATTTTTATTCTCTGTGATCGGTTGTGAAGAAAGGAGGAGAACCATTGGAGGACTGTCTCTTGTAGACCAGCTCTTTCTTGAAGGACCCTTAGCAGTAAATTGTGGTTGACTGTATCGAATGCAGCCGATAGGTCAAGGAGGATGAGAAGGCAGCATTGATCCGCGTCGAGTGATTTGCGTAGGTCGTCAATGACGTTGAGGATTGCCGATTCAGTGCTGCATCCTTTTCTGAATCCTGATTGGAGGGGATCAAGAAGCTTGATGTTATCAAGGTGAAGGGTTAGCTGAGGGAGGACACATCTTTCCATTATTTTGGCCAAAAAAGGAAGGTTCGAGACCGGTCTGTAGTTGTTTAAGTCTTCTGTGTCTAGACCTGGCTTCTTTAGTAGTGGAGTGACTTGTCCTACCTTGAGGCAGTCTGGAACGGATCCGGAGCTCAAAGAGCTATTGATAATTTTGCACCATATTGGAGCTAGGACTATTAATAATTAATTAATTAATTAATTGCTAATTATGTAAATTAAAATAATTTATTTCCTGTAGCGGGTTGTGGGTTTATAGGGGAATAGGGTGGGAAGTAATTTAATTATAATTAATTAAATATGTAAATGTATTAATTGGTAGTAATATTTAATTAATTGTTAATTAAAAAATATTTGTTAATTAATTAAAATGTAATTGGTAATTAATTTAATTTAATTGATTAATTGCTAATTATGTTAAATTAAAGGGGTATTTTTAGGGTTCAGGGTCAGTTTTTGGTTTTTGGGTAAAGGGGTATTTTTAGGGTTCAGGGTCAGTTTTTAGTTTTTGGGTAAAGGGGTATTTTTTGGGTTCAGGGTCAGTTTTGGGTTTTTGGGTAAAGGGTTTTTTTTAGGGTTCAGGGTCAGTTTTGAGTTTTTGGGGTACAGGGGTACAGTGTAAAAATAAAGTAAAATTAAATTTACATTAATTTAATTTAATGAAATGAAATGAAATTAAATTATATTAAAATAATTTTAAATAATTTAAATTAAAAAAATTATTATATACTTACCAATACTTACGTTGTAATGTTAGTGCGTTGTAAAAGTTGCGTTGTAACGTCATATATCCACTGTTGCACTCTTTGGAGTGGGAATAGTAATTTTAACCCCTACGCTATCCAACGCTTTCCCTACTGTTGCACCCACTGGAGTGGGAATAGTAATTTTTACTCTTTTGTATTTGTACGTTAATAATATTGGCTATTATTTAATTAAATTTTGTTACTATATATATATATGTTTTAAGAAATATGATTAAATAAATATTATTTTTTAACTTTCATTAATTATTTAATTATTAAAAGTTATTTTAAGTATTGTTAAGTATATTTTAGTAATTAATTTTTTATATTAATGTAATTAAACATTGTTTTTATTAAAGTCGATATTTTTTACAACTATATTTTTGTAAACGATATTTTTAACTCGATATTTTTGTACTTACCTGTTTGTAGATAGAAACTCGATATTTTGTCTCTCGATATTTTGTCAACGATATTTTTGTTGGTCGATATTCTGTCCCTCGATATTATTTCAGTGATCCATCTGAACCTAGCATGATCTGATCAGTGTCCACAAAGGCTGGTGTCACCATAGTGATACTGGCACATGTGTCCCTGTAGGCCTGAGCCATTTTTCCATTGATTAAAGGCGTTTGCCTGTATTTGCCCAGAGTACTGGGACTGATAGTAGGGGTCATATCCATGTCCCCACTACAGACAAGAACAGCCTGAGTAGGTATTCTGACTAAGTCAGAACCCACCTCAGTCCCCAGGGTTAACCCAACTATAGCCTTGGGGGGTACACTACCACTACTAACTGTACTAGGGGGTTCAGGTGTCTTAGGGACAGTAGTGGTAGGAGCTGGGCCTTTCTTGGTGCACTCACTAAACCAGTGAGTTTTACTTTTACAGTATTGGCACCATGGTTTCTTTGGAACATCAGTCTTGTTCTTTTGGGAATTCTGGGACCCACCCTCCTTGGATTCTTGGGGCCCTGTTGAAGACGTCTGGCCATTTTGTTGATTCTGATTACTACCTTTTTGGTCTGCTTTCTTTTGGCCACCACCCTGGTTCTGGTTCTGCTGCTTGACCCTGGTTCTGACCCATCTGTCTGCCTTCTTTCCCAATTCTTGGGGAGAGGTCAGATCTGAGTCAATCAGGTGCTGATGCAACAACTGGTTCTGACAATTATTTAAGGTTTGTTCTCTCATAATAAGATTGTACAATCCTGTGTAATCAGTAACTTTACTACCCAGTAACCAGCCTTCCAAAGCCTTAGTGGCACAATCAACAAAGTCAGTCCAATCCTGAGCCTGAGTGTTCTGGGTGTCTCTGAACATCAACCTGTACTGTTCAGTTGTTAAGCCAAACCCATCAATCAGTGCAGTTTTCAGGACTTGGTAATCATTAGCATCCTCATCTCTAACAGTGAGGAGCTTATCTCTGTCTTTACCTTCAAAGGAGAGCCACAATATAGCTGCCCTCTGACTCTGGGGTACCTGCTGTACTTCGCAGGCCCTCTCCAGAGCAGTTATCCACTTGTGGATATCATCTCCTGCTTTATAGGAGGGCACTATTTTACTCAGGTGTCTATTATCAAAACTCCTGTCTTTATCCCTAGGGATACTGCTGCCACCAGTGGAGTCTACCCCACTCAATTTCTACTCTCTTGCAAAAGCAAATTTCTCTTTGGCAAGGGCAAGTTCTTCCCTTTGGATCCTCAGATTAACTTCCTTCATCTTTGCCTCATGCTCTCTCCTCTGAGGGGAAGTCATCCTCCTCTGATCAGATGCATGAGAGGCATGGGAGTGAACAGATCTGTTGGAGTCCCTAGAGTGAGACCTATCTCTTCTAATTCCAAGGTTAGGCCTGCCTGTGGTTAGGTCTGGGGCTCCCCCAAACCCATCCTCATGTAGGCCTAAGTTGGCCCTTGTAAGTCTGCTGACTAAAGGTTGGCCATTGTCTACCTCATCCTCAGATAAGTCCCCTTCTTCCCTACCATCTACATCTTCTGTTTCAGGGAGGTTAGAGTCTGGGTTATCTTCTAAGGGGGGTATGCTCCCATCTGCTGGATTAGAGGGGCCTGGGTTAGAAGCCCTTCCAGCATCATATGTCTCTAAGAGACCTAACAGAAAAGGAGTGGTAGGGTTAGAACCCTGTTTCAGTTTCCTGGAGGTACACAATTGTCTCATCTCCTGGACGCTGAGGGCTGCATATCTGGAAAGGACCTGTGGAGGGTCACTAACCACAAGGGGAGCCACTGAGATCTCTCCTGTGGTAGACATGCTTTCTAGTGAGGTGTAAGTGGTGCACTTACCTACACTATAGGTTTTCCTACTGATCCCTTGCTAGAGTTGTAGTCAGGGTGTACTAGGCCCTTTCTACTACAACAGCTGGTTCAGTAGAACTCAGAGTGTATTTCTAAGCTTGTATATGTACCTATGGTACCTTATGTGATCTTTCAAATGATATCTCAAGATTATATTTGGTAAAAACAACAGCAAGCTCAAATCCCAACCGCTGCACACCAATGTTAGAAGTTGGCCTGATATATGATGCTCACTAGTTCTAGTGATCACCTTGTATCAGTCCAAACAACCCTTATGGTGATTGGTTGTAAGTCAACCTTATAGACCAGCTATCCTAATTGTAGCATGGACAGAGCAGTCTTAGGCTAAACTCTTTTGGCATGTGAAGCCAGCTGTTTTACCACATATAACCCCTTGAATACCAGATGAAAGGACATCACACAGGTTGTTATGAAAATAAACAATATATTTATTAATAACAAACACCTCTGACAAGACTCTTAAGAAAAATACAGTAAATCGCACAAATTACAATGGTGCCCTAGGGGCACGACAAACCATATACTAAGTAAATGGCATAAGGAAATCGATAGAGGGAATGAAGATGCCCAGAGGCTGTAGGATCGCTGGGACTACACTACCCTAACCTTAGGTAAGTAGCAGGATGCCCACGGGACGCGTGTGCAGAGTGTGAACTCACACGCGAGATGCGGAACAAAGTCAATGGGCAGAACAAATTACGAAAAGGTAAGTAACAGACAGTTCCAACTAGTTAAGACTAAAACGACTGGATATCTGGACACTAGGAGAGTCAATCTACATATGAGCACCGAAATGCTCTTGTTACCTAAACCACGGGCTGCGGGTACATAGGTGTGAAAGTGTGTCGGGTTTTAAAGTCAATGGAGCCTTGAAGAAAGATGCTGCAGGCGACCAGGAGGATGATGTCCGGTGCGATCCAAGGGTGGATCAAGGAAGAAGAGGACCTGAAAGCAGAGGGGACAGTGTTCAAAGTCACTAGCCAGTGACCGGTGTGGAACCAGGAAGGAACCAGGTGCTGTTGTCGCGATCAGGTGAAGAGTGGACGCTTGACTCTGCAGCCACGTGGACCAGGAGGTGTCTTCGACGACCAGGATGGAGGCATGAGCTGTCCCACGCAGGCTCTTGCTGTCGGCGGTGTCGGATCCGGATTTGGAGTCAACAGGCCTTGGCAAAGGTAACCCACGCGGTGAGTGGAAACGGCATCTGGTGCGGACCAGGAGGGTACGGGGTGCTCCTCTTTTGTAGCAGAGCAAGTGCCAGTCTGGAGCAACCAGACCAGCAGTGTAGATTTCGTGGATCGTCGTCTAGGAGGCCACTAGCCAGCCGGCAAGTGACCAGACAACGCGTCGAGCAGCAACCAAGCAAAAGGGCCCCACGCAGATCTCGTGGATGCTGGAGGGCTGGTCTTCGGTGCAGGGGCTGCTCGGGGCTGGGGCTTCTCAATCCCCAAAAGCACTTACTCGAGGATGCCTCAGAAGTCGTGCTGGAAGCGGAGTGCAGTTTCTTCAAGATGGCCGGTCCCACGTGTCTCGTCGCACCCACGGGTCTCAGCTGTGCTGCAGATGTAGGTAGAGGTCGGAGAGGTCTGGGAGTCCGGGTCTCGTCGGGCTCTGAAGTCTGGTTCCGGCAAGAAGGACGACAAAGAGAACCTCTAGGATGCTTGATGGTGCCTGCAGTTGCAGGGTGGACACTCCTTGTCCACAAGGGAGATTATTCAGTCTTCTGGGGAGCAGAACGTCGAAGTTCAGAGTTTCTTCTTGTAAAGTTGTTCAGGATATTCTAATTTGGAATGAGACCAGCTCCTACCTTTATCCTGCTAAAGGGGGCTGTACTAGTGACTAGGTCCCTCTCAGGGGTGAGACCAGGAAGGGGGGTGGTTACACCCCCTATCCTTTGTCCGGTTTCGCGCCAGAGCTGGGGCTGGAGTGCCCCAGCAACTGGTTTGAACCGGGGTATGCACAGGGACACCTTGTGGTATGGGGTCCAGACCATTTGTCTTGGAGAGCTGCTGGGGCCACTGGCTCCAACACCCACACCTTCTGTCCTGGGTGATACACAGTCAGGACAGCCTTTTGGTCATGCCAAGCTTTTTGAAGTTCTTGGCTGGCCTCAAGGTTTTTGGATGCCTTCTCCATGTACTCTGCCATCCTGGAGCGGAGACCAAGTACACAGTCCACTATGTCAAGCTTAGGCTTTTTGAGAGGTAACTCCCATCCTTCCTTCACAAGACATAGGGGTCCTCTTACAGGATGCCCAAACAGAAGCTCAAAAGTGCTGTAGCCAACCCCCTTCTGTGGGACCTCTCTGTAAGAAAACAGGAGGCAGGGTAAAAGGATGTCCCATCTTCGCCTAAGCTTTTCAGGTATCCCTTTTATCATCCCTTTTAGGGTCTTGTTGAATCTCTCCACAAGCACATTGCACTGTGGGTGATAGGGTGTGGTAAATTTGTAATTTACACCATACTCCTTCCACATTGCAGTCAAGTATCCTAACATGAAGTTTGCACCTCTGTCAGAGACAACCTCCTTAGGAAACCCCACTCTGGAGAAAACTCCAAGTAGGGCCCTGGCCACAACATGAGCTGTAGTGGTCCTAAGGGGAATAGCTTCTGGATACCTGGTGGCATGATCCACTACCATCAGTATACATCTGTGCCCAGATGCTGTTGGGGGGTCCATTGGTCCTACAATGTCTATCCCCACTCTTTCAAAGGGCACCCCCACCACAGGTAGTGGTATAAGGGGGGCCTTTGTTGCGCCACCTGATTTGCCACTGGCTTGACAGGTGACACATGAGCGACAAAACTCTTTGGTATCTTCAGACATGTGAGGCCAGTGAAAGTGTGGGGCAAGCCTGTCCCAAGTTTTGTTCTGGCCTAAGTGTCCTGCAAGGGGAATTTCATAGGCTAAGGTGAGAAGGAAACCTCTGAGAGACAAGGGGATGACCAGCCTCCTGGTAGCACCAGGTTTGGGGTCTCTTGCCCCAGAGTATAGGAGTCCTTCATCCCAGTATACCTTGTGGGCACCTGTAGCATTCCCTGCAGCCTCAGCAGCAGCCTGCTGTCTGAGGGGCGCAAGGGAGGAACAGTCTAACTGTCCCTGTCTCAAGTCTGCCCTGGAAGGTCCCCCTGTCCCAAGAAACTCAACCTGTTCAGGTTCAAGCTTTCCTAGGACAGTTCCTTCTGGGGTCTTTGGGTCAGCCTCCTGAGAGGGGTGATCCTCAACCCGAGGCAGGGGGGGAGGCACTGCCTTAACCCTACTGCTCTTCCTCTTTGGTAGTGTCTGGTCCATTGTTCCAGGATCCAGCACTTGTTCAGCTGGGCACTTCTTGGCCTGTGACCTGGTCACAGCAAGGACATGTGAGGAGAGACCTAACATTTCTACATGAGTCCTGTACTCCACATCTGACTACATGGAGGATTCCAAATCATTGCCCAAGAGACAATCTACTGGGAGGTCTGAACTAACTACAACCCTTTTGAGGGCAGTTACCCCTTCCAGGAGAAGTTAACAACTGCCATACTGTGATTGGTAGTGACGTTGCTAGCATTGGTTACTAGGTAGTCTGAACGGTGCACAGACATAATATCGACTCCAAAATATCGTTTGGACAGAATATCGAGTTGTAAATATCGTTTGGACAAAATATCGACAGGACAGAATATAGACAGCCAAAATATCGTTTTTAAGGTAAGTGAAGTAATATCGACTGTAAATAATATAGAAAGTGAAAATATCCAAGTATATAATCTAGATAGTAAAAAATATCGTTTTTTAAATAATATTTAATTATTTATAGTGTTTTTATGTTATAATATGTGTGAAAAGTGTCATTTTATGTTATAATTATTTTTAATTAATGAATTTTTTTAAATTATTGTGTAATTTTATTCTGTAGCGGGTTGTGGGTTTATAGGGGAATAGGGTGGGAAGTAATTTAATTATAATTAATTAAATATGTAAATTTATTAATTGGTAGTAATAATTAATTAATTGGTAATTAAATAATATTTGTTAATTATTTAAAATTTAATTGGTAATTAATTTAATTTAATTGATTAATTGCTAATTATGTAAATTAAAATAATTTATTTCCTGTAGCGGGTTGTGGGTTTATAGGGGAATAGGGTGGGAAGTAATTTAATCATAATTAATTAAATATGTAAATTTAATAATTGGTAGTAATATTTAATTAATTGTTAATTAAAAAATATTTGTTAATTAATTAAAATGTAATTGGTAATTAATTTAATTTATTTATTTATTTTTTATTTATTTATTTTAGTAGTTTTGTATAGCGCTGACTGGACCCAAGGGTATCAGAGCGCTTCACAACAAATACAGTAAATGACATAATGAGCAGACTGAAACTTAGATATACATAATCTGTTGAAAGAATGATTGTATCCAAGAGCTATTTTGATCTGCAGCCTTGATGTCAGACTTGGAATTTTGTTAAAGCTGGAGTGACAGAGGTCTCTCAGGTACCTCGAGTACGGTCGAGGAAGAAGTCTTTGAGGAGCCTCTTGAATTTTGGAAATGAGGAGATTGTTCTGATGTGGGGAGGAATGGAGTTCCAGATTTTGGGAGCGTTGCCAGCAAAAGATTTGGCTGTAGTTTTGAGCTTGCCCAGTTTGGGAGGGATGAGCAGTAGAGAGCTGGAGCTCCTTAGGTTTCTAGACTGGCCTGCTCTATTGAGTTTGGCGGCCAGGTATTCTGGTTTACCTGTATGCAGGGCTTTGTGCGTGATGCAGGCTGTTCTGAAACTGGCTCGTAACTCCACTGGGAGCCATCTGAGTTCTTTGAGGGCTGGAGAGATGTGCTCAAATTTCTTAATTCCGGAGACCATTCTTGCTGCTGCGTTGAGTGTCGTCTTCAGGGGGGCAAGATGGGATTTTGCTGTCCCTGTCAGGGTCGCAATTCCATAGTCTATTCTGGAGAGGACTAGGGCCTGGGTGGCCTGTTGAAGGTCTTTGGGTGGAAGGAAGGGTTTTATTTTGTATAGTAGTTTAAGGTTGAGAAAAGCACCTTTGGCAGATTTTGCGATGTGTTTCTTCATGTCGAGTTTTGGATCAAGGGTGATCCCTAGAGATTTCACTGAGTCTGCTAGGGAAAGGTTATCATTGAGGGCATCGATGGCTTTAAGCCATTCTTTGATTTGAGGGTTATCATCTTTGTTGGAGATGAGTAGTATTTCGGTTTTGTCTTGGTTCAGTTTCAAGTGATTGGTTGACAGCCAGTCTTGTATCTCCCTGAGGGTGTTGTTTAGTCTCTGGATGTCCTCAATAGAGGTTGTTTCCAGATACAGCTGCGTGTCATCCGCATATAGGTGAAAGGGGATGTTGGATTTTCTGAGTAGAGAGGTGAGGGGTTCGATATAGATGTTGAAGAGCTGTGGGGAGAGAACAGACCCTTGAGGAACACCTCTGATGACTGGATGTAGGTCGGATTCGAAGTTTTTGATTTTTATTCTCTGTGATCGGTTGTGAAGAAAGGAGGAGAACCATTGGAGGACTGTCTCTTGTAGACCAGCTCTTTCTTGAAGGACCCTTAGCAGTAAATTGTGGTTGACTGTATCGAATGCAGCCGATAGGTCAAGGAGGATGAGAAGGCAGCATTGATCCGCGTCGAGTGATTTGCGTAGGTCGTCAATGACGTTGAGGATTGCCGATTCAGTGCTGCATCCTTTTCTGAATCCTGATTGGAGGGGATCAAGAAGCTTGATGTTATCAAGGTGAAGGGTTAGCTGAGGGAGGACACATCTTTCCATTATTTTGGCCAAAAAAGGAAGGTTCGAGACCGGTCTGTAGTTGTTTAAGTCTTCTGTGTCTAGACCTGGCTTCTTTAGTAGTGGAGTGACTTGTCCTACCTTGAGGCAGTCTGGAACGGATCCGGAGCTCAAAGAGCTATTGATAATTTTGCACCATATTGGAGCTAGGACTATTAATAATTAATTAATTAATTAATTGCTAATTATGTAAATTAAAATAATTTATTTCCTGTAGCGGGTTGTGGGTTTATAGGGGAATAGGGTGGGAAGTAATTTAATTATAATTAATTAAATATGTAAATGTATTAATTGGTAGTAATATTTAATTAATTGTTAATTAAAAAATATTTGTTAATTAATTAAAATGTAATTGGTAATTAATTTAATTTAATTGATTAATTGCTAATTATGTTAAATTAAAGGGGTATTTTTAGGGTTCAGGGTCAGTTTTTTGTTTTTGGGTAAAGGGGTATTTTTAGGGTTCAGGGTCAGTTTTTAGTTTTTGGGTAAAGGGGTATTTTTTGGGTTCAGGGTCAGTTTTTAGTTTTTGGGTAAAGGGGTATTTTTAGGGTTCAGGGTCAGTTTTGGGTTTTTGGGTAAAGGGTTTTTTTTAGGGTTCAGGGTCAGTTTTGAGTTTTTGGGGTACAGGGGTACAGTGTAAAAATAAAGTAAAATTAAATTTACATTAATTTAATTTAATGAAATGAAATGAAATTAAATTATATTAAAATAATTTTAAATAATTTAAATTAAAAAAATTATTATATACTTACCAATACTTACGTTGTAATGTTAGTGCGTTGTAAAAGTTGCGTTGTAACGTCATATATCCACTGTTGCACTCTTTGGAGTGGGAATAGTAATTTTAACCCCTACGCTATCCAACGCTTTCCCTACTGTTGCACCCACTGGAGTGGGAATAGTAATTTTTACTCTTTTGTATTTGTACGTTAATAATATTGGCTATTATTTAATTAAATTTTGTTACTATATATATATATGTTTTAAGAAATATGATTAAATAAATATTATTTTTTAACTTTCATTAATTATTTAATTATTAAAAGTTATTTTAAGTATTGTTAAGTATATTTTAGTAATTAATTTTTTATATTAATGTAATTAAACATTGTTTTTATTAAAGTCGATATTTTTTACAACTATATTTTTGTAAACGATATTTTTAACTCGATATTTTTGTACTTACCTGTTTGTAGATAGAAACTCGATATTTTGTCTCTCGATATTTTGTCAACGATATTTTTGTTGGTCGATATTCTGTCCCTCGATATTATTTCAGTGATCCATCTGAACCTAGCATGATCTGATCAGTGTCCACAAAGGCTGGTGTCACCATAGTGATACTGGCACATGTGTCCCTGTAGGCCTGAGCCATTTTTCCATTGATTAAAGGCGTTTGCCTGTATTTGCCCAGAGTACTGGGACTGATAGTAGGGGTCATATCCATGTCCCCACTACAGACAAGAACAGCCTGAGTAGGTATTCTGACTAAGTCAGAACCCACCTCAGTCCCCAGGGTTAACCCAACTATAGCCTTGGGGTGTACACTACCACTACTAACTGTACTAGGGGGTTCAGGTGTCTTAGGGACAGTAGTGGTAGGAGCTGGGCCTTTCTTGGTGCACTCACTAAACCAGTGAGTTTTACTTTTACAGTATTGGCACCATGGTTTCTTTGGAACATCAGTCTTGTTCTTTTGGGAATTCTGGGACCCACCCTCCTTGGATTCTTGGGGCCCTGTTGAAGACGTCTGGCCATTTTGTTGATTCTGATTACTACCTTTTTGGTCTGCTTTCTTTTGGCCACCACCCTGGTTCTGGTTCTGCTGCTTGACCCTGGTTCTGACCCATCTGTCTGCCTTCTTTCCCAATTCTTGGGGAGAGGTCAGATCTGAGTCAATCAGGTGCTGATGCAACAACTGGTTCTGACAATTATTTAAGGTTTGTTCTCTCATAATAAGATTGTACAATCCTGTGTAATCAGTAACTTTACTACCCAGTAACCAGCCTTCCAAAGCCTTAGTGGCACAATCAACAAAGTCAGTCCAATCCTGAGCCTGAGTGTTCTGGGTGTCTCTGAACATCAACCTGTACTGTTCAGTTGTTAAGCCAAACCCATCAATCAGTGCAGTTTTCAGGACTTGGTAATCATTAGCATCCTCATCTCTAACAGTGAGGAGCTTATCTCTGTCTTTACCTTCAAAGGAGAGCCACAATATAGCTGCCCTCTGACTCTGGGGTACCTGCTGTACTTCGCAGGCCCTCTCCAGAGCAGTTATCCACTTGTGGATATCATCTCCTGCTTTATAGGAGGGCACTATTTTACTCAGGTGTCTATTATCAAAACTCCTGTCTTTATCCCTAGGGATACTGCTGCCACCAGTGGAGTCTACCCCACTCAATTTCTACTCTCTTGCAAAAGCAAATTTCTCTTTGGCAAGGGCAAGTTCTTCCCTTTGGATCCTCAGATTAACTTCCTTCATCTTTGCCTCATGCTCTCTCCTCTGAGGGGAAGTCATCCTCCTCTGATCAGATGCATGAGAGGCATGGGAGTGAACAGATCTGTTGGAGTCCCTAGAGTGAGACCTATCTCTTCTAATTCCAAGGTTAGGCCTGCCTGTGGTTAGGTCTGGGGCTCCCCCAAACCCATCCTCATGTAGGCCTAAGTTGGCCCTTGTAAGTCTGCTGACTAAAGGTTGGCCATTGTCTACCTCATCCTCAGATAAGTCCCCTTCTTCCCTACCATCTACATCTTCTGTTTCAGGGAGGTTAGAGTCTGGGTTATCTTCTAAGGGGGGTATGCTCCCATCTGCTGGATTAGAGGGGCCTGGGTTAGAAGCCCTTCCAGCATCATATGTCTCTAAGAGACCTAACAGAAAAGGAGTGGTAGGGTTAGAACCCTGTTTCAGTTTCCTGGAGGTACACAATTGTCTCATCTCCTGGACGCTGAGGGCTGCATATCTGGAAAGGACCTGTGGAGGGTCACTAACCACAAGGGGAGCCACTGAGATCTCTCCTGTGGTAGACATGCTTTCTAGTGAGGTGTAAGTGGTGCACTTACCTACACTATAGGTTTTCCTACTGATCCCTTGCTAGAGTTGTAGTCAGGGTGTACTAGGCCCTTTCTACTACAACAGCTGGTTCAGTAGAACTCAGAGTGTATTTCTAAGCTTGTATATGTACCTATGGTACCTTATGTGATCTTTCAAATGATATCTCAAGATTATATTTGGTAAAAACAACAGCAAGCTCAAATCCCAACCGCTGCACACCAATGTTAGAAGTTGGCCTGATATATGATGCTCACTAGTTCTAGTGATCACCTTGTATCAGTCCAAACAACCCTTATGGTGATTGGTTGTAAGTCAACCTTATAGACCAGCTATCCTAATTGTAGCATGGACAGAGCAGTCTTAGGCTAAACTCTTTTGGCATGTGAAGCCAGCTGTTTTACCACATATAACCCCTTGAATACCAGATGAAAGGACATCACACAGGTTGTTATGAAAATAAACAATATATTTATTAATAACAAACACCTCTGACAAGACTCTTAAGAAAAATACAGTAAATCGCACAAATTACAATGGTGCCCTAGGGGCACGACAAACCATATACTAAGTAAATGGCATAAGGAAATCGATAGAGGGAATGAAGATGCCCAGAGGCTGTAGGATCGCTGGGACTACACTACCCTAACCTTAGGTAAGTAGCAGGATGCCCACGGGACGCGTGTGCAGAGTGTGAACTCACACGCGAGATGCGGAACAAAGTCAATGGGCAGAACAAATTACGAAAAGGTAAGTAACAGACAGTTCCAACTAGTTAAGACTAAAACGACTGGATATCTGGACACTAGGAGAGTCAATCTACATATGAGCACCGAAATGCTCTTGTTACCTAAACCACGGGCTGCGGGTACATAGGTGTGAAAGTGTGTCGGGTTTTAAAGTCAATGGAGCCTTGAAGAAAGATGCTGCAGGCGACCAGGAGGATGATGTCCGGTGCGATCCAAGGGTGGATCAAGGAAGAAGAGGACCTGAAAGCAGAGGGGACAGTGTTCAAAGTCACTAGCCAGTGACCGGTGTGGAACCAGGAAGGAACCAGGTGCTGTTGTCGCGATCAGGTGAAGAGTGGACGCTTGACTCTGCAGCCACGTGGACCAGGAGGTGTCTTCGACGACCAGGATGGAGGCATGAGCTGTCCCACGCAGGCTCTTGCTGTCGGCGGTGTCGGATCCGGATTTGGAGTCAACAGGCCTTGGCAAAGGTAACCCACGCGGTGAGTGGAAACGGCATCTGGTGCGGACCAGGAGGGTACGGGGTGCTCCTCTTTTGTAGCAGAGCAAGTGCCAGTCTGGAGCAACCAGACCAGCAGTGTAGATTTCGTGGATCGTCGTCTAGGAGGCCACTAGCCAGCCGGCAAGTGACCAGACAACGCGTCGAGCAGCAACCAAGCAAAAGGGCCCCACGCAGATCTCGTGGATGCTGGAGGGCTGGTCTTCGGTGCAGGGGCTGCTCGAGGCTGGGGCTTCTCAATCCCCAAAAGCACTTACTCGAGGATGCCTCAGAAGTCGTGCTGGAAGCGGAGTGCAGTTTCTTCAAGATGGCCGGTCCCACGTGTCTCGTCGCACCCACGGGTCTCAGCTGTGCTGCAGATGTAGGTAGAGGTCGGAGAGGTCTGGGAGTCCGGGTCTCGTCGGGCTCTGAAGTCTGGTTCCGGCAAGAAGGACGACAAAGAGAACCTCTAGGATGCTTGATGGTGCCTGCAGTTGCAGGGTGGACACTCCTTGTCCACAAGGGAGATTATTCAGTCTTCTGGGGAGCAGAACGTCGAAGTTCAGAGTTTCTTCTTGTAAAGTTGTTCAGGATATTCTAATTTGGAATGAGACCAGCTCCTACCTTTATCCTGCTAAAGGGGGCTGTACTAGTGACTAGGTCCCTCTCAGGGGTGAGACCAGGAAGGGGGGTGGTTACACCCCCTATCCTTTGTCCGGTTTCGCGCCAGAGCTGGGGCTGGAGTGCCCCAGCAACTGGTTTGAACCGGGGTATGCACAGGGACACCTTGTGGTATGGGGTCCAGACCATTTGTCTTGGAGAGCTGCTGGGGCCACTGGCTCCAACACCCACACCTTCTGTCCTGGGTGATACACAGTCAGGACAGCCTTTTGGTCATGCCAAGCTTTTTGAAGTTCTTGGCTGGCCTCAAGGTTTTTGGATGCCTTCTCCATGTACTCTGCCATCCTGGAGCGGAGACCAAGTACACAGTCCACTATGTCAAGCTTAGGCTTTTTGAGAGGTAACTCCCATCCTTCCTTCACAAGACATAGGGGTCCTCTTACAGGATGCCCAAACAGAAGCTCAAAAGTGCTGTAGCCAACCCCCTTCTGTGGGACCTCTCTGTAAGAAAACAGGAGGCAGGGTAAAAGGATGTCCCATCTTCGCCTAAGCTTTTCAGGTATCCCTTTTATCATCCCTTTTAGGGTCTTGTTGAATCTCTCCACAAGCACATTGCACTGTGGGTGATAGGGTGTGGTAAATTTGTAATTTACACCATACTCCTTCCACATTGCAGTCAAGTATCCTAACATGAAGTTTGCACCTCTGTCAGAGACAACCTCCTTAGGAAACCCCACTCTGGAGAAAACTCCAAGTAGGGCCCTGGCCACAACATGAGCTGTAGTGGTCCTAAGGGGAATAGCTTCTGGATACCTGGTGGCATGATCCACTACCATCAGTATACATCTGTGCCCAGATGCTGTTGGGGGGTCCATTGGTCCTACAATGTCTATCCCCACTCTTTCAAAGGGCACCCCCACCACAGGTAGTGGTATAAGGGGGGCCTTTGTTGCGCCACCTGATTTGCCACTGGCTTGACAGGTGACACATGAGCGACAAAACTCTTTGGTATCTTCAGACATGTGAGGCCAGTGAAAGTGTGGGGCAAGCCTGTCCCAAGTTTTGTTCTGGCCTAAGTGTCCTGCAAGGGGAATTTCATAGGCTAAGGTGAGAAGGAAACCTCTGAGAGACAAGGGGATGACCAGCCTCCTGGTAGCACCAGGTTTGGGGTCTCTTGCCCCAGAGTATAGGAGTCCTTCATCCCAGTATACCTTGTGGGCACCTGTAGCATTCCCTGCAGCCTCAGCAGCAGCCTGCTGTCTGAGGGGCGCAAGGGAGGAACAGTCTAACTGTCCCTGTCTCAAGTCTGCCCTGGAAGGTCCCCCTGTCCCAAGAAACTCAACCTGTTCAGGTTCAAGCTTTCCTAGGACAGTTCCTTCTGGGGTCTTTGGGTCAGCCTCCTGAGAGGGGTGATCCTCAACCCGAGGCAGGGGGGGAGGCACTGCCTTAACCCTACTACTCTTCCTCTTTGGTAGTGTCTGGTCCATTGTTCCAGGATCCAGCACTTGTTCAGCTGGGCACTTCTTGGCCTGTGACCTGGTCACAGCAAGGACATGTGAGGAGAGACCTAACATTTCTACATGAGTCCTGTACTCCACATCTGACTACATGGAGGATTCCAAATCATTGCCCAAGAGACAATCTACTGGGAGGTCTGAACTAACTACAACCCTTTTGAGGGCAGTTACCCCTTCCAGGAGAAGTTAACAACTGCCATACTGTGATTGGTAGTGACGTTGCTAGCATTGGTTACTAGGTAGTCTGAACGGTGCACAGACATAATATCGACTCCAAAATATCGTTTGGACAGAATATCGAGTTGTAAATATCGTTTGGACAAAATATCGACAGGACAGAATATAGACAGCCAAAATATCGTTTTTAAGGTAAGTGAAGTAATATCGACTGTAAATAATATAGAAAGTGAAAATATCCAAGTATATAATCTAGATAGTAAAAAATATCGTTTTTTAAATAATATTTAATTATTTATAGTGTTTTTATGTTATAATATGTGTGAAAAGTGTCATTTTATGTTATAATTATTTTTAATTAATGAATTTTTTTAAATTATTGTGTAATTTTATTCTGTAGCGGGTTGTGGGTTTATAGGGGAATAGGGTGGGAAGTAATTTAATTATAATTAATTAAATATGTAAATTTATTAATTGGTAGTAATAATTAATTAATTGGTAATTAAATAATATTTGTTAATTATTTAAAATTTAATTGGTAATTAATTTAATTTAATTGATTAATTGCTAATTATGTAAATTAAAATAATTTATTTCCTGTAGCGGGTTGTGGGTTTATAGGGGAATAGGGTGGGAAGTAATTTAATCATAATTAATTAAATATGTAAATTTAATAATTGGTAGTAATATTTAATTAATTGTTAATTAAAAAATATTTGTTAATTAATTAAAATGTAATTGGTAATTAATTTAATTTATTTATTTATTTTTTATTTATTTATTTTAGTAGTTTTGTATAGCGCTGACTGGACCCAAGGGTATCAGAGCGCTTCACAACAAATACAGTAAATGACATAATGAGCAGACTGAAACTTAGATATACATAATCTGTTGAAAGAATGATTGTATCCAAGAGCTATTTTGATCTGCAGCCTTGATGTCAGACTTGGAATTTTGTTAAAGCTGGAGTGACAGAGGTCTCTCAGGTACCTCGAGTACGGTCGAGGAAGAAGTCTTTGAGGAGCCTCTTGAATTTTGGAAATGAGGAGATTGTTCTGATGTGGGGAGGAATGGAGTTCCAGATTTTGGGAGCGTTGCCAGCAAAAGATTTGGCTGTAGTTTTGAGCTTGCCCAGTTTGGGAGGGATGAGCAGTAGAGAGCTGGAGCTCCTTAGGTTTCTAGACTGGCCTGCTCTATTGAGTTTGGCGGCCAGGTATTCTGGTTTACCTGTATGCAGGGCTTTGTGCGTGATGCAGGCTGTTCTGAAACTGGCTCGTAACTCCACTGGGAGCCATCTGAGTTCTTTGAGGGCTGGAGAGATGTGCTCAAATTTCTTAATTCCGGAGACCATTCTTGCTGCTGCGTTGAGTGTCGTCTTCAGGGGGGCAAGATGGGATTTTGCTGTCCCTGTCAGGGTCGCAATTCCATAGTCTATTCTGGAGAGGACTAGGGCCTGGGTGGCCTGTTGAAGGTCTTTGGGTGGAAGGAAGGGTTTTATTTTGTATAGTAGTTTAAGGTTGAGAAAAGCACCTTTGGCAGATTTTGCGATGTGTTTCTTCATGTCGAGTTTTGGATCAAGGGTGATCCCTAGAGATTTCACTGAGTCTGCTAGGGAAAGGTTATCATTGAGGGCATCGATGGCTTTAAGCCATTCTTTGATTTGAGGGTTATCATCTTTGTTGGAGATGAGTAGTATTTCGGTTTTGTCTTGGTTCAGTTTCAAGTGATTGGTTGACAGCCAGTCTTGTATCTCCCTGAGGGTGTTGTTTAGTCTCTGGATGTCCTCAATAGAGGTTGTTTCCAGATACAGCTGCGTGTCATCCGCATATAGGTGAAAGGGGATGTTGGATTTTCTGAGTAGAGAGGTGAGGGGTTCGATATAGATGTTGAAGAGCTGTGGGGAGAGAACAGACCCTTGAGGAACACCTCTGATGACTGGATGTAGGTCGGATTCGAAGTTTTTGATTTTTATTCTCTGTGATCGGTTGTGAAGAAAGGAGGAGAACTATTGGAGGACTGTCTCTTGTAGACCAGCTCTTTCTTGAAGGACCCTTAGCAGTAAATTGTGGTTGACTGTATCGAATGCAGCCGATAGGTCAAGGAGGATGAGAAGGCAGCATTGATCCGCGTCGAGTGATTTGCGTAGGTCGTCAATGACGTTGAGGATTGCCGATTCAGTGCTGCATCCTTTTCTGAATCCTGATTGGAGGGGATCAAGAAGCTTGATGTTATCAAGGTGAAGGGTTAGCTGAGGGAGGACACATCTTTCCATTATTTTGGCCAAAAAAGGAAGGTTCGAGACCGGTCTGTAGTTGTTTAAGTCTTCTGTGTCTAGACCTGGCTTCTTTAGTAGTGGAGTGACTTGTCCTACCTTGAGGCAGTCTGGAACGGATCCGGAGCTCAAAGAGCTATTGATAATTTTGCACCATATTGGAGCTAGGACTATTAATAATTAATTAATTAATTAATTGCTAATTATGTAAATTAAAATAATTTATTTCCTGTAGCGGGTTGTGGGTTTATAGGGGAATAGGGTGGGAAGTAATTTAATTATAATTAATTAAATATGTAAATGTATTAATTGGTAGTAATATTTAATTAATTGTTAATTAAAAAATATTTGTTAATTAATTAAAATGTAATTGGTAATTAATTTAATTTAATTGATTAATTGCTAATTATGTTAAATTAAAGGGGTATTTTTAGGGTTCAGGGTCAGTTTTTTGTTTTTGGGTAAAGGGGTATTTTTAGGGTTCAGGGTCAGTTTTTAGTTTTTGGGTAAAGGGGTATTTTTTGGGTTCAGGGTCAGTTTTTAGTTTTTGGGTAAAGGGGTATTTTTAGGGTTCAGGGTCAGTTTTGGGTTTTTGGGTAAAGGGTTTTTTTTAGGGTTCAGGGTCAGTTTTGAGTTTTTGGGGTACAGGGGTACAGTGTAAAAATAAAGTAAAATTAAATTTACATTAATTTAATTTAATGAAATGAAATGAAATTAAATTATATTAAAATAATTTTAAATAATTTAAATTAAAAAAATTATTATATACTTACCAATACTTACGTTGTAATGTTAGTGCGTTGTAAAAGTTGCGTTGTAACGTCATATATCCACTGTTGCACTCTTTGGAGTGGGAATAGTAATTTTAACCCCTACGCTATCCAACGCTTTCCCTACTGTTGCACCCACTGGAGTGGGAATAGTAATTTTTACTCTTTTGTATTTGTACGTTAATAATATTGGCTATTATTTAATTAAATTTTGTTACTATATATATATATGTTTTAAGAAATATGATTAAATAAATATTATTTTTTAACTTTCATTAATTATTTAATTATTAAAAGTTATTTTAAGTATTGTTAAGTATATTTTAGTAATTAATTTTTTATATTAATGTAATTAAACATTGTTTTTATTAAAGTCGATATTTTTTACAACTATATTTTTGTAAACGATATTTTTAACTCGATATTTTTGTACTTACCTGTTTGTAGATAGAAACTCGATATTTTGTCTCTCGATATTTTGTCAACGATATTTTTGTTGGTCGATATTCTGTCCCTCGATATTATTTCAGTGATCCATCTGAACCTAGCATGATCTGATCAGTGTCCACAAAGGCTGGTGTCACCATAGTGATACTGGCACATGTGTCCCTGTAGGCCTGAGCCATTTTTCCATTGATTAAAGGCGTTTGCCTGTATTTGCCCAGAGTACTGGGACTGATAGTAGGGGTCATATCCATGTCCCCACTACAGACAAGAACAGCCTGAGTAGGTATTCTGACTAAGTCAGAACCCACCTCAGTCCCCAGGGTTAACCCAACTATAGCCTTGGGGTGTACACTACCACTACTAACTGTACTAGGGGGTTCAGGTGTCTTAGGGACAGTAGTGGTAGGAGCTGGGCCTTTCTTGGTGCACTCACTAAACCAGTGAGTTTTACTTTTACAGTATTGGCACCATGGTTTCTTTGGAACATCAGTCTTGTTCTTTTGGGAATTCTGGGACCCACCCTCCTTGGATTCTTGGGGCCCTGTTGAAGACGTCTGGCCATTTTGTTGATTCTGATTACTACCTTTTTGGTCTGCTTTCTTTTGGCCACCACCCTGGTTCTGGTTCTGCTGCTTGACCCTGGTTCTGACCCATCTGTCTGCCTTCTTTCCCAATTCTTGGGGAGAGGTCAGATCTGAGTCAATCAGGTGCTGATGCAACAACTGGTTCTGACAATTATTTAAGGTTTGTTCTCTCATAATAAGATTGTACAATCCTGTGTAATCAGTAACTTTACTACCCAGTAACCAGCCTTCCAAAGCCTTAGTGGCACAATCAACAAAGTCAGTCCAATCCTGAGCCTGAGTGTTCTGGGTGTCTCTGAACATCAACCTGTACTGTTCAGTTGTTAAGCCAAACCCATCAATCAGTGCAGTTTTCAGGACTTGGTAATCATTAGCATCCTCATCTCTAACAGTGAGGAGCTTATCTCTGTCTTTACCTTCAAAGGAGAGCCACAATATAGCTGCCCTCTGACTCTGGGGTACCTGCTGTACTTCGCAGGCCCTCTCCAGAGCAGTTATCCACTTGTGGATATCATCTCCTGCTTTATAGGAGGGCACTATTTTACTCAGGTGTCTATTATCAAAACTCCTGTCTTTATCCCTAGGGATACTGCTGCCACCAGTGGAGTCTACCCCACTCAATTTCTACTCTCTTGCAAAAGCAAGTTTCTCTTTGGCAAGGGCAAGTTCTTCCCTTTGGATCCTCAGATTAACTTCCTTCATCTTTGCCTCATGCTCTCTCCTCTGAGGGGAAGTCATCCTCCTCTGATCAGATGCATGAGAGGCATGGGAGTGAACAGATCTGTTGGAGTCCCTAGAGTGAGACCTATCTCTTCTAATTCCAAGGTTAGGCCTGCCTGTGGTTAGGTCTGGGGCTCCCCCAAACCCATCCTCATGTAGGCCTAAGTTGGCCCTTGTAAGTCTGCTGACTAAAGGTTGGCCATTGTCTACCTCATCCTCAGATAAGTCCCCTTCTTCCCTACCATCTACATCTTCTGTTTCAGGGAGGTTAGAGTCTGGGTTATCTTCTAAGGGGGGTATGCTCCCATCTGCTGGATTAGAGGGGCCTGGGTTAGAAGCCCTTCCAGCATCATATGTCTCTAAGAGACCTAACAGAAAAGGAGTGGTAGGGTTAGAACCCTGTTTCAGTTTCCTGGAGGTACACAATTGTCTCATCTCCTGGACGCTGAGGGCTGCATATCTGGAAAGGACCTGTGGAGGGTCACTAACCACAAGGGGAGCCACTGAGATCTCTCCTGTGGTAGACATGCTTTCTAGTGAGGTGTAAGTGGTGCACTTACCTACACTATAGGTTTTCCTACTGATCCCTTGCTAGAGTTGTAGTCAGGGTGTACTAGGCCCTTTCTACTACAACAGCTGGTTCAGTAGAACTCAGAGTGTATTTCTAAGCTTGTATATGTACCTATGGTACCTTATGTGATCTTTCAAATGATATCTCAAGATTATATTTGGTAAAAACAACAGCAAGCTCAAATCCCAACCGCTGCACACCAATGTTAGAAGTTGGCCTGATATATGATGCTCACTAGTTCTAGTGATCACCTTGTATCAGTCCAAACAACCCTTATGGTGATTGGTTGTAAGTCAACCTTATAGACCAGCTATCCTAATTGTAGCATGGACAGAGCAGTCTTAGGCTAAACTCTTTTGGCATGTGAAGCCAGCTGTTTTACCACATATAACCCCTTGAATACCAGATGAAAGGACATCACACAGGTTGTTATGAAAATAAACAATATATTTATTAATAACAAACACCTCTGACAAGACTCTTAAGAAAAATACAGTAAATCGCACAAATTACAATGGTGCCCTAGGGGCACGACAAACCATATACTAAGTAAATGGCATAAGGAAATCGATAGAGGGAATGAAGATGCCCAGAGGCTGTAGGATCGCTGGGACTACACTACCCTAACCTTAGGTAAGTAGCAGGATGCCCACGGGACGCGTGTGCAGAGTGTGAACTCACACGCGAGATGCGGAACAAAGTCAATGGGCAGAACAAATTACGAAAAGGTAAGTAACAGACAGTTCCAACTAGTTAAGACTAAAACGACTGGATATCTGGACACTAGGAGAGTCAATCTACATATGAGCACCGAAATGCTCTTGTTACCTAAACCACGGGCTGCGGGTACATAGGTGTGAAAGTGTGTCGGGTTTTAAAGTCAATGGAGCCTTGAAGAAAGATGCTGCAGGCGACCAGGAGGATGATGTCCGGTGCGATCCAAGGGTGGATCAAGGAGGAAGAGGACCTGAAAGCAGAGGGGACAGTGTTCAAAGTCACTAGCCAGTGACCGGTGTGGAACCAGGAAGGAACCAGGTGCTGTTGTCGCGATCAGGTGAAGAGTGGACGCTTGACTCTGCAGCCACGTGGACCAGGAGGTGTCTTCGACGACCAGGATGGAGGCATGAGCTGTCCCACGCAGGCTCTTGCTGTCGGCGGTGTCGGATCCGGATTTGGAGTCAACAGGCCTTGGCAAAGGTAACCAACGCGGTGAGTGGAAACGGCATCTGGTGCGGACCAGGAGGGTACGGGGTGCTCCTCTTTTGTAGCAGAGCAAGTGCCAGTCTGGAGCAACCAGACCAGCAGTGTAGATTTCGTGGATCGTCGTCTAGGAGGCCACTAGCCAGCCGGCAAGTGACCAGACAACGCGTCGAGCAGCAACCAAGCAAAAGGGCCCCACGCAGATCTCGTGGATGCTGGAGGGCTGGTCTTCGGTGCAGGGGCTGCTCGGGGCTGGGGCTTCTCAATCCCCAAAAGCACTTACTCGAGGATGCCTCAGAAGTCGTGCTGGAAGCGGAGTGCAGTTTCTTCAAGATGGCCGGTCCCACGTGTCTCGTCGCACCCACGGGTCTCAGCTGTGCTGCAGATGTAGGTAGAGGTCGGAGAGGTCTGGGAGTCCGGGTCTCGTCGGGCTCTGAAGTCTGGTTCCGGCAAGAAGGACGACAAAGAGAACCTCTAGGATGCTTGATGGTGCCTGCAGTTGCAGGGTGGACACTCCTTGTCCACAAGGGAGATTATTCAGTCTTCTGGGGAGCAGAACGTCGAAGTTCAGAGTTTCTTCTTGTAAAGTTGTTCAGGATATTCTAATTTGGAATGAGACCAGCTCCTACCTTTATCCTGCTAAAGGGGGCTGTACTAGTGACTAGGTCCCTCTCAGGGGTGAGACCAGGAAGGGGGGTGGTTACACCCCCTATCCTTTGTCCGGTTTCGCGCCAGAGCTGGGGCTGGAGTGCCCCAGCAACTGGTTTGAACCGGGGTATGCACAGGGACACCTTGTGTGCCCTAGGCATGTCTCATTCCTTTCAGTCCTCCCTACCTCAATACACAAAATCCTGTCTGGGGTGGTGCTAGCACCTCCCAAGGCAGGAAACTCTTTGTCCAGGCCTCCTTCGCTGAAAGGACTCCCAGCAGCAGGAGGTCAGACTTGTGTCTGTGGTGGCAGCATCCATTTTGTGATGCTGAGGCTCTGTTTATCTTTAACCGGGGTTCACACTTACATACATGTCGTGTCCCTCTAAAAGGGTGGAATGCTACCCCCGTCGCCAGAACTGGCGAGGGGGTAGTATTCCAATTCGTATGACACCTTACTCGACATGTTTTGATAATGCTATACCAAAGTTAGCAATAACTGCGAGGATTATAATGCACTTAAGAGTATATGGTATAGCGTTATCATGGAACAGCTATAAGGACTTGGTTCCGCAAGCTGCAGACAGGCTCAGCTCATGCTAGAGCACCATCTCACATAATTCCAAGCGCTCTGCCTTCAGGATTGATAAGGCCTGCCATATGAGTGACTGATAGGAGTATATGTGTCCATTTTGGGGTTAGATATAGGTATCCTATATCAACAGCAAAGGGTGATTACACCACCTTGCCCCAGCTGTCTTACCAGCCAGTTGTGTCTGTTTAGATGGCCAGCCAGGGGTGGCATAATACATGCTGCAGCCCCTGGTAGGCCTTGGGTACACCTATGCCCTGGGTACCTAAGGTACACTGTACAGGGGCTGATAAGGTGACCCGATACCAATTGGTAAATTCACCTAAAGTACATGTGTGTCAATTTAGAGAGAGAACTGCTAGGCTGTGGGTCTGATTAGCAGGCTCACAGCCAGGGAAAGTCGTAAACCAGTGAAGCAAAAAGCAAAAATCTGGGGTGACCATAGGATTGCAGACCCTACTCTCCTACAGCCTCTGCTTCTGCCAGGACGTCGCTGCTGGAACTGCATTTCCTGCTGAGACTGGGATGTCCACTGAGGGGTTTGAATCCTCTGCTGAAAAGACCTCCTGTCTCCTTGGCGAAAGCGCTTCTTGAATTCCTTACGCTTTTCTAATCCCACAGCCTTGACAGTGTCCATTTCCGCTTTCATTTTGGACATTGCGTCACCCTCATGTGTCCTAAAAAGAGAATTACCATTGAAGGAAAGGTTCAATATGTTTTTCGGGGCGTCCGGCTTGAGTCCTGTCAGGCGGAGTCAGGCCGAACGACGGGAGCAAATTCCATGTGAGTTGCTATGGGCCGCAAGGTCAGAGGCATCTACTGTGGCGCTGGTGACCTTATTGGCTACGAGCCCTCCTTCCTGTATAATTTCAACAAAGTCTTGCCGATCTTCCTTAGGAAGCTTTTCTGTAAAGCGAGTCAGGGAGTCCCAGAGGGACCTGTCGTACCTTCCAAGTTCCAAACCGAATGCTGACAGTGTTAATGGGAGCTGTACGTTATGACGAGATTTTAAGTGACCCCTGACGAAGGGCCCCTGTGGCCTGAAATGCATTGGGTGTAAAGAAAATAAACATCTTTTGAGCTAAACGAGTTTCCAATGATTCTTTTCAACGTGTCGCTGTCGAAGGCCTGGAAGGCATGCAGGAGATATGGGAAAATTTTAAATGAATCAAGCTGGAATTTCGCTGCTACCTCAGTGATGTTGTAAATATGGATGAATTTTTGATAAAGTATTGGATTACAGATTTGTTTACTGCGAAAAAATGAGCACTACAATTATAAGGAATAATGAAGAAGTTGATGGTTAGGATATTTCCATTAATCCGCAGTGCGACATATGGGTGCGTATTACCGCACCCTTTTGGACAATCGTACCTTCCAAGTAAGGCAGAGGCCCTAGCTACCTTCATATATGAAGAGGAGGTGTTGCATACCTTTCTGCCAAACGAGTCCATGAGTTTGCTGTCTTTTTCAGGTGGTACCGAGGAGGAGGTAGTGCCCGAATGGGACTTCATGGCAGCCGCCACAATTATGAAGTTCACAGGAGGGTCAGATCTGAGGAACAAGGGATCCTCTGCCGGGGCCTTGTACTTCTTGGCTATCGAGATGGAACAGAACCCACCACCGCCGGTGTGAGGAAAGTAGCCAAAGCCGGTTCTAGGAGGCCGGGAACCAGGGGCAGCAGAGGTCTGGGCGCTGTGCGATGATGAAGGGTATCAAAAATCACAGAAGTGGGTACCACTGGTGTATGCAGCGTAATGTTGAGCTTTTTTGCTCCCCTGCCCAGAACATCTGGGAAAGTCGCGAAGTCATCAATTGGAGAGACTCGTGAAGGAGACATCGAGGGGAAAGTCGGAGAGTAATCTCGGAAAGACGACCTAGTGGAAGATGACCATGAAGAAGATCTTGTGCGCCGCCTCTTATGGGGCCTGTCACGATGCCCGCTGTGACGGTCCCGGGACCTAGAGCGATGTCTTGACGGAGATCTCGGTCTAGGAGAAGGTCTTGGCCTGATAGATGTTCTTGGCCACACTGGAGAACGTGATCAGGCCAGAGATCTTGGTCTGGATGAAACCCGGGGCCTCCGAGGAGAACTAGACGGTCTGGCCGGGGTTCTTGCAGTAGGAGAGTATGTGCGGGAGTAATCGGAGCCCGGACTACTATGACCGCCAGAGACAGCCCCTTGAGGACGATGAGGTACTAAGCTGCGTGATCTGTCCGCAGATCTGGGGGAAGGTTCCGGGGAGATCTCCATGATATTCAATCCGGGAGATGATGATTTGTCTCCTGAAGACCTGGAACCACGGGACTCCACCACGACCATCACCTGATCCCTCGACGGCGAAAGTTTTGACGTCAAAGACGTCTGTGTGACCAATGGCATCGAGCGGGGTCTTGATGCTCTCGACGTCTATCGCCCACGCCGTGAGGGGCTCGACTGCGAACCTCGATGTCGAGCCCTCGACGTGATCTTCCTCGACGTCGGTCAGATGGAGAGCCTCCATGACGTCGTGTCGACGACGACCCTCGACGTCGTGTCGACGATGACCTTCTTCGACGTTGTGTCGACGGCGACCTTTCCTGGCGTCGCCTCGACGTCGTCCTCTTTGACGTCGAATGGTGGGATCTTGAAGACCCTCTTGACGGGGACCCGCCAGCCGGCGGCGACCTGGAAGCCGTCTTAGCTCTCGACGCTAAACCCCTCGGGGGCGGCGGAGAGTGTCTCGACGTCGACGGAAGCCTCAACATCAACGGAGACTTACAGATGGTAGCAGCCACAGACTTCGAGCCCGTAGTGTGGCGTCTCGACGCCGACTTACTTGACTGCGTCGCGATGGTGATCTGGGCCTCTTCGACGGCCACCTTCTTCCTCTTTCTGGGGGCAGGAGAAGCGAAACGACGCAGTTTTTGGCCATGCTTGCTTGCAGAAGAAGATCTGGGGACTGCAGGAGCACCCACCTGGTGACTTTTGTCTTTCTCCAGCATTGCGTGAAGTCTAATTCTCTTTCTGTCACGAAGAGTCCGTCTTGAAAATTTTTGACAGTGGTGCCACTGGTCAGGATTGTGTGCAGATGGAAGGCACACAATACACACTGAGTGTGGGTCAGCCAGAGCCATCTTCTTGTCACAAGAAGGACATTTCCGGAACAAAGCAGGCATTCTGACTAGAAATTCTTGTGGGTTACCACAAAAAAACAATTTAGAAGCCTTAATAAGCCCGAAATGTCGAATTTTCTTAGAAAAATCTCTCACAATTTCAGTTAAAAACTGAAGAGCTCAAGCTCCAGGATCCTCACAGAAGGAGCCGGAAAAAATCACAGCAGTTGCCTTGGGAGCGCTTGCACTCTTGACATGAAACTGGAGTGGGACTTACGTGAGGCCTCAGACTTCTTCTTGTGTTTGACAATGTAAAGCTTTGCTTCTTGGTGATGGATCACCTTAGGGTGCAAGAGGGCACACTTGTCACGCAAGGCCCAAGCACCAGAGAAACATCTTGTTTCAGATCAGTTAGCGACATCTGTTGTCTACAGTCGCAGCATGGTTTGAAACCTGTAGTCTTGCGAGGGGACATGGTTCCTTAGCACACTAGATTTTTTTTCATTTTCTGAAGTTGGGAGTGGAGCTCTGAATCATCATCAGAAGGCGCAGAACTAAATGAACTGACTTCAGTGCACATGGGTGGCTCTTAAATGTGGCTCTACTCTGATTTCTGGAGTGGAAACGAATCAAAGCTGAACTGCACAGTGTCACTTACTGGAATATGGGAGCATTGCTGGAGAAAAGTGTTCCAGATCCGGTTTGGCACCTGGGGAGTATTTTAAGTAGAGGAGTCAAAATCAAGGCCAAACTGCTGGCAGAATTACAGCTCTGCAGTCCAAATAGTGCCTTTGAGTTCAGCTGTAAGACTTCAAAAGCCCCTGATAATCGCGTCTTTAGCCAGACAGCTAATCTGTCACCGCCAAAGAGGAAGAACCTGGTCAAGTTCATGAGAATAGGACATTACCCGTATATCATTGGTATGTTGATGTCCACAGAGTCCATTCCTTAAACAGAGCTATCCCATCAGTCTACTGTACACATTTTACATCAGAGGAAAGTCAAGTACAGCATACATCAGACAGGTGAAAGATGAATGTCACATGCATCTTACAACGGAAATAAATATTCAAAAGAGACTCCCCCATAAGAAACCAGAAGATCCACTGTACCCTTGGTCTAAGATAATTCCCAAACAAATGTTAAAAATAAAAATAACCTGAAACCTGGACGAGGGAATGGAAAAATGGATGGAGACCATGGGGAAGATATTCATGACAATCCGAAACCTGAGGGGCAAATTACACAGTAGACAATCTCTTAACAAGCCAGTAGGTGATCATCGTCGCTTCTAAGTTAATAACAGAAGCCCCACCTCTACTCAGTGCCTAATCTCTCAAAAGTGCAAGGGCCCGGAGATTTTTCTTAGTAGTCCACCATCCGTGTTCCCAAATGCCGAGGTACCAAATACTAATAGTACCTAATTTTGATTTTCACATCATGCCTCATCCTCCCACCACCCTACACCTCCCTTCTCTGTATTTTACTTTTGAAAATTATTTTTCATCCCTACATCTTACATTGTTCCCTGTTTTTCTTTCTTACTTTTCTTCTTGTCACCTGTTTTTGCCTTGTTCTTGTGTCCCCCGATCTAAGGGGTTGATTTATAATTTGGCGGACAGAGGTTTGGCAATTTATGAAATGACTACCACTGCCTGTGGTCATTTCCTAAAGCGTTGCCAGGAACCACCATCAGCACAGTTCCTGTCAGTGCTTTGTGCAGTTTGATGCACAGATCCATCAGGAATGATGGCGCATTATAGCAAATGTTTCATTTTTTATTTTAAAAAAAAATCCTTAAGCTGGATTTTCTTTTCAAAAATAAACAAGACTGTTAGACCTGGCACCATTGGCATGGGTCTCCATTCCATTTTTGTTGCTGTTGCCTCATGTGTATTGCTGGTGTTAGCTACTCAGAGCACTGTGCTACTGCCAACCAGTGCCACACTTCAAGTGCTCCCTGTATTAAGTGTATACATTGATTGGATTCCATGATTGGCTTATTTGGTTTACTGTCAGATCCCAGTAAAGTGCACCAGGAGTGCCAGGGCTTGTAAATACAAATGCTGCTGGTGGGCTTGCAGCACTGGTTGTGCCACCCACAGAAGTGGCCTGGTAAAATGTGTCTAAGGTCTGCATTGCAGAACCTGCGTGCAGTCTGGTACTGTCATGCTGACTGCGCAGGTGCACCTACTTGCCAGTCCCTAAACTTACCCTTAACTTCATATTAGTCACCCCTATGGTAGGCCCAAGGACAGGGTGCATTGTACGCATTAGGACAAGCCCTGATGTGTGTGGTATGTCCTATCAGTGAATTACAGCCATTTTCGTTTTTCACTATTGTAAGGCTACCTGTTCTCATAGGCCAGAATGGGCGGTTGGAATTGTTACATTATACATTCCTAACAGACTCAGAGAACATGGTAAAAATTCAAGTTTAGTATGGCTGAACTCAGAATAATATAATACAGCTTTTAGTAAAGTTTATTTTAATGTTCTGTGTTTGCAACTACCACTTTTAGAAAGTTGATATTTGCTAGCCTAACCTTTTCAGCCCGCCTCTGCTAGGATGTGTATCTGCTGTCTGGTTTCTGTGTGTGACAGGGCTGGGGAATTCCAGGAGACAGACTGGGCACCCAGGTGGTGAATAGAAAGATTACACCAGGATGGGTGGGAGGAGTGCCCCTTGACTCTGAATAGGGCTGTGCTCTGCCACCACAATGCTGGCTCCACCTCCTGTGGAGCGTCTGATTTCTCTGCCCTGCACACTGAAAGCAGAAGCCTGCATCATGTCAACAAAGTGCTCAAGAACTGGACTGAACAAGGCAAAGGCCCCCTGGCCTGAAAGAACAAAAGAAATGCAGTATAAATATAGGAGCCCTGCTCCTAAGAAATCAGATCCTGCTTGAACCACGAAGAACCTCTGCCCGACAAGAAGGACCTGGAAAAGCTGAAGGAGAGACTGACCTGGGGGATTGGCCTGCAGTGGGTTCCTTGCTATGAAAGGAGAAGAAAAGACTAAAGAGACTTTGCAAACTTGTGCTTCAACAATCTCCAAGGGCTTGTGGGTGAGCTTGCCCCCCTGAACAGAGTCCCGGGACTATTGGACTCTCCCCTGCCTTCCCCAAGAGCTGCTGGAACTGCCTGTGTTCTTGCGCCGTCAGAGCCTTAAGCAGAGTGCGCCTCGTGAAACCCTGTCCGCTTGAAGCCGTGTTGTTGCCGCCCCACACTGTGTGTCTCCGCTCTCCTACGAGCCGTAGCTCGCACCGTACTTCAGCCGGGCCGCACCACACCCCACTTCCCCCTCCCATCTCTGAGCCGCACTGCTTGTTGCCTCCTGCCGCTGGGGATCGAATTGCACCACCAGGTCCAATACGGCATGTACGCTCTAAGCGTACCATCTGCCGTGCAACACCCGGGTGAAGCTTCCCCGGCAGTGCCGAGCCTGAAGAGCCGGCCCGTACGCACCCTACCGGCCGCCTCGTGCCACACTGCTCTCCCCTCACCACCAGCCCCGCTCAGGAAGGTACGGCTCTAAGGCTGCCTAAACGCTTTGTACGCTTCGAAGACCCAGCCTTGTTCGCCTCGCTCCTTGAGACCCCCCCGCTCTACGCCTCTCACCGGGAAGCCTAAAGCAGCCGGGACCCGCCTCGCAGTGGAACCGCCAGCGTCTTTGGATTGCCTGCACGTCCCGTATGCCTCACTCGAGCCGGACTCCTCACCACCTAAAGGTACTGTCATTGCGACTCGCACCCCCTGTTAATACGCCTCGGGCCGGAAGGTCCGCAGCGCCTGAGCAAGCCTTTAGACATTGTTTTATTACCCTGTGTCGGACAAAAGTGCGCGAAGCGCACAGATAAGAGAACTACGCATTTTTAAATAACGCTTTGCCTGAATAGTATTGTGGCCTAATTTTAAAACGTAATTGGTTCTTGTGCTAAGCCTTATATAAAGTAATTATTTTTTATACAAATCCTCGTGTGGTATCCCTTTTGTGGTGTAATCACTGAATTACTGTATGCACTTACAAATGCTTAACCCATAACGCTCTGAAGTTTAGCCTTGTCTGCTCGCGCCACGCAACCTAGAGGGTGAGCAGGGGTTATTTTAAAGAGTACGTCCCTTGCCCTTACTAGAGGAGAGGGTCCCTGCTTGTCACAAGTACTCACCTGTGCCAACCAGAGACCCCCAATTCTAACAAATACGTTACTCCCCTCACCATGGGAGTCCTCTCCCATGGCAAGGGGAGCATTTGAACATTTTCACTGCTCCTTATGTGTCATGGTTTTCCTGGCAGTGACATATAGTGAAACCTGACCTCTAATTTCTCCCTTATAAATTAGGAGGGAAGAATTAGAGGTCAACATCAATTGTTCCTGACTCCATCTGGCTGTCAGAGGGTTTCAAAAATGGCAGAGACAGAGTAGTCTCCACAGTGAATAAACCAAAGGCCCACTTGCATTGAAGCTTGGCGGGTGGACCACATTCTTGGCGGTATAGATAATCTGCCGCTGTTGCAAAATAGTATCCATACCACCAAGATATAAATCAGGCCCTAAGTCTGATGTAGAAAAATAACTCCAGGTTCTCAAGAATGAGTTCTGGTGCCCCTACTGGTACCCGCCTGCACAAGTTATGCCTCCGCTTCATATTCCTGTTGCCTCTGTGTTGTCCTCTGAATCTTGTCTACATGCTTCCAGAATCAAACATTGTGTCACTAAAGCTCGGACTGACCCGCCTGGACTGGATTTATAAATAGTCCTTTAAAAATATACACTGTGAGTGCATGACAGCATGCCTTCCTGCAGAAGGGCTTCAAACAATCCAAGCTGGATTCTTTAGGTGGATTTAAATGTACTCCTGTGTTAACAATAACCTGCTGAAAATATCCTCTTTTGTGTCTAAGGTGCTTATTATGAGTCTGGCGGTACACGGACCTCCAGAGTCACAGTGGCGGTGTCCAGACCACCTTATTACGACTAGGTTGTTCGGGCCGCCCAGGGACCACCACTTCGGCTGCAACCGCCATAGAACGTCCATTCCCTGGCAGTTGTGCGGCGGTCCTGAGGCCACTGTATATTTGGCATAGCTGCTGCAGCCCCGCCAAGCATATTACGAGTTTCTTCACGCCACATGGATGCACTCAGGGGGGCACCTGTGTGCATGCACAGCAGTACCTACATGGCATGGACTGGAGCAGTCCATGCCATGCAAGTACTGCCTCTGACCTTCCCACTGCGGTGCCATTTCAAAGGCACCACCCTGGGAACACCAAAGAATAGCCCGCCAGACAGAAGAAACCGCCTGATCTGGCAGGTGGCTCCCATATGCATTTGGTGAGGTGTGAGGTAGGCGGTTCTGCTCCCGCACCCCCAAACTCTTAATAAGGACCTAAGACTGCAGATCCTTGCAAATCCCTGCAGAGTCCTGCTGACAACAGCCGTGGATACGGACACATAGAACTAAATAATCCATCAACAAGGAAAGGAAATACGGTCATTAGAAAAATGTGCTTTTACGTTGTAAAATGCATGAAACATTATTGTTTATCACACATTTGAAAATTGCTAATGAACTGAAATAAAAATATTTATACAATTATGAATCTCATGTAAGTTTGGTAGTGACACTGAATGATATTGCCATGAGATTTAGGTTTCAGGAGCACAGGCTAGTATCTAAATCAATGTTAATTTCCGAAATGTGGCGTAATCGAGATACCACTTGTTTTGCCATTAATACAGCAATCTAAACGAGGGACTGAGGGTGACATGTGGATGAATTTGCACAGGTCTGGTGTCCTTTCAAAGGCATCTGTCACACTCTAATGTAACTTAGGGCCATATGTATGAAAAACGTGTTTTGCGATTCTCAAATTGCGATTTATAGGGAATCACAATTAGAGAATTGCAAAATGCAATGTATGTAGGAATTGCAAAATATTTTGCGAATCCTACATATTCCTTATTTGCAAATTGAGATTCGCAAATAAGGAATGCCTTCCCATTCTTTCATACGGGCTAGAAGGCCCATAGGAATGAATGGGAAGACATTATCAATTTGCGATTCCCAATTAGAGAATCGCAAATTGAGAATGCAATTTCAAGGTTGCAAGGGAGTCAATAGGACACCCTGTTACACCCCTGAAATAATCATGTGTGCACATGTGGGGCACAAACGTGCCCTAAGGGCATGTATGTGCGCCACATGACGCTTTGAAAAAAGCAAAAAAGTGCATTTTTCAAAGAAATCGCAAATTACCACCAACCTGAAGTTGCTGGTAATTTGTGATTCCTTAAGTCAAAGTTGCACAACTTGGGTGCTTCCTACATTGCATGTAAGGAATCGCAATTTAGGATTCCTTAAATGCATATGCAAAATAGGGAATCACAAATTTTGCGATTCCTCATTTTGCGAGTGGATTTTTGTGTGCTACATTGCACTCTGCCTACATTGCGATCACAATTTGGCTTCATACATATGGCCCTAAGTCTCCTTAATCTCCCAACAAGCCTCTCGCTCATAGAAGCCTCCATGCCAAAGAAGACTGCAAACTCTTCCTGCCACATTCACTTATGATGCACTTGAATATTTGTCCCACAGGTGGCAGTGAAGGCGGCTGGTTATCGATGGAGCAGGAAGTCCACCATAACCTTTCATCCAAGAAGTGACCACTCTGGCATCCTTCGGGAAGCCAAGTCTCGGCTGCAGAATCTGGAGGACGGAGAGAGCCTGCTGCTGGAGGCGGTCTGCCCAGCCCTCCCTGTGATGCGGACACCTGTCCTTGACACACCAGCTGCTTTCGGACGTAAGAACAGTGTGACAAGAGTGGGGAGTGGGGAGGGTATCCCTAGCTTCCCAGAGAGCTATAGGTGTGCGGCCACTACAGGACCCTACTATCATTTGAGTGACACCATTCATATCTCCCAGGGACATGATAGACTGCATAACATGCTCAGCTGAAATATGCCGATCCCATCTCCCTCAAGCTTTAAAGGCAGTCCAATGCTGTGTCAAGACTCCACAGCCCATGGTGTTACATTTGTATCACTTCCCTCAATAACTCATCCCCCTAAATAAAGAGTTGTGGGCCCTCCTCATGAATTACGGGCACAATTCCAATCCCTGTGCAAACAGGGAACGGAGTATGCGGGTCCCCTGTCCCTCAAGGATTGAAGTCCTTTCAATTATGTTTCAAGGCCCCACAGTACAGTCCACTGTGTTACTTCTATTACCTCCCTCAAAAACTCATTCCCCTAAATAAAGAGTCTTTAGACTCCTTAGTAGGCCAATCTAAAGTAACCCCTCAGGAACTCACACACCCTTCATTCATATTGAATATAAAGAAACTGTGCATTGAACCATTCTATGACACTGCTCCCAATTCCCTTTTGTTTGAGCCTCTGCCACGTTCTGTTGGATGCCACACCATGGCTGAGATCGTTCTATATACAGACACGCCCCTCGTGAGTTCTCTTCATGAGCATACAAGTGTCCCTCAGTGAGATCAGAACATGGCAGTCACGCAGGCTGTGTGATCCTAGGGCAGCGCGGCTGTGGGTCGCTTCTCACTCCTGCTGTGCCACCCAAGACAGTGAGCAGACCTCACCTACCTTTCAGAGGGAAGGCCTCAGTATTTTTCCTGAAAAACAAATTCACCACTGCTAAAGGCAGCACAACACCATATCATATTGCCACCTGTAGTATGGGGGACAACATGCTTAAGAATGAATACAAGATAGAGGGGCAACTAAGAGGCCCAATGCACACTGCTCACTGTCTTCAAAGCCAGCAGAGGCTCGCAACCCGCTTTACTCACCCTCCTCCACAAGGGTGGTATGCTATAATATGAGATGGCAAAAAGAACAGATGATGGACGGAATGCTGAACACTGCAAACATTCACCCCAGTCACAGATCTGGGTTTAATCCCATGTTCATTTGATCACCAAGCCACCCTAGCTTGGACCCAGCCATATGCAAATCAATCTGGACCCTCCTCCTCATGGGAACAGTCCAGCCCGAACTTCCAGGGTAGGTCCTCCCTGGACCGCAAACAAGCATCATGGAACCAGTTTCGGGGAACACCCCTCATCAGCCAGGCTAGCATGAATCCAGTGAGCACTGGGCTTATGTCTGGGCATACCCTTCCCACTTAGGGCGACAAAAAGTACAGATGATGGACAGAATGCTGAGTAATGAAAACGTTTACCCCCAGTCACAGATCTGGCTTTAATCAATTGCTCTTTTTGCGCACCAAGCCAACCCAGTTTGGACCCACAATATGCAAACAGTCTTGACCCTGCTCATCATGAGAACTGTCCAGCCCGAACTACCATGCCAGGTCCTCACTTGAGCGGAAACAAACTTCCGTGGACCGTTATGGTGTTTCACCCATTATCAGCCAGCTAGCTGGCAGTTTGGGTTGGATTGTTCCTATAGGGCGCAGGATCAAGACTGATCTGCATATGGCTGGATCCGAACTGGAACGTCATAGTGAGCAAAATGCACAATGATCTCTGTACTTGGGGTGTATGTTTGACATTGTTCAGCATTCCGTCCATCAATTATTCTTTTTGCATTTGTCACCCTGAGTGGGATGGGACTACCTAGACGTGGCTTCCGTGCTCACAATGCCACTGGAGTCAAGCTAGCCTAGCTAAAACGGGGTGATACCCTGAAACTATTCTCAGGATTCTTCATTCCGGTCCGAACTGGATCTGGCTTGGCAGTTCGGGCTGGACTGTTCCTATGAGACACAGGGTCAAGACTGACTTGCATATGGCTAGGTCTGAACTTGAGTTGACATGGTGAGCAAATAAACGATGGTTTTAGGCCCAGATCTCTATATTGGGGGTGAATGTTAGACATTGTTCAGCATTCTGTCCTTCAATTGTTCTTTTTGCATAATATGAGACTGCAGCGTACCTGGCAGGGGAGGGTAGGGTTGCAGTGTTGGGGTAGGGTGCAGCCTGCCTGGGCGGGAGCATGCAGCAAAGGGCTGGGTGATGGTGTGGTTGATTCAGAAGGGTGTTTTCTGGTGCAAGAGTTCAACAGCATGGAGCTAAAACCAATCAGTAAAGTTGGGGCCAAAATCTTTGGCGGAATCACAAAGCTCTCAAATATTTTATTTTCTTCTTTTTCTGTTATACTTTTCTTCCTTCTAACTCTCTGTCTTCTGCCGTTTATCTACCACCCTCTCACACCTATTTATAACCACCTGTTTTCACACTGATTCATCTCCATATATCCATCTTTTCCTGCCACCTCTCTCCATCTCTCTATCCTCACCTTGTTTCATTTCTTCACATGTATCTCTTTCCACTTGCCTCCATGTTTGTTCACATCTAAACATCTCAATGCTCTTCATCTCACTTCTTAAGTATCAATCCCCAGTGATATCCTTTTCCATTAACACCTACCCATCTCCACCTGTCTCTTTTCACAGCCATCCATCTCCACCCGTCCCCAACTCCATATTTCTGCATACCTGTCCATCTTCTTGGCTCTCACTATTGTCAATGTATTCACCTCTGTACCACCCCATCTCTCTGCACAACTACCTACCTAACTTCTACTGTCTCCTTCTCAATTCCGGTCTATCTTTCTTCAACTGTCTCAATCTATATTTACTTGCATCCTGCCCCAGTGCTCTCTTTCTTTAAATGTATCCATCTCCACCTGTCTTTAACAATGTTCTACTTATCGAACACCACCATTCTACTCCCTTCAAATCTATCCATCTCTGTGTGTCCTTGTCTCTTCACACTTCAGCATTTGCGTCTGTTTCTCTTTCCCTTCACACCAAGCCATCTCCAGTTCTTACCATCAATCTCCCACCTATCCATCTCCAATGCTCTCCAGCTCTCTTCACAGCTTTCCATCTCCAGTGATCTCCACCACTCTTCAAACAAGTCCATCCCCAGTGTTCTCCATCACTCTTCCCACCTATCTATCACCAGTGCTCTACATCACTCTTTCCACCTATCCATCTGTAGTGGTCTGGATCTCTCTTCACACCTGTCCATTTCCATCTGTGTTCACATATATCTAGCTCCACTGATTCATCTCCGCCTGCCTCCTCTCTTCCCACATATATCTATGTTGACTTGTCTCCTCTTTTCCCACTTATGCAACTCCATGTCTCCTTCTCACTTCCCACGCATCAATATTTAGTGCTCTACCTTCACACCTGCATGTCTCCATCTGTATCCAGTTCAATTCACATCTATTTTCCACATTTATATCTCTCATTCTTCTGTACTCTCCATTGTTATGTCTATCCATCTCCACCTCACTCCACACCTATCTACCTATGGCTGTTTCCATCTTTGTTCACAAATATCAAAGCTCAGTGTGCTTCTAATCTCTTCTCACCTTTCCATATTCACCTATCTCAATCTTTCTCCACACCAGTCCATGTCCGCCTGTCTTTCTTCACGCTATAAACCTCCAGTGCGCTCCATTTCTCTTCACATCTATCCATCTTCATCTCTCACCATTTATCATCACATTTCTCCATCTCAAGTGCTTTTCACCTCCCTTCACACAAAGCTATGCCCAGTGCTCTCCATCGTTCAACAACCTTTCCATCGCCTATGCTCTGCACCTCTCTTCACTCTAGTCCATCTCCAGTGTCTTAATCTCTCTACACACCTGTCTATCGCCCATACTCCGCATTTCTCTTCACAAAAGTCCATCTCCAATGTAGTGCTCTCAATCTCTCTACCCACCTATACACCTGTCTATCTCCAGTGTTCGCAAACTCTCCTCGCCTAATTCCGTCTACAGTGCTCTTAATCTCTCTTCACCTAAATCCATCTCCAGTGCTACCAATCTCTCTACATACTTGCCCATCTCCAGTGCTCTCTATCTCTCTACACACCTGTTCATCTCCACTGCTCCTCATCTCTCTTCACACAAGTCCATCTCCTGTGTCCTCCTTTTCTCTATACACATGTCCATCTCCAGTGCTCTCAATCTCTCTACACACCTGCCCACGTCCAGTGCTCTCAATCTCTCCTCCCACAGGTCAATCTCCAGTGCTCTCCATCGCTCTTCGCACCTGTTCATCTTCAGTGCTCTCCATCTCTCTTCACACCTGCCCATCTCCAGTGCTCTCCATCTTTCTACACACCTGTCCATTTCCAGTGCTCTCAATCTCTCTTCACGCAAGTCCATCTCTAGTGCTCTCCATATCTCTACACACATGTTTATCTCCAGTGCTCCTAATTTCTCTTTCCACCTGTCCTTCTCCAGTGCTCTCCATCTTTCTACATAGCTGTCAATCTCCAGTGCTCTCAATCTTTCTACACACCTGCCAATCTCCAGTGCTCTCCATCTCCCTCCACACCTGTCTATCTTCAGTGCTCTCAATCTTTCAACATAGCCGCGAATCTCCAGTATACTCAATCTCTCTTCACACAAGTCCATCTCCAGTGCTCTCCATCTACTCGCATGTCCATCTCCAGTGCTTCCCATCTCTCTACACAACTTCCCATCTCCAATACTCTCCATATCCAGTGCGCTCAATATATCTACACACCTGTCCCTCTCCAGTGCTCTTCATCTCTCTACATGCATGTCCATCTCCAGTGCTTCTAATCTCTCTACACACCTGCCAATCTCAGTGCTCTTCATCTCCCTTCACACTTGTCCCTCTCCAGTTCTCCCCATATCTCTTCAGACAAGTCCATCTCTGGTGCTCTCAATCTCTCTACACACGTGTCCCTCTTCATTGCTCTCAGTCTCTCTTCACACCTTTCCATCTTCACTGCTCTCAATCGCTATACACACCTGCCAATCTCCAGTGCTCTACATCTCCCTCCACACCTGTCCATCTCCAGTGCTAATAGTCTCTCTTCACACATGTCAATCTCCAGTGTTCTTTATCTTTCTACACACCTGACCATCTCCAGTGCTCTCCATCCCTCTCCACACATATCCATCTCTTTTGCGCCCCATCTCTCTTCACACAAGTCCATCTCCAGTGCTCTCCATCTCTCTATACACCTCTCCATCTACAGTGCTCTCAATCTCTAGTCACACAACTCCATCTCCAGTGCTCTCAATCTTTCTACATACCTGTCCATCTCCGGTGCTCTCATCTCTCTTTACACTAGCCTGTCTCCTGTGCTCCCAGTCTCTCTACACACCTTTCCTTCAACAGTGCTCTCCTCTATAAACACACGTTGATCTCCAGTGCTCTCAATCTATCTTCACTCAAGTCCATCTCAAGTGCTTCCTAAACTCTCTACACATCTAGCAAGTGCTCTCAATTTCTCCACACACCTGTCCATCACCAGTGCTCCCCATCTCTCTTCACAAAAGTCCATCTCCAGTGCAGTACTCTCTGTACTCACATGTCCATCTCCAGTGCTCTCCATCTTTCTACATAACTGTCTATCTCCAGTGTTCGTAATCTCTCTTCACATCAGTCCATCTCCAAGGCTCTCCATCTCTCTTCACAAAAGAACATCTCCAGTGCTTTCCAGCTTTCTACATAGCTGCCAATCTCCAGTGCTCTCAATCTCTCTTCACACAAGTCCATCGCCAGTGCTCTCAATCTGTCTACATACCTGACCGTGTCCAGTGCTCTCAATCTCTACACACCTCTCCATTGTCTGTGCTATCAGTCTGTCTGCACATCTCTCTCCACACATATGTCCATCTCCAGTGCTCTCAATCTCTCTTCACACCTGTGCATCTTCAGTGCTCTCTATCTCTCTACACACCTGTCCATATATGTAGTGCTCTCAATCTCTCTTCACGTAAGTCCTTCTCTAGTGCTCTCCATCTCTCTACACACATGTTCATCTCCAGTGCCCCCAATTTCTCTACCCACCTGTTCATCTCCAATGCTCTCCATCTCTCCACACACCTGTTCATCTCCAGTGCTCTTCATCTCTCTACACGCATGTCCATCTCCAATGCTCTCTATCTCTACACACCTGTCCATCGCCAGTGCTCTCAGCCTCTCTACTCGTGTGTCCTCCATTTCTCTATACACAAGTCCATCTCCAGTGCTCTCAATCGCTCTAACCACCTGCCCACGTCCAGTGCTCTCAATCTCTCCTCCCACAGGTTCATCTTCAGTGCTCTCCATCTCTCTTCACACCTGTGCACCTTCAGTGCTCTCTATCTCTCTTCAAACCTGTCCATCTCCAGTGCTCTCCATCTCTCTACACACCTGTCCATCTCCAGTGCTATCCATCTCTCTACACACTTTACCATCTCTAGTGCTCTCAATCGCTCTTCACGCAAGTCTATCTCCAGTGCTCTCCATCTCGCTACACACATTTTCATCTCCAGTGCTCTTCATCGCTCTACACACCCATCCAGCTCCAGTTCCCTCAATCCATCTACACATCTGTCCTCCTCCAGTGCTCCCCATCTCTCTTCACACAGGTCCATCTTGCGTGCCTTTCATTTCTCTATAAACATGTCTATCTCCAGTGCTATCAATCTCTCTACACACCTGCCCATCTCCAGTGCTCTCAATCTCTCCTCCCACATGTCCATCTCCAGTACTCTCAATTTCTCTACACACCTGTCCATCTCCAGGGATCTCATTCTCTCCTCCCAGAGGTTCATCTTCAGTGCTATCCATTTCTCTTCACACCTGTGCATATTCAGTGCTCTCTATCTCTCTTCACACCTGTCCATCTCCAGTGCTCTCCATGTCTTAACACACCTATCCAGCTCCATTGCCCTCAATCCATCGACACACCTGTCATCCTCCAGTGCTCCCCATCTCTCTTCACACAGGTCCATCTCATGTGCCTTTCATTTTTCTATAAACATGTCTATCTCCATTGCTCTCAATCTCTCTACACACCTGCCCATCTCCAGTGCTCTCAATCTCACCTCCCACATGTCCATCTCCAGTACTCTCAATCTCTCTACACACCTGTCCATCTCCACTGATCTCAATCTCTCCTCCCACCTGTCCATCTCCAGTGCTGTAAATCTCTCTACACGCCTGTCCATCTTCAGTGATCTCAATCTCTCCTCCCACAGGTTAATCTTCAGTGCTATCCACCTCTCTTCACACCTGTGCATCTCCAGTGCTCGCAATCACTTTTCACGCAAGTCCATCTCTAGTGGTCTCCAATTTTCTACATACCTGTCCCTCTCCAGCGCTCTCAATCTCTCTACACACCTGCCAACATCCAGTGCTCTCCATCTCCCTCCACACCTGTCATCCCCAGTGCTCTCCATGTCACTCCATACCTATCCATCTCCAGAGCTCCTAATACCTCTATACACCCCTCCATCTCCAGTGCTCTCAATCTCTCTCCACACAAGTTCACCTCCAGTGGTCTCAATCTCTCTACATACCGGTCCATCTCCAGTGCCCTCAATCTCTCTACACAGCTGTCCATCTTCACAGCTCTCCATCTATCTACACACCTGTCCATCTCCAGTGCTATCCATCTCTGTACACACCTGTCCATCTCCAGTGCTCTCAATCGCTCTTCACGCAAGTCCATCTCCAGTGCTCTCCATTTCTCTACGAACATTTTCATCTCCAGTGCTCTTCATCGCTCTACACACTTATCCAGCTCCAGTGCCCTCAATCCATCTATACTTCTGATAGATACATCTGCCGTGTGGATTCCTCACCGTGTGAATATCCCCCTTGCGTCAGCAACGTTCGGAAATTTTCTTCGTAGCACGCCGACGTGGACGACGTCACAGGAGCACGGCAACGCGCGCGACTCCGTCTGACGTCACCGACCCCATATCAGGCCCACGCCGGCGTGATGACGTCAGTTCCCTTTTTTCCGCGTCTTCGACGCTAACGGTTTTCGGGATCTTCTGCGATACTTAGTATCTAGCTATTGTCTTAAAGTTTCTGTTTCTCCTTGCGATTTGTTTCTTCATCGAGAATGTCGTCGAGGAAGACAGGATTTAAGCAATGTAGGTCTTGTGCCCGCATGATGTCTATCACTGACCCACATAAGGATTGTTTGTGGTGTCTTGGTTCGGTTCACGACGTCAAGAATTGTAGTTCCTGTTTTAAAATGAACCCAAAGGCGCTTCGTGAGCGTGAAGCAAAGCTACTTCTCGCGAAGGTAAAAGGACAAGATACTGGAAGGTCTTCAAGGTCAACGTCGAGACTCTCGAAGTCGAAGCATAGGTCTCGATCGACGTCGAGATCGGCGTCAAGATCCAGAGCGGGTTCGAGATCCAGAGCGGAGTCACGATCCAGAGCGAAGTCGAGGTCCAGGGAGAGATCTAGGTCTGGATCCAAGTCGGCTTCGGGTCACGCTTCGAGCTCCTCGAAGAGAAAACACGAGAGGAGGAAGCACAGTTCAAAACATCATTCAGGGAAGGAATCTTCTGATTCAAAGAAAAAGTCTCGTAAACACCATAAGGACTTTGTTTCTCCTTCTCCTGCTTTGTCAATCGAAGGTTCTCCGACTCCGGAACCGGAACCGGATCCGGTATCTTTACATCCTTCGGAACATGAAGAGGAAGAAGAAGTAATTCCTCAGACTCCGGCTCCGATGGAGACTCCTGTGGACCCAGAAGGTCAGGGTGAACAGGTGTCGGAACGACCTCCGTTAGAACATCCGGTAGGTTCGTACCCTCCCTTTCCTGGTCCTGGTCAGGACCCCTCGCATTTTCTCAATGCGATGTTTGGAGTGTATTCCAGGGCCATGTACCCCGCTGGAGCACCTGTTGGTCCCATGGGTCCATTATCGTACAATTTGGGCATTCCTCAGTCGTACGCCCCAGCTCCATTTATGCCTTTTATGCCGGCGCCTCTTACACCTTGGCTCGGTACGGCGCCACCGAGGTCTTCGACTCCGCATGCGGCTTCGCCGACTCCGGATCGACCTCGTAGTTTGGATCGAGGTTCCACACCTGTCCGTGAGTCTCATCTTCCGGCTGTCCCGACTCCTCGCTCGACGTCGAATCCGGCTCCGTCGGAGTCGTTACCGAATCCGCCGACTTCGATTCGAATAGAGTGGTCGAGACGAAGGGCTCAACGTCTTCTTGAACAAAGGGAAGATGAAGATTCAGATGTGGAAGAAGGTGAGCTTCCTGATCAGGATGATGATTTTGAAGACCTTCGTGATGCTAGTGGTTTGGAGCTCTCTCCTGAGTGGGGTCTACCGTCGGCTTCTGATGCTCCTTCTAAGGATGTGGCACCCTATCACGTTGTTATTAGGAAGGCTGCTGATCTTCTCAACTTGAAGCTGCCCACAGTTGAGTACAAACCCAACATCCTCACTGAAGTTTTACACTCTCCCTCTTCTATTGTTGAACCTACACTGCCGTTCACTGATGCTTTAACGGATCCAATAAAAGAGATTTGGAAGAGACCGTTGTCTGCTCCTGCAGTTTCAAGAGCTGTTGCAAGGCGCTAAAGGGTGGCTCCTGATGACCCTGCGTTCCTTTCTTCACACCCCTCTCCAGAAAGTCTTGTGGTGCAGGCGGCATGTTCTAACAGGGCTGCTGGCTCTTTCCCTCAAGTACCAGCGGACAAAGAATCAAAGAAATTAGATCAGTCTGCAAAGAAGACTTTCTCTTCAGGGAGCATGGCTCTTAAATCATGTAATGCTACTTGCCTTTTAGGAAGGTATGTGCATGCGTTGATGGATTCAGTGAAGCAGTTATCACCCAAGCTTCCTGAGGAAGATAGAAAGAACTTTAATGAGGTGGTATCTGACACTCAGGCTGCTGCACGCATGGTCATTCAGAGTGGCATGGACACTGTTGATTCTGTTGCCAGGATTATGGGCTCTTCTGTTGCGACCAGGAGGGCTGCGTGGTTAAAGTCCTCTGATTTCTCTGCGGATGTGCAGTCTACATTGCTGGACTTACCTTTTGAAGGGACTGGCCTTTTTGGTAAAAAGGCGGATGTAGCCTTGGAAAGGTTTAAAGATAGCCGTGCCACTGCAAGGTCTTTGGGTCTCCAGATGAGAGGGTCGACAACTAGAAAGTTTAGAGGATTTGGTAGATCCTCTTTTCGTCCCTTCAGGCAAGGCCAACAACAACAGCAGCAACAGCAGAACCCTCTATATAAGTCCTATAGAGGTAGACAGAAGGGTCGTGGACGTGGACGTCAAGTCTCCTCTTCCTCCACTTCCTCCAATAATGCCCAACCCCCACCCGCATCAGCAAAGCAGCCCTAGATCCACCATTCTGGATCATGTGGGGCCAGTAGGGGGTCGGCTTACTCATTTTCTACGAGATTGGGAATCGGTTACATCAGATCTTTGGGTTCTCAATCTCGTAGAGAATGGGTATGCACTTCCTTTTCAGGAGTTCCCTCCCAATTACCCTCCTTGCCAAGGTTATTGTTCAGAGGATCACCTGCTTCTCTTGCAGGAAGAAGTCCTGGCTCTGTTCCGAAAGGGTGCAATAGAGGTGGTTCCAGAGCAGGAGAGGGGTCAAGGGTGCTACTCCCGGTATTTCTTGATTCCCAAGAAGGATGGCAGGCTTCGGCCAATCCTGGATCTCAGGATTTTGAACCTCTATCTCAAACAAGAGAAGTTAAAAATGCTCACCCTTGCTCAGGTTCTTCTGGCGCTGATGGAAGAAGACTGGATGGTGTTGATCGACTTGCAGGATGCGTATTTTCACATCCCCATTCTGAAGTCGCACAGAAAGTATCTCCGTTTTACGGTGGGATCGCAGCACTACCAGTTTGCGGTCCTTCCGTTTGGACTTACTACTGCGCCTCGAGTTTTCACCAAGGTGATGGCAGTGGTGGCTGCGCATCTCAGAAGATCAGGGATACCTGTGTTCCCCTATCTGGACGACTGGCTGATCAAAGCGGAGTCGCCGGAGAAGGTGCTCCATCATCTGCAGGAGACAACTCAGTTGTTGCACAGGTTGGGTTTTTCGATCAATGTACCCAAGTCTCACCTGGTGCCCTCCCAGCGCAACCTGTTCATAGGTGCGGTACTGGACACTACTGTATGTCGTGCATTCCCTCCACCTCAAAGGATTCACGACATACAGGAGATGATTCCTTTATTCTACAATGGAGCGGTTGTTCCAGTCCTGAAGGTCCTTCGTCTGCTCGGTCTGATGGCTTCTTGCATTCTGTTGGTCAGTCATGCACGCTGGCACATGAGGGCACTCCAGTGGTGCCTCCGCAGGCAGTGGTATCAGCACAACGGAGATCTCAGGGAGTCAGTGAGGATCTCCAGAGAAGCTGCAGCGGATCTGTCTTGGTGGGGCGTGGAAGGCAATCTGTCTCAAGGAAAGCCTTTTCATCTGCCTCCATCAGTGGCCACAGTGATAACGGATGCATCCACTCTCGGGTGGGGTGCTCATCTGGGGGACCTGGAGGTCAAGGGCCTTTGGTCTCCAGAAGAAAGGTTGCTTCAGATCAACCTTCTGGAATTGCGGGCGATACGTTTGGCGCTCAAGGCCTTCCTCCCTTCCCTTCGCGGTCGGTCGGTTCAAGTCCTGACGGACAACACGACCGCGATGTGGTACATCAACAAGCAGGGAGGAGTGGGGTCACAGTGTCTCTGCAAAGAGGCTCTGCGTCTCTGGTCCTGGGTTCAGGATCATCAGATTTGTCTGATGGCAAATCATCTGGCCGGGGTTCTGAACGTTCGTGCGGACAGTCTCAGTCGGCAGTTCTCTGCCGACCACGAGTGGAGGCTTCACCCGGAGGTGGTTCACGACATCTTTCAGATGTGGGGTGGACCTGTTTGCCACTTGCGAGAATGATCACTGCCCGTCATTCTGCAGTCTCCAGTATCCGTTGCAAGGAGCTTTGGGGGACGCGTTTCAGTTGAGTTGGGGAAATCAACTCCTTTACGCGTTTCCTCCCATACCCTTGATTCCTCGGGTTCTGAGGAAGATTCGCCAAGACCGGGCCCAAGTCATATTGATCGCCCCGGATTGGCTGAGAAGGGTGTGGTACACAGACCTACTCCACCTCTCCTCTCACCCGCCGCTCTGTCTCCCTCACAGGGCAGACCTCCTCTCTCAGATGGAGGGGCAGGTTCTACACCCCCACCTCCAGACATTACACCTTCATGCCTGGAGATTGAACGGGGCAACTTGAGTTCTTTTTCTCTCCCTCACGATGTGGTGGATGTCATTCTTTCTGCCAGGCGCGACTCCACTAAGTCCATTTATTCCTATAGGTGGTCTAAGTTTGTTTCTTGGTGCAGGGAGAGGGATGTTGACCCTTTGAAGGCTCATTTATCTGATATTTTACAATTTGCTCTTTCTCTGGCGCAGCAAGGTTTGGCTGTGTCCACGGTCAAGGGGTATCTTTCGGCCTTATCGGCGTTTCTCTGTTTGCCGGATCAGCCCTCTCTCTTTAAATCTCCGGTGGTTTTAAGATTCTTGAGGGGTCTCATAAATATGTTCCCTCCTACTCCTTTTGTTGTTCCTCATTGGGATTTGAATCTTGTGCTGACCTTCTTAACGGGTTCTCCCTTCGAACCCTTGCACAAGTGTCCATTGAGGCTTCTCTCTTTTAAAACGATCTTCCTCGTTGCAATCACTTCGGCAAGGAGGGTAAGTGAGCTTCAAGCTCTAAGTTCCAAACCCCCATTCCTGACCATTCATGCTGAAAGGATGGTTCTCAGGACCAGGGATGCTTTTCTGCCTAAGGTGGTGACTCCTTTCCATCTTGGGCAGTCCATTACCCTTCCTACCTTCTATCCTCCCCCTCATCCGTCTAAGGAGGAAGAGAGGCTGCATCGCCTGGACCCTAAGAGGGCGGTGTCTTTCTATCTGGACAGGACTAAAGACTTCCGGATGGACGACCAGCTGTTTGTTGGTTTTGCTGGCTGCAAGAAGGGCAGAGCGGTGCACAAGCGCACACTTTCCAGGTGGATAATCCTGTGCATCAAGATCTGCTACTCCCTTGCGGGTAAGGACCCTCCTGAGGGTATTAGAGCACATTCAACTAGAGCAAAGTCTGCAACATCTGCTTTGTCTAGGGGTGTACCTGTTGAGGATATTTGCAGAACCGCGACTTGGGCCTCCCTCCACACTTTCGCGAAGCACTACTGCTTGGATACCGAGGTGAGGAAGGACGGCCACTTCGCGCGCTCTGTTCTCCAAGATTTCCTGGTATAACGGAGTGGTCACCCTCCTCCGGGAGTGGGGACTGCTGTGGGACTCTATTCACAAGGTGAGGAATCCACACAGCAGATGTATCTATCAGAAGAACAAGTTACTTACCTTCGGTAACGCTTTTTCTGGTAGATACTATATCTGCCTGTGGATTCCTCACATGCCCACCGCCTCCCCGTTGTCCACTCTGCTATACCTGGTTTTATTGTTTGTATATATTTTGGGTTTTGATACCTTTGGTATGATGTTTGTATGTACTGTGTACATTGTATATATGCATATTTGCTGTCGTTGGTCCGTCCGTGTGCCTCGAAGGCATGGAAAAAAGGGCGGAACTGACGTGATCACGCCCGGCGTGGGCCTGATATGGGGTCGGTGACGTCAGACGGAGTCGCGCGCGTTGCCGTGCTCCTGTGACGTCGTCCACGTTGGCGTGCTACGAAGAAAATTTCCGAACGTTGCTGACGCAAGGGGGATATTCACAAGGTGAGGAATCCACAGGCAGATATAGTATCTACCAGAAAAAGCGTTACCGAAGGTAAGTAACTTGTTCATCTGTCCTCCTCCAGTGCTCTCAATCGCTCTTCACGCAAGTCCATCTCCAGTGCTCTCCATCTCTCTACGAACATTTTCATCTCCAGTGCTCTCAGTCTCTCTACACACCTGCCCATCTCCAGTGCTCTCAATCTCTCCTCCCACATGTCCATCTCCAGTACTCTCAATCTCTCTACACACCTCTCCATCTCCAGTGATCTCAATCTCTCCTCCCAGAGGTTCATCTTCAGTGCTATTCATCTCTCTTCCCACCTGTGCATCTTCAGTGCTCTCTGTCTCTCTTCACACCTGTACATTTCCAGTGCTCTCCATCTCTTTACACACCTATCCAGCTCCATTGCCCTCAATCCATCTACACACATGTCCTCATCCAGTGCTCCCCATCTCTCTTCACACAGGTCCATCTTGTGTGCCTTTCATTTCTCTATAAACATATCTATATCCAGTGCTCTCAATCTCTCTACACACCTGTCTATCTCCAGTGATCTCAATCTCTCCTCCCAGAGGTTCATCTTCAGTGTTCTCCATCTCTCTTCACCACTGGGTATCTTCAGTCCTCTCAATCTCTCCTCCCACATGTCCATCTCCAGTGCTCTCCAACACTCTACACACCTGCCCATCTCTAGTGCTCTTCATCTCTCTACATACCTATCCATCACCTGTGCCCTCTATCTCTTTTCACACACTTTCATCTCCAGTACTGTCAATCTCCCTACACACCTATCCATCTCCACTGCTCTCCATCTATCTACACACCTGTCCATCTCCAGTGCTCACGATCTCACTACACACCTGTCCATCTCCAGTGCTGTCCATCTCTCTACATACCTGCCCTCTCCAGCGCTCTCAATCTCTCTGCACACCTGCCAATATTCATTGCTCTCCATCTCCATCCACATCTGTCCTTCTCTAGTGATCCCCATCTCTCTTCACACCTATCCATCTCCAGAGCTCCCAATCCCTCTATACACCTCTCCATCTCCAGTGCTCTCAAACTCTCTTTACACAAGTTCACCTCCAGTGGTCTCAATCTCTCTACATACCGGCCCATCTCCAGTTCCCTCAATCTCTCTACACAGCTGTCCATCTTCAGAGCTCTCCATCTCTCTTCACACAAGTCCATCTCTAGTGCTCTCTTTCACTCTACACATCTTTCCATATCCAGTGCTCCCCATCTTTCTACACATGTGTTCATCTCCAGTGCTCTCAATCTCTTGTCACAAAAGTCCATCTCCAGCGCTCCCAATTTCGCTGCACACCTGTTTATCTCGAGTTCTCTCAATCTTTCTTCACAGTGGTCCTTCTCCAGTGTTCTAAATCTCTATTCACACCTGTCCATGTCCAGTGCTCTCAATCTAACACACCTGGCCCTCTCCAGTGCTCTCAATCTCTTTTCACATTGATCCTTCTCGAGTGCTCTCCATGTCTCTTCACACAAGTCCATCTCTAGTGCTCTCAATCTCTCTACGTACCTGCCCATCTCCTTCCCAATCTCTACACAGCTGTCCATCTCCAATGATTCCCATCACTCTACACACCAGCCCATCTCTAGTTCTTTCAATCAATCAATCAATCAGGGACTTGTGAAGCGCGCTACTCACCTGTAAGGGTCTCAAGGCACTGGGACGGGGGGGGGGGGGAGGAGCAGTTCCGGTCAGTCGAAAGCCAGGTCTTGAGGTCTTCCTGAAGATGTGCAGAGTGGAGGCGCATCTGATGATGATCGGGAGCTCGTTCCAGGTCTTTGCCGAGATTTAGGAAAAGACTGTTCCACCTGTTCTGGCTCTGCGAATGCACAGTGTTTCGGCGAGGTCGGCGGATCGGTGGTTTCTCTTGGGTTTGTGGAAGGCGATTCTTTCGTTGAGATATTGGGGTCTGGTGTTGTGGAGGCATTTGTATGCATGGGTGATTATCTTGAAGATTACTCTCTTCTCGACGGGGAGTCAGTGGCGGTCTCGCAGGTGTAGGGTGATGTGTTTGTGTCAAGGATTGCCAAGGATGAGTCTAGCTGCGGTGTTCTGTATGGTCTGGAGCTTGCGGAGCAGAGATTTGTTGATCCCAGCGTAAAGGGGATGTTTCTGTATTCCAATCTGCTGGTTATGAGTGCGTGGGTTACGGTCTTTCTTTATTCATTTGAAGATCTTGCAAAGGATGTGGAGGGTTTTGAATCAGGTGGAGTCGACAGCGTTGATCTGTCGGGTCATGGAGAGGGAAGAGTCGAGTATGATGGCAAGGTTCCGGGTGTGGTCCGTGGGGGGCTGCCAAGGGCAGTGGGCCACCAGGTATTGTCCCATGCAGAGGGGGAGGGTACGAGGACGAGGACTTCTGTCTTCTCTGAGTTGAGCTTCAGGCAGCTGCTGCTCAACCAGGATGCAATGTCCTTCATTCCTTCCTGGAAGCTGAGTCTGGTGGTGAGGGGTTCCTTAGTGAGGGAGAGAATGAGCTGGGTGTTGTTCACGTAGAATACCATGCTGAGTCCATGCTGTCTGACGATGGTGGCGAGGGGAGCCATGTAGATGATGAAGAGCATGGGGCTGAGCGATGATCTTTGGGCACTCTCCAACTGGTCTTTGTGGGTTCGGAGAGAAAGGGAGGGAGTCTGATTCTTTGGGTTCTGCTGGTGAGGAAGGAGCGGAGACAGTCAAGGGCGGTTCCCTGTATGCCGGCATCGTGGAGTCTGGCGGTAAGAGTGCGGTGGGAGACAGTGTCGAAGGCTGCAGAGAGGTCAAGCAGGATCAGGGGCGCGGTGTGTCCTTGGTCGAGGAGCGTGCGCATGTTGTCTGTAGCAGCATGTAGGGCGGTCTCTGTGCTGTGGTTGCTGCAGAATCTGGATCGGGAGGGGTTGAGGATGGAGTTCTCTTCGATGAATTTTGTTAGTTGTACGTTGACGATCTTTTCGGTGACTTTGGTCGCAAAAGGGATGAGAGAGATCAGTCAGTAGTTCTTGAGGTCTGTCGGATCTGCAGTGGGTTTTTAGAGGAGGGGATTCATTGCTCTTAATCTATGTACACACCTGTCCATCTCCAGTGCTATCCATCTCTCCACACACCTATCCATTTCAAGTGCTCGCAATCTCTCTTCACCCAGGTCCATCTCCGGTCCTCTTCATCTCTCTACACACATGTCCATCTCAAATGCTCGCATTCTCTCTCTACAAATGTCTATCTCCAATGCTCTCCATCTCTCTACACACCTGTCCATCTCCAGTGCACTCAATATATCTACACATCTGTCCATCTCAAGTGCTCTCAATCTCACTACCCACCTGTCCATCCACAGTAATCTCCAACTCTCTATACACGTGTCCATCTCAAGTGCTCTTCAGCTCTCTACATGCATGTCCATCTCCAGTGCTTTCAATCTCTGTACTCACCTGTCCATCTCTAGTGCTCTCAATCTCACTTCACACTTGTCCATCACCAGTGCTCTCCATATCTCTTCACATAAGTCCATCTCTGGTGCTCTAAATCGCTCTACACAAGTCCATCTTCAGTGCTCTCCATCTCTCCACACACGTCCATCTTCAGTGCTCTCCATCTCTCTACACAACTGTCCATATCCAGTGCACTCAATCTCCCTACACACCTGCCAATCTTCAGTGCTCTCCATCTCCCTCCACAGTTGTCCATTGCTCACGATCTCACTACACACCTGTCCATCTTCACACAAGCCTGTCTCCTCTCTCGCCATTGGCAATCACAAGTCAGCCATCAACACATCTTTATTTCAGCTCATTGTTATTCATATGCATCTTTCATAAGTCTTACTCTCTCCACTTCTTTCCAATCTAGTGCTGTACATTTTTCATGACATTTAAAGCACTCAATTTGTTCTCTTTATTACTCTGCATCTGACTATTCTTCAATGTCCTTTTCATTTGCTTTTCCTCTATTCCCATGTATTCACTTCTATCCAGCCATCTAACTCCTCTCTCTTCACCTGCACTGCACTTCCTTTATGTAATGTTCTCTTATTGTCTCATTACTCTTTGTAACAACCATTTCCTATTGTCTTCTCTGTTATTGTCCTTTCCTCTGTCCCTCCCCTTTCTTCTTTCAAATCCTCTTCTTCTCAATTTTTACTTGTATCTTTTTTCGTTTAATGTTCCATTTGCCTCCCCCTCTTCTGTTTTCCTCTTTATCACTCTCTAGTCATCTTTTCATTTCCTGTCCTTCTTGTGCTTCCTTCATTAATTCATTGCTGTATCCCTTTTTATATTTACTTTCTCTTCCATTTCCCTCCCTTTCTTCCCTCGGTCTCTTCTTTCTCCCCATCAGGAGTCATCAATTTTTCCCACCCTATCATCTTGGCCCTGCAGTTTTTTGTTTTTCTGTGCATTTAGCCTGGTTCTCCTCCTATTCCTTTCCCCCTTACTCCACATCCCCACCTTCCTTTTGCTCTTACTTCATCTCTTTCCTCCTAGCTATGCTCTTCTGTATCATTTTGTGTCCTCTAAATAGGTCACCATCTCTACCCAATTCGCCCCTTCTCACCGCCTCTTCTCTCTCTTTACTCTGTTTCTCCTCTCCCTCTCATTAACTCATCTTCTTATGTCATTGGGATTCTCTTTCAGTCAGGAACTCTCTCATCCTACTCTATTTTCTCATACTATTTTCTCTCTAACATCCTTTTTACTTTGCCCTATTAATCATTCCCTCTTTCTCCTCCATTTCTTCACGTTTCATTTCCCTTCCCTTTATTTCTCCTGTCTTTTCATCCTTTCTGGCTACCAGCTCCTCTTTTTTCCATCTCTTTCTTCTTGTTCCTTTTATTTTATTCTCTCGCCCTCCCAGGGAGCTCGTTCCCGAGGCCCGACCTGGCGGTTCGGATCTGCACCGTCATCTGCAGATCCCGCGGAGACCGGCCTCAGCTGAGCAAGGTAACGGGGGCAGCCTCTGTCCCTCCCTCCTAGTGACAGCCTGAGTCATTCTCAGGGACCTCAGCCACTCTTTCAATGGCCACCAATATGATAAATAAGCCATCGGTCTTAGAAGATGGGGAGAGAAAGGGTTTGGTCCCCATTGACGCCTAAGAAATGGAGATTAGCTGTGAACCGATATGTCAGGCAATGACAACTTGTGTTTTTACGCCATTTGGTTTCTTTGTACGTATGACTTAATCACAGAGAACTGCAGTATTTTGAGGCAAACCAATCAAAAAGTGAAGTATTAGGAGACAACATGTAATAACATCTGGCAGTGAAATGATTGTTCCATTCAGCAGCAAATGTGTCTCCTCGGTTATCTTCGTAGGCAACCTGAAAGATGATATAAAGAGAAACAACTTTTGAAATCGGAGGATACCTGGTGACCAAGATGAACTCAGAACCAAAGAGAAAGAAAATTTGTGAGAGCCCACATGGCTTGGGAGTTTTCATTCTCAGAGAGGAGAAAAGAGTGATATTATGGTTTTCTTAGAGCCTTGGCTGAACTGCAGGAGTGTAGGTAGTTGGTGAATTGCTTCTTTCTCCTATTATACTCACAATTACCTCCTTTAGGTCTGCCTTAACTGCGTCTTAGGTTATGTCCAAAATTTAAAATGTACATTTAATCAAGATTTTGTCTTAAAGCTCCTTTAGCTTATGTTTTAGTTTTCTTCTGAGGTATTTCCATACTTTGCTCACTCTTTGTAATTTTTCCTGACAGTCTCTTCTCATTTTCTCCATTAGTTAGCATCAGTATTTGTCCTGTCTGTGGCAGAATCCCCAAACTGCTTCAATTCTTTATCAGTACTCTTCTCCCTGCCTGAGTGACTCATTTTGCCATAATTCCTTGATACTATTAGTTGTTACATCAATTTGCACTTACATAAGTTGTTAAAGAGCTAAATAGTAATTTTACACTTTACTTGATGCCCATACTTGTCCTATGCTTTTCACACATTCATGCATGTACTATCCCACCCCCAACCCTTGGTACACAATAGTCCAGATGTACCAGTATTGGTAATTACTCCCTTCCCATGAGTCCTTTGAGGTGTATAAAAGGTATTTGGACAAAATATCGGGGGAAAAATATTGGGTTGCAGAAATATTTTTCCAAGAATATCGGGATTTCATATATATCGTGGACCGGAATATCGAAGTCAAAAACATTGTTTTAAGTGTTCCTTTCAATTTTGATGTAAAAAATATAGTAGTAAATAGTATTTAACATAATATAATTTTTCAGTGTAAAAAAGTATGTAATGTATTCTTTTATTTTATGTTTTTATATTTTTTTATATGTTTTTGTTTTAGAGTTTATTTTATTTATTAAATTGTTTTAATTTGTCCTTTTTAGGTGTCTTCATTTTTTTTCAATTGTAGATTTTTTTGTAGCGGGATGTTGGGTTAGTAGTACCCAAATATAGCAATAATCAATAGAAAGATGATCAGTCTGCCTTTGCAGAAGGCCTTCCACTGCGCAGTAACACTTGCTGCTGCATTTTTAGTAACTTTTGAACCATTTTAGCTAGAAATGAAATATTTTTTGTTAAAATCTGCATATTATACAGCAGATGATGGATTATGTGACAAATGCGAACAATCTATCACTATGCGAAAATTGCAGCAGCCACACAATTTCCTAATTCCAGTGGGTATAGTGTAATATTGTTTTGTTCATCCTGTATTTTTTTTATTTACTCATTTATAGAGCGCAACGAATCATCCCCAAAGGGATCTCTCGGCGCTTCGAGAAATGGGTACTCATAAGCAGGGACCACCTAAAACAGCCAGGTCTTTAACAGTTTCTTATGTTATTATTATGTGGTATTGTTTAAATTATGTGTAATATTTATTTGATATTATGGATTGGGGTTTTTTTCAGTTTGTTTATTGGTTTGTATCAAATATATTTTTTAGTTATTAATAATATTTGCATTATATCAGTGAATAATACATTTCTATTTCTATGTAATAAAATATATATATTAAGATTTAAAAAATATATTTGGTTCATGATGTTAATGTTGTAGTTTTTGAGGTTTACGGTAGGTTAATATGTATTTTAGAGGACAGATTTGGCTATTACTTCTAAGTAGTCTAGTCCGGTGTTATTTATGAAGATTTTACTTTGCTTTGTAGCATCTTATACATTTGTTCATTTTGTTAAGTTTTACGGATAATTTCGGTAACAAACTTTCTCCAGTATTAGGGGTGTCTTTCATAGATTCACATGCTTGAATATTCCCCGTCGTCGAAGTGGGAGTCCCACGGTACATAAAGATAGCAATAATGCTAATATATATATATATGTAATAACATAATACATAATAAAATAGAGAAAATACACACTGGAGAGACCTCTACAATGGCTCCTCCATAGGAATACATTATAAAGAGAAAAACTCATTTGTAACATATCAGTGTCATTATGTTAGTCCAAACTGCAGCCAATCAGGCTCAAGCACCCTCTAGAACCTTCTCCTCAGAAGCTCCAGTCCTCAGATTTTCTACCGCACGTCGTGTGAAGGGAGTCTTCCTGAGCTCTGCTCAGTTTTTCTTCATTACAACTTTACTACTTCAGTTTTCAAGATGTCAAGTAAGAAGTCTTTGTTCAGGCCTTGCTCTTCCTGTGGGAAACTGCGTTTGTTTGAGAAGGACCCCCACCAAAAGTGTATTTACTGTTTATATCCTGAACACAAGGTGGCTGATTGTAAGTTCTGTAGAACTTTTCCTGCTAAGACTCTCAGAGACAGGGAAGGTCGTCTTCTTCTGTGGTTGAAGCGCCTTCAGGACAAAGACGCAGTTTTGTCAGATGCAGAGAGTTTTCAGTCAGGTCCTTCAACTTCTGCTTCCAAGCGTGGCAGTGTTCAGGAGTTGCCTTCTCCTTTTCTAAAGAAGAAAAAGCTGGCCTTGGCAGTAGCTCCTACTACAGCTGTGACTTCTGTGTCTACGCCCACGAGACCTGGCTCTCAGGCGTCATTTTCAGCCTCTTCGAGTGTTCTAACACTTCAGTCAGCGCGGTCGTCGACGGGCTCGTCGACGACCGTTCCATCCACGAAATTGGCTGCTGTGGCTTCGTCGACGTTTACTGTGACGACGACGTCTGCTTCATCGTCGTCGACGACCGTCTCGTCGACGGCCTGCACGTCGACGAGAGTCTCCACCTCCACGGTCTCGTCGACGATTCCTGTCATCTCGTCGGCGAAGAAGCTGCCGTCGACGAAGAAAACATCGTCAACGCCTAATGTCCCGTCGACGAGTTCAAAGGCGACGACGTTCCCTTCGGCACAGAAAACTCCATCGACCAGTTCGTCGACAACCCCGTCGACGAATGCTTCGTCGACGAAGAAGATCACACCCAAGGATTCGTCGACGAAGTTACCGTCGACGAAGGCTCCGTCGACGGTAGGGGCAAAACACTCGTCGTCGACGAGTACATCTAAAAAATCACCGTTTCCAACAGCTGTGTCTACGTCTTCATCTTCGACGGCTGCTCCAGGGAAAACATCTTCGTTGACTACCTCATCGACGGCGACGGCTCCGTCAACGGCAGTCTTGCCTTTACATTCGGGAACGCAGCAGGCAGGCGTAGCATCCACAGGAGCAATGTCTTTCGCCACTATGCCCCTAGTGCCTTTGGACACTTCAACTTCTTCCGTGAGAGGTTTCCAGGGATCTGCACTTCAGTTGCCACCTCCAAGTCTCCAACCACCTTCGCCAATGTTCGCGACTGACCAGGAAACGGAATCCATTGCGGACGACGATGTTCTTGGTGATGCCCACAGTCCATCGGACTTAATTATTAAGTGTCAGGACTCCAGTTCTGAAGACGGTGAGGAGGAGGACGATGACCAGCAGCAGGAACAATGTATACAGGTTCCAATGGCAACTTTCCCAGTCTCTCTGTTTTCCAACCTCCAGCATATGCTGGACGACTACAATAGGAGATTTCCTCCAACACCTCAGGGTACGCCGTGCCATACTGCATCTGAGTCTGCAGAGCCTACTCGGCACCAGCACCAACCTGCAGAGCAGATAGCTCTTCCAGAAGGGCCCCGTAAACCCATCCCCACTGATGTTTATCAAGATGTGGAGGATGAGACAGAGCCAGATAGAGAGGAAGGAGAAGTTCTCCAGGATACGGATGACGACCAAGACCCGGATATGGCCGAATTCGATGACTATCGAACGCAGACGCCCTCTCCTCAGCCGGGTGACTCCGGTGATTCACCTCCGGTTGACATCGCTAGCTTCCATATCTTGATGGATAAAGCGGCAGAACGCTTCAAATTGCCAAGAGCACAGCGAGAGGAAGACTGCTTTCTCTACGATTTTAAAAACAAGCCTTATAAACAGGTCCACACCATACCTATTATCGACTTTGTGTGAAAGGAGGGTTTAAAGATCATGCACGCTCCTAACTCCTTACCTGCTCAACTCCCTCGGCTGGAGAAGAAATATAGGGCACCGACTGGTTCGCCCGCTTGCTTGCTCTCGCATCCTAAGCCGGATTCAGTGGTGACCCAAGCAGCGCAACGGCGAAAACGTAACCCTGCAACTCCTATCACTACTCCACCTGATAGAGAGGGTCGGCGTTTGGATGCGATTGGGAAGAAGTTTTCATCCATGGCGTCTACATCAGTCCGTGCCGCAAATGCATTGGCCATTTTAGGTCGTTTCGACCGACAAATGTGGTCTGACATTTCTGCGTTAGTCTCTTTGATTCCGGAGGCATCGAGAGCGGAAGCGCACCAGATCCTTCAGGATGGCAGGAGGGCCTCAGAAGAGATGATCGACTGTGCTGTGGACGTTGCGGGGACTGGTTTCCGTATCCTTGCCAGTGCTGCGGCTCTCCGACGTCAGGGTTGGTTAAAATCCACGTCGTTTCGGCAAGAGGTCCAATCGAGGATACTCGACATGCCGTATGACGGTGAGTCTCTCTTCGGCTCTCACGTCGATGAGGCACTAGAATTGATAAAGAAAGACACTGATACAGCAAAATCGCTTGGATCCTTGCAATTCAAAAAGCAGCCCTTTCGTGGCGTACGTGGACGAGGCACTACTTCCAGCACTTTTCGAGGAGGACAGTCCCAGTACCGTCAGTACAATCAAGGAAACCAGCGTTACTCCAACCAACAGTCAAATCGTCAACAGCAATCAAGACCCTATAGAGGCAAAACTACCTATAGGGGCTCCAATACCAAGCGCCAATGACTTTCAAGTTCCGCAAAGAGTTGGAGGGTGAATCTCGCAGTTTTATTCCCAGTGGTCCATGATAACATCGGACCAATGGGTATTAGACATTGTACACAGGGGTCATGCCTTGGAGTTTACAGAGATTCCTCCAAATTCTCCACCATCAGGCCCGCCACCTCCACATCTCGAGGAACTACAACATCAGGTGCGTCTTCTAGTGGAAAAGGGTGCAGTCGAAGTGGTTCCTGTATCTCAGCGAGGGAAAGGTTTCTACTCACGGTTTTTCCTCGTTCTCATAAAGACGGGAGAGTGGCGGCCCATTCTAGATTTGAGAGCTCTCAATTTATTCCTAAAACAGCAATCTTTCCGCATGCTGACGCTATCAGAGGTCTTGCGACTTCTCTCCAGCGGAGATTTTCTCACAACAATAGACCTGCAAGACGCCTATTTTCATGTGCCAATACTCCATCTGCATCGTCAGTTCTTGAGGTTCAAAGTGGGTCACGCACACTACCAGTTCAGGGTGCTACCCTTTGGCCTACGATCAGCTCCTCGTGTCTTCACGAAAGTTTTGGCTCCGGTCATGGCTCATCTACGTCTTCAGGGAGTTCAGATCTTTCCTTATCTGGACGATTGTCTTCTAAAGTCCCAATCTCCTCTACAGTTGGCTCACGACACACGTCTATGTCAGCAGACGTTCGAGTCACTGGGGTTAACCATCAATATGGAGAAGTCACATTTTGCTCCGCTGCAAAGAAGAAACTTCCTAGGAGCAATTCTAGACACAGACCTGTCAAAAGCCTTCATCTCCCTCAAACGTCATCAAAAGATAGTCCGTCTGGTCTCTCTCATCCGGTCAAAACAGTCAGTTTCTGTGCGGACGTTAAAGTTGTTTCTGGGGATGGCTTCGTCCTGTATCGGCCTGATCCAAAATTGCAGGTTACGCACTCGTCCTATACAGGAAGAATTGGACCTGCAATGGCGCCAGGTGTCGGGGTCTTTCAACGACCTGGTGAGGGTCACGTCCCGCATGAAGGACAGTTTGCTTTGGTGGGTAAACTCATCCAATCCGGACGAAGGAACTTCGTTTCTAGCCCAGTCTCCGGATCTGACGTTGACTACAGATGCGTCCATGGAGGGTTGGGGAGCTCATCTCCAGGACCTTTCCATCAAAGGCAAATGGACGGCGACACAACGGACCTGGCATATCAACCGGCTGGAGTTGATGGCGATCTTCCTAGCGCTCAGATCTTTCTTGCCCGTAGTGCAAGGAGAGTCGGTGTTGGTTCAGACAGACAACACCACCAGCATGCACTACATGAACAAACAGGGCGGCACAAGATCTCAGCCACTGTCTAAACTGGCTCAAAGGATTTGGGACTGGGCTCTTCGTCATCAAATTTCGGCGGTCCATCTACCGGGGGTGTCCAACATCCTTGCGGATTCTTTGAGCAGGTCCACGTCATCCACTCACGAGTGGGAGATCCATCAGCCGTCTCTAGACATGGTTTTCCGCCGTTGGGGTCGCCCCATGATAGACCTCTTTGCAACCCCGGTCAATCGGAAGTGCCGAACCTTTGCCAGCTGGCATCCTCACCCAGAGTCCCTCGGAAATGCCCTCCTCATGGATTGGACCGGACTGTTTGCGTATGCATTCCCTCCGTTCCCGTTGGTGCCGAGAACGTTGTGGAAGATGCGCAGGCAACCCTGCCACCTAATACTGATCGCACCTCGTTGGCCCAGACAGGCTTGGTTCTCAGAACTTCTTCTGTTATCCCAATGCACACCCATTCATCTGCATCCACGTCCAGACCTCCTGACGATGGACGAAGGTCAAATTTGCCATTCAGACCCAACTACGCTTCAGTTATGGGCATGGAACCTGAATACATCGAATTTGCAAATTTAGATATGCCCCAGGAATGCAGAGACATTCTAGCTTCTGCTAGAGCTCCATCAACCATCAAAACGTACAAGCTAAAATGGAAGCGTTTTTGTCATTGGTGCGCTGCATCAGATGTACATCCAGTCAATTCCACTCCGGAGCAGCTTTTGCCTTTCTTTTTGAGCCTCGCTCAGTCTGGTCTCTCTCATGCCACCTTGAGAGTCTTTCTAGCAGCTTTCGACACGATTGTTCAGCGTCTCTCTGTTCATCCAGAATAATCCGACAGTTCTTTAAAGGAAGTTTCCTCCTGTTAGGCGCCCTCCTCCGGCATGGCACCTCAACGTGGTGTTGTCACAGCTTATGAAGCCTCCTTTTGAGCCAATTCACAAAGCAGACATCAAGTTTCTTACCTGGAAGGTTGCATTACTTTTGGCCTTAACATCTTCTCGTCGTGTAAGTGATCTTCACGCTTTCACGATCAAGCCTCCGTATTTACAATTTAAGCCCGATGGAGAGTCACTTCGTACCAATCCTTCGATTTTGCCGAAAGTACCTACTGATTTCCATTTGAACGAACCTGTCTTCTTAAAGACTTTTTTCCCGGATCCAAGATCTCCGGCGGAACAACGACTACATTCTTTAGACATCAAACGTTGTCTAAAGTTTTACATTTCAAGGACTTCCCCTTTCCGTAAATCCGATCAACTGTTTGTGGCATATGGACGGATGCGGAGGGGACACTCAGTGACAAAACAAACAGTTGCAAGATGGCTCTCAGCAGCTATCTCCTTCTGTCACCAACAAGCTGGCAAGCCTTTACAGTGTTCAGTGAAGGCACATTCGACGAGGGCGATGGCATCATCCACCGCTTTGTTTGCCGGGGTGCCTCTACACCAGATTTGCCGGGCGGCGACATGGTCCAGCAGGCACACCTTTACCAGACATTACTGTTTGGAGACCATCAATGAGGCGGATACCGCAGTGGAGCAAGCAGTGCTTCGTCATCTTTTTAAATAAGGTGAGCCTCTGTTCCCTCCTCCTTTTCTTTCTGTGATTGCTATATGCTTTTAAGCTGTATGTTTTTTTCTTCAAGTTGGAGAATATGTTTAGCAATCCCAGTTCTAAGGAGTTTACTGCTATCTATTCTATTCAAGCATGTGAATCTATGAAAGACACCCCTAATACTGGAGAAGAACAATTGTTACTTACCTGTAAACAGGTGGTTCTCCAGTATTGGTGTCTTTCATAGATTCACATGCGACCCACCCATCCTCCCCTCAGAGGCTCTCTTCTCCTCATGCACTCTACTTCACTTTGGTGCTACGAAAATCTGAGGACTGGAGCTTCTGAGGAGAAGGTTCTAGAGGGTGCTTGAGCCTGATTGGCTGCAGTTTGGACTAACATAATGACACTGATATGTTACAAATGAGTTTTTCTCTTTATAATGTATTCCTATGGAGGAGCCATTGTAGAGGTCTCTCCAGTGTGTATTTTCTCTATTTTATTATGTATTATGTTATTACATATATATATATATATATATTAGCATTATTGCTATCTTTATGTACCGTGGGACTCCCACTTTGACGACGGGGAATATTCAAGCATGTGAATCTATGAAAGACACCAATACTGGAGAACCACCTGTTTACAGGTAAGTAACAATTGTTCTTCCTATTCTCAGTTTTTGGTAGCTGTGTTCTTTCTGTAGTGCTTTGATAAATTTGTATAATGTAGGTAGAGTTCTGCCTAATGTGGATTGGAAGGCATTATGCCATTTTTCCACTGCTTTGTTTGTTTTTGCTTCCTGTGCCTGGGTGCTGTCCTAGAAATTCCACCATGGTGTATGGAATTTGGCTTGGCGTCTGTGTCCTGAACGATGCAGTCTGCCAACCAATGACTCTTCAAAATAGTCCATATGGGGACTAAGTTTATCTTCATTTTGTTGATGGTAAGCGCTTGCTATTAGTATGTTATAATGGTTTACTACGTCTGTGATAGGGACCTAGGCTAGTGCTATCATCTTTTTTGACTTTGAAGGCAAATTGGCTCCTAGTGTTGTATTCTACACTTAGGGCCTTATTACAAGTATGGGGGGCCCAAGACCACCGTACCCGCAGTGGCGGTCCAACTGCCGCAATATCGGTGGCCTGACTGCCTGATTACGAGTTTGGCAGTCAGACCGCCACCAGCCCGACATATGACAGCCACCACCGCTAGGTTCCTGGACCCCGACAGGCAGTGGTGGGGAAAGCGGTGGTCTGCTGGGCTGGTGTCGATGCCAGCACCACTGTGCAGATTACGACCGTCCTTTCCAAAGAGCTTTTCACGACGGTGAGCCCGCTATGAAAAGGTCAGCTGAGAGGCAGGGAAAGGGGCCCCTAGCAGTGCCCCGGGCATTTTAGCCCATGGGGGAATGCAGTGGGGCATATGTTGTGCCCCCCCCCTCTGCTTGCACTGCCATGCGTACACTGTGTGCCATTGATGACATGGTTCATGGTACACAGTGTACCAAAGTGCAAGTGGTGCTGACATGGCTGCAGCATATGCCACAGGCTCTCTATGAGCCAAAACATGCCCCCACTATGGCACCGCAGACACAACAACACCAGCCCGGCGGTTAACTCATAATACGGCGGTTGGGATGCTACTGGCACTAGAAACAAGCATTGGCATAGCCAATAGTTCTCGCCTTTGGGACCTTATAAGTGTTTAGCCATGCAACAGTTGATGTTGTTGCACCAAGGATATTGTGCTGGATAACTAAACACTTATAAGGTCCCAAAGGCGAGACCTATTGGCTATGCCAATTCTTGTTCAGTGTTGGCAAGTTGACAGTGTGTGGTAGTGTGTGAACCTTTAAGAGTATGTGTATTTGTGTGAGGCACATATGCCTGTGCAAAGCTGTATGTTTCTATGTAGCAGTGTGTAAGTGTCAGAGTAAAGAGGTAGTGTAACAGTGTACGTTTTTGCAGGTGCAAGTGTTTCATTGTACAAAGATAACGCGAGTGTGCACATGTTAAAGTGTCTGTGTGATGCATGGCTGTGCAAAAACCTACTTGTGCATGTTTTCCAATGCATGTGTTTTTGCAAATTTGCAAAGAGTTCTATGTAGTGTGTATACTTTAAGTCTGTGTCAGAGATGCAGCGAGTGAGTCTGTGTGTTTCTGTATCATACAAGTGTGTAGGAGTGACCGCTTGCTGGTGTAACCGTGTGTGTGGTTCCAGTGTGTTGGAGTGGGCGTGTTAGAGCACCTGGGGCTATGGTGTGTGGAAAGGTACTGCTGTGGTATGGGTGCCTGTGTGCCCGCGGGTTTGTAGTGAATGGCAAGGGAAGAACCGGCCTGAAATGAAAGAGCAACGTTTATTTCATGTTCTGTAACCACTCTAATAAAATGGATGTCATGGTGAAATCCTCATGGTGCATCGGTGTCACGGAGGCACTACCGTATTTCATAGTATAGAGGGGAGCCACCTTGTTGCATATACTTTCTACTTTATGGGGGCAGGCAAACGCTGCGAAGAGTACAAGAGTCCAAAAATTGTAAAACGGTACACTCAAGGAGGCCTTAAAAGCTTTAACACAAACTGCCTGTAGATGCTTTAAGATGCAGGTACAAGGACTCACTGAATGTTATTGTATAGCTTTCTTGAGGACCAATGTGCAAATTAGAGTTAGAATGTATAGGAAATCACTTTAACATTCATATTCCCAAACAGGGCTTTAAAATTGTATGAAAGTGGCTTTACAGTTGTGGCCACGGTGAACATGTTTACTTTGGGCTAAATGGCTGCACAATTGGAATGACTGTTTCTCATTATGCAGACCTAAACAAAAGAAAAATCTTTGTATGTCTTCCTGGGTTAGGGGGCACTGCTCGAACCTGCACTACTGTGCCAACCACAGACTGAACTTACAACATGCTAGCAGCATGCCATAGTGCCTGCAGTGTGAACTGAGCATAACACTTCACGCAGGAGGGCAGTGGAGGGGAGGAGGCAACCGATTCAACCCCATCTCAGTCGGGTCTGCAGTGGTCTTTATACATCCACAGGGAGGGCAGAGTCAACTGCTTCGTGAGGGGGGGAAATGACCGCCAGATAAGGCATGAATACTACCAACAGAGTCAAGCAATCATATACCAGGTGACTGCAAACAGTCCCCACCCATCAGCCCCTCACACAGACCTTTCCACCACACTAGCACATCAACTTCACCACAGCAACTACCCACACATGTGTTTATTTCTACCATAAAAGCATCAACTTTATGGAAGGGGGAGTTAAAGAAAATTGAGGTTTGGAACACGTGGCCTTTTCTGAAACAAAATAGTCCAAGACTAGTAAAAACCACCTCTTCTATCTTCTGCCATTGCCCATGTCCCTGAACCCCTTTGCGAACGGGTTATTATCGATATTGTGTGATCTGGAAAGAACAAAGCAATTAGGATTATTGGTGGTTAATTAAAATGTGTGGAACAATAGGGGAGTGGATAAAGAAATGAAAATTGTACAACTTTCATAACTGAAACATTTAAAATTTGTCTGGCCCTATTTCCCAAAATATTTATTTGACAGGAAACCTCCACATACCCTCCGAGACGGGTGTAGCTACTCCTGGTGCAGCAGGTGCAGTGGCACCGAGACCCATTACACCCCAAATAAGATGGCATTTAGTACGTGATCTGGGGCAGTCAGGGCCAGTTTCCTTCGTGCATTAGGACGCAAGGCACCCTTGCTGTGCAACTAGTCCTGAGGGGGCACCCTTGCTGGTATCAATATGGGGCTGGCATTTAAAATAATCATGGTGGGGGCATATAGAGTCAGTTTAAAGTGTGTGGGTCCCGCCAAGGCCTCTGTTGTCTCAAACCCTTTAACGCACAGAGGATCTCCAGTTTAACACACCGCATGCTTTATTAAAAACGATGCTGCGATTTTCAGTGAATTATTTATTCGCTCCTAATGAGAGGAAGTTATTTTTCAGGGCCCCCTAAGGAGAAGATGGCGGCTGAGCAGCGCCGCGCTGGTTAGAAACTATTCTTATCTGCACAGAAGAATGACATGGCCTGGCGACACTGGGACTTTTAATAATTCAGACTTTTGAAATATGTCCCCTGATGGGGTCGGCATTTACAAATGCATGCAGCGTTGCGGCGCTATATGGAATCAGCAAAAACTACCGCTCAGTTCCTAGTGCTGTCTGGGGCTGAATGTTTGGGTGAATGCGGGGTGTGCAAAGGGTTAATGGTGTGAGCGGTCCTTGGGAGGGTGGTCCCCCTCGTCTCAGGTGGCAGCAGATTCAGTGACCTAAGAAGGTTCATATGGTAACTACTGGAAAATGCTGAAGCAGTCATATTTATTGAAGTAGACATGATTGTGTCAGTTACAATAATACTATAACCAATTTGTAGGGTAACGCTGGTGATTTAGTCCACTGTACTAATATACTTAAAGTGCAAAGGTCAGATTTCAGTTTATTGCCACAGCAGCCAGAAACTTTTTACTGCCTCGGCTCAACTTTATATAGGAAGACAACTCTCCCGAAAGCCAGGGGTATCTGCAATCTCACATACATTTCACGGCAGAAGTGTAACCCCTGCATCTTGATTTTTTTAAGCATCTTAATAAAAGAAATGTACATGAAAATATGTCATGACTTAAACCAGATAATATGTGGGGTATGTTCCTGTGAGTCATGCCCACCACTCCATTCAACAGTAGTGATATCTGGTACAGTCTCATCCCTGGGGTGTCCAGAGGCCAACGTCCATCCTCTGGTCTTGTTCCTGGACCAGAAACACAGACCTATTTCTGATGCCCCCTTCTAACCTGGGACCTTCTTCACAAATGGGGTTTCAGCTGATAGCGCCTCAATACCCACCCACCGAGGCTGGAGAGCACTGCATACGTGACTGCCTGACCCCAACATGGCATGGCACCAACCATGAGACTGATCTCCGGTCTCCCGAAGAGGTGAGACACAGGAGCCCGGACCGGTGTTGAGAGTTGGACCGGCTGAGGTCTGCCTGACTCAGCCTAGTTAGTGACTGCTGGAGAAGACACGGACAAAGTCCTCTTCTTTTTTGTGCTGGCAGCTGCCCCCCCTCTCTTCCTATTATTCCATCTCTTTCTGTCTTGCTTCTCACTTACTGAAAACCATGACTTGAAGAAACGGTTCACAACCTCTCTTTCCTTCTTTCATTTAGTTGCTTCCCTGTGAAATGGATCCAAAAAAGACAAGTGCGCGTCTCGCGCTAACGAGGAGATGAGGAGGCAGCAGGGGGAGGGGAGGGAGGAGGAGGCCTGCGCCTCTTTCCCTTGCGGGAGCGAGCAGGAACCATATATTAATTAAAACCAAATGGTTTTAAAGCTCGCTCCCGCAAGGGAATCAGCAAACGTGCAGTCGTTGCCATTCAAAGCAATGCAACATGTGCACTTTTTGGGGCCATAACAGAATCGATTACTAAAGGTCTCATATGCAGCGCATGCGCTCTGCGTAGGCGAGCCCTAAAAAATGGAGTGGATAAAAGCTGATATTACTCAAAAGATGGTTTGAAAAGAGCTAATGATGCTGAAGCCCACACCCTTAAAAAGTGGGCTAGACCGGCTGTATTAGAAGTATTACAAATGTGATACTTTCATTCTCCGAAGTGCAGGGGAAGATTTGTGTTATACAATGAATGTATTTCACTAGAAGTTCTACCCACCTGCAGTACAATGGTCTCATGAGCAGACGTAATAGCTACTTCTTGTTGAAACAATAATTCTCCAAGTCTGCTGAGCTTGTTGAAACCTGCCTTCAAAGTTGGACTGGAAGGCCACAATGAGCTATCTGCAATACCACGCGAAAGGGGAAACAAGACATTGTTGCAACAAGTGACTAACTGGAAAACTGACTAAATATACTGTACTTCAGCCCGCATTCTGCAAAAGTCTTGATCACTAAACATGAGATAACTACCGTTAGAGAGTACCATAAGAAAAAGGGAGAATTGCGGGAACCGGAATCCCTTTAAAAAAACAAGCTAAATTAGGCACTGAAGTATTACAGGCGCCATTCATTTTAATCTGTTTATAAACAAGTGAATGTCCGACTGTAGCATTCTTTCCCAGTAATAAAACCCTCCTTATTAACACATTCACACCGATATGTAAAAGAAACCTGCTTCCAAGGGGTTCAAGTCTACCTATAGGGAAATGTTTGGTGCACTCTGGAAATTGAAATGTCGAAAGAGGCAGAGAAATAACAAATGTATTAACCACACTGCCGAAAACGTTTCAGCTATGGTGAATGGAAGTTAATTAATTTTTCTAAATGCAGCATTATGTAGGTTGCATCTTTCATAGCCATTAGTTGCTGTTTATGTGTTTCAAGCGTCCAACTAAACTGTATAATAGATATAAGCTGACTTTTCCTATGTTACAACGTTGACATATCACTTTGCATAAGATCAATAACAGACGACACAATGTTGTTTAAGTTGTAAATAGGAGAATGCAGCACATTAATATTATTATCAACAACAGGTAGCACTTTATTTAAATTATCTTGGTCATTTTGTGTTAAACATACAGCAGCTTCCATTTGGGACAATTTCCAAATTTCATTATAAGTTGAATATGGAAAGCTTGTAGAACCTTGCCGGATCTGGAACCAAAAAGAAAATCTGATAAATTCATGTCTTCGAACAGGAAAAAACGTTTTTGTTTCACTGCAGACAGTGTGGGATGTTACAATCATTGTTGACATAACTTTCCCAACAAATTGGTGGTAAAAGTACTAGAATGTGTTGACTGAGAGTATTGGGGCAAGTCTGCTTGATTTAAATCTCAGATTGGAATTAAGAAAACTGGCAGGACAACCATTTGTGTCCACTGGCCCCAATAACCACCCAACAGGACCTAAAAATGAGGAATTGGTTATTGTGGCCGGGGGACACAAATGGTTGTCATGCCCGTTTTCTTAGTTCCAACCTGGGGTTTAAATGAGGAATTCCAACCTGGGGTAAAAAGAAGGAATTATATGTGCCATGCTGCAAAATTCTATTTAATTGGTTTACAGTATAGTTTGTTAGATTTTGCCAGTTATCAACGCAGGCAACAGAGGTAATGTTCGGGGCATTTATTTCTTTAATATTTGCCGATCCCAGACAGGTCGTCTGTTGGATTGTTACATTCAAGAAAATCATTGGGTGGGAATTAAACAGGATTTCCGTGCCTTGAACCTGCCAGTACTTCGTACCCCAAAGCGATCTCAAATTGATGTTGTCTTTCCTATAGTAGTCATAACCTTTGAGCGCCAAATGGTCAACTAACAAAGCTGTTTAGATGACCTTAGTCTGAGTAAGTATATCTTGGAACCAATTTGAAATAATATGACGTGGGGTCATATCAAGGAACATATGTCTACTTTTCCTTTTGCTTTCTGGAACTCCCTTGAGGGGACAATTTTCCCACTGTTTAAAATTCAAATGAGGGCGCTGTTCACTGGCTAGTGTAGAAAATGATGTGCATAGTGATGATAACAGAACATATTGGCATCATTTACAGAATCAAGATATAGATCCTCCGATTGAAAAATGGTAAAATAACCTAGTTCAGAAAGCATTGAATTTACAGTGTAAACAACCCAAATATTTCAAATGTAACATGGTACTTTTACATCACTCGTAGAAACTTTGAACACATATAGTATCTGCAGGATTTCCGTAGGACCAAATATTTCCAAAGGAACTGTATCCCAAACAATTACATCAGTCACTGGAATGCCTGAAATGTTAATGAGGGACAAGTCTCTTTTCAATCTATGCAATGAAGAATGAGGGTCAAACCCACTCGACCAGATCTGTAGCAAAATATTCCAGGAGGTAATGGTCATTGATTGACAAAAATAAATTGTAACCAATCCATTACACATGAACAGAAAAACCAAGGAGAGAACGATCTAAACATGAATCCAAGGTGAGACTAGATAAGTGAGTTTTAACCATGAAATAAAAACACAAATCGGTGCTTTGGGCTTGTACAAAACAGAAGAACTATCGGAAGAAAAATTATCTTGATCCATGTACCGGGAGATACTCAGCTGGCAAATCAGGAGGCTGTGACTTAGCAGTAGGGCTCAAAAAATCAGATTCAGAAGAATTCGCCAACGGTGGATCTGTATAAACTACATCCATTGTAGAAGATGTAATAGTAAAAACAGGTAGTGCATCAGTTAAGTTGTAAACTGAGGACTCCACCTCCCCCCCCCCCATTGCCGGTGAGTATCAGTGTCGGTGGTGCTCATGGCTGGAAAACAACAACTGTTCCGTGGCATACTATGAAGAATCAACCACATGGTGTAATTTGACATTTTTACTGGAGACAAAGCCCTTTTCTCTGTTACCTGGCAGTTGTGGCAAAATCATAGTACGTGTACCCTGGACACCAAGGACTGGAACAGGAACACAGTATGTGGGGCCGAATTCCTTTTTGATCACCAGTTTTTCTCGAACTAGATCACCAATTTTTGGAAGCCAATTGGAACCTAGATGTGGATTCTCAGCACACGTAGAGCTAGATAGGCAAGTGCTTGTAAGATTGAACATCCTAAAACTTGTGTATGTCCTGTAAGTCAGCACAATTGTTAGCTACGTAAAAGAATGCAGCAGACGCCACAATGTCTGGACCGTCGAGGTCTGGAACATGCATCTTGATGACAAAAAGTACTTCTTTGGAGGATCTGCCCACCTAGAGATCTCTATGGGGAGGTTATTTAATGCTTGTTCAACTTCATAGAGATGGTTCAACCAACAACACCCTGTACTTAATACCCTTGCCATTAAGTAATGCTTTAAGTCACGGTTCAGTTTTTCCACAACAGAAATGTTCTTGGCCTATATGGTGAACAATAATGCACTTGTACACCCAGGGACTTCATCGAATCATAGTACGCTTTAAAAGTGAAAACCGGACCTTGGTTCGAATGGAATGTACAGCAGGCATAAGTACAGACAAAAACTTGCAAGTCTTTAAGAATGGTGTGGGCATCAGCCGAGTGCTGTGGCCAAACCCAGAGACTCCTAGAGCAAGAATCAACTGAAATCCCCCAAAAATTGAATGCAGTATCTGAAATTAGTTGACCACAATGATATAAGTAAATAAAGCCAAAGGGCTGGTTGGAAATAAAGAGACTTGTCTGTGCGGAAGAGACTCATTGGAACATTTGATTTATTGACATATTTCACAACATCAAACATATTTTCTGGTTTGTAGGTATAACCTTTGCCACCAATACTGGCGCTGTAAGAGCAAAATAGTGGCAGCTACTCCTGCATGGATGGAAGCTACAATTAAATTATGTCTGTGGTCAGCGTTGGGAATCACATGATCACTAACTCCAGGAATAGTTGCAAAAGGAACATTTTGGTCATTTAAGTAGTAACAATATTTAGAAGGAAAACCCTTCGCTAAAGGGCTGCTGTGCTTAAAAGTATTCACTGCAGCCAAAATATCATTGTCGATACGAGTGTTAGAGCACGTTATTGCTGCAATTTTAGCTGTGGCTACTGCAGATTTTGCTGCTTTATCAGCCAGAGAATTCCCTTCAGGCTGTGATCCCACACGTTGATGACTCAATGTATGTGTAACATGAGTTTGTGGCAACCTATCTTTAAGTCCTGCCACTTTAACCCAAAGCAGTTTGTGCTCGATTGTGTGTTCTACCCTTGGAAATGTGAAACTCATTTTGTTGCCAAAAATGTAAATAATCATTTAAGGAATGTATGCAGTAATATGAATCACACACAATACAGTGGGGAATTTAGGTTCCATATTCTCAAGTGCAAGAAGCAATGTCTTTAGTTCAGCCAAATGCACTGTGTCCAAGTTGATTGGGGGTTAAAAATGCCATTCACCATAGAACCGATAACTATGGCACATGTAGCAGAATACTGCTTCTTAAAACCTATAGCAGGTTGTGTGAAACCATCAGTATAAATAATATATTTATATTGATGAAGAGGCAGAACTAAAGAAAATAAATGATAAACATGTTCATATTGCAAAAATAAAGATGTAGCCCAGTGTATCCACCAAGGATGGAGGGATTTAGCATTAGAAACGCTAGCTTTTGTGACAGCCTCTAAGGCTGGTACAGGAGAAACGACAATGATGCACTTGCCTTGAGCAAGTGGCCGTTCTTTAAGGTTTGCCAAGTGATGGGCTAAACTTTTTCCTTCATTTGTAAGTTCATAACCCTAGAAAGGGACACTCAGAAAAGCTATATTTGATTTTTTTAAGTTAAACTTGTAGCCAAGTTCTGTAAATCGCAGTATTATTCAATCAACTCTCGCTAGATGGAAATTTAATTTATCATCGGCCAGGTAGAAATCATTATGTAGGACAAAGCATCAGGGTCTATTTCCCGAAGAATCAACACAATTTGTGACGCAAAAGCTCCTGGGCTGTTTTTATAGCCTACAGGAAGTCGAGCGTAGCACCTTTGAAAGGCCTACAGTGCTAACAGCAACCCAGTCTCGGTCTCAGGAGCCAAATTGTGACTGAAAAACCCATTGGAAATATCCAAAGTGGTTTTATATTTTTTACCGACTACGTTATTAATGAGTGCCATATAAAGGTATTTTGTACTGCACATGTGGCTATGTAAATGTCTATAATCTAAGACAATGTGATATGAATGATGTGGTTTGAGTACAGGAAAAAGATGATTACTTCAGTATTGGAACTTTCATAGATTCACATGCCTGAATCATTCCCCGTCGTCGAGACGGGAGTCTCCGGTACATAAAAAAGCAATGCTTAGTAGTATAGCAAACTGAAAAGAGGCCTAGGCCCATTTCCCTTTTGCAACCCATAGCCTTTGTTATGTAAAAAAGGCCCAAACTTTTCCCTGAACCAATCAGAGCTCCTCACCCTCTAGGACACTCCTGAGAGAACCTCTTGCCCTCAGATTTTTCGCGCACTTGTTTACCTGGAACACTTGTCGTGCTAAATCCGAGGTGAGCCTCTCAGAGGAGGAGGGCGGGTGCATGTGAATCTATGAAAGCTTCCAATACTGGAGAACTAAAGTTACAGGTAAGTAACTTGTTTTCTTACTCCAGTATTGGAACTTTCATAGATTCACATGCCTGAATCAGATTAGCCAGCAGTAATATTACAAAGCACATTAGTCACTTCCCGTGATACATTTCATAATCATGCAATACCATTTGAAAATCAAGCATAATATCATACATTTAGATATATATAATGTGACTTTGTAAAACAAGAGAAATAAAGGATGGAGGGATGTAAAAGAGGCTCACCATCATTGTATGATATTCCGCAGTACTGCCTCTCCCACTGCTGCATCCGACTCTGCAGCTGCCTCCAGGCAGTAGTGTCTGGTGAAGGTCTGCGTAGATGCCCAGGTCGCTGCTCTGCAGATATCCTGGATCGGCACTCCTCCGAATAGTACAGTGGATGTGGCCACTGCTCTTGTAGAATGAGCACGAACTTGTGCATTTAGAGGTTTTCCAGCTGCTTGATGACAGTAGACAATTGCGCTGGAAATCCATCTGGCAATTCCCCTCTTTGACAAAGGAAAACCCTTCCTGGGTGCGCTAAAAGCGGCGAAGAGCTGAGAAGATTTACAAAAGCTCTTAGTGTCCTTTAAATAGAATTTGATACATCTCTGAACGTCCAGTGAGTGTAACACTCTCTCTGCTTCTGTTGATGAGCGAGGAAAGAAACGTTTCAACACCAACGGCTCATTTAAATGAAAATCAGTCGGGACTTTAAGAATGAATTTTGGATTCGTTCTCAGAATCATTCTGTCCTCCTGAAACTGCAGAAAAGGCTCCCGAATTGTGAGAGCTTGCAGTTCTCCTACTCTTCTCGCTGAAGTTAGTGCAATGAGAAGAGCCACCTTCCAGGACAAGAACTTAAGGTCCGCTCTGTGTATAGGTTCAAACGGTGGTTTCATCAATTGCGACAGTACCACATTGAGGTTCCATAATGGTGGCGGAGCTTTACTGGTGGAAAAACCCTGAACAGTCCCTTCATAAACTGTTTGATGATTTTCGATGACCACAATGACGGGCTGGATGAGGACCTCATGTAGCGGGACAACGCAGCCAAATGCACTTTGATGGAAGCGTGAGCCAAACCCAACTTCGCTAGCAGCAGAATGTAAGGGATAATTTGATGAGGTGCAGCAGTAAGAGGGTGAATGTTATGTCTCGTGCACCACAGACAAAACCTCTTCCATTTCATCCTGTAGGTTTTGTTGGTACTATCCGCTCTAGCCTTAGACAGGATTCTCCTACATTCGTGTGAGATATTTAGATGACTAAACTCACAGTGCTCAGGAGAAAGGCCGCTAATCACAAGGATTTCGGGTCCGGATGGCGCGCTTGACCCCTGGACATTGTCAGCAGCGATGGAATTGGTTGAAGCTGAACTGGACGGTCCTCCGATAGCAGCAGGAGTTCCGTGAACCAGTGTTGTCTGTGCCACCACGGGCTATCAGGATCATCCTGCACGGTTCCCTCTTGATCTTCACCAGTACGCGGGGGAGAAGAGGGATTGGAGGAAAACCGTAAGCAAAGACGCCGGACCATGCCATCGAAAACGCATTCCCCCAAGATCCCTTCTGGGGAAGCCAGCTTGCAGAGAACCAGCATTTCTTGTTCTCCTTTGTGGCGAAGAGGTCCACTATTGGTGTCTCCCATCTGTGAAAAATGCTGTCCAGGGTCCCCTGGTCCAGCTCCCATTCGTGGCAGGACGATTTGAGCCTGCTGAGGGTATCCGCTTTGACATTTTGATCTCCTGGGAGATGTTCTGCCGACAGTGATATTCCTTGTCGAAGAGCCCATTCCCATATCTCCTGGGCCTCCTGAGATAGGGAGAGAGATCTGGTTCCTCCCTGCTTGTTTAAATAGTGCATCGCCGTAGTGTTGTCTGTTCTTACCAACACCGGCGAACCTCGTATTCGTGGCTATCCTAGAGCGCCCCTCAGCGCAATGCATTGTAATGACATGCGTTGTAATAGTTGCGTCGTAAAGGCACTGCGTGGTAAAAGTTGCGTTGAAAAGGATGTTTCCCTCAAACGGGACGTGGTGTGAGAAAGAAGGGAGAATGACATTCTCACCCTGGGGGAATGCCAGAACAAAAGGTGGGGGCCATTCGATCTTCACCAAGAGAAGGTCATAAGATGGAGTTAAGTTGTTCTACAATATAGCTTCAATAGTGCATATGACGTCACCCTCAATCTGAATGTCTAAAAGGTATTATCTGTCCAGATGTAACTTGGGTGTTCGCAGTTTCAACCATAATAAATGTATCAGTTGCTTTCGCTACCAGAAATTGGTGGGGATTCTGGCATGCTATGGCGACTTTTACTGTGCTGTCGAGGAGAGTCACTGCCCAACTCCTGTACAGGTGGAGGGTTCTCACCGTCTGTGGCATATTTTGCAGTTAGAGCCGCAAATGTCTTTTTCTGAAAAGGTGGTTTATATGGAGGAAATCTATCCTCCTTTATCTTCACGTAAGATGAGCGTTGTGTCTACCTTTTTGGTTTCACATACTTCTCTTGTCTGTGGTCAGATCGCCCTCTTCTGTCATACTGTTGGTCTGATGATTCCTGAAAGGAATGAGAAGAACGTGTATTAGACGACTGACACCTGTCTAGAGTCTTAATTTTAGTGCGATTGCAAACATTGTACCGTCTTTCAGAGGACTCCGTGGTGGAGAATCTCCTTGTTGTCTACTCAGGGTTCCGGCAAGTAAGTACCTGACCAAAACGTTGGTGCTGTGTTACAGGGATTCTGCTCAGAAACAGAACTATGCCTGGGACCACAGAAAATTGCGTGCAGGGACTGAGTCATCATACCACCTCAGTACCTATGAGCCCAAGTCCGACTAGCTATAGTGCCTAACTTGCCCTCCTAACCTTACCAGCGAAGCAAGTGAATTGGCACCCCAGAACGCAACCCTCTCAAGCCTCTCAGGGAACGCAGTAACAGGACACACCTCTTCGCTCTCTCACTTGTACTCGTCCACAATCAAAAAAACACATGAAGGAAGTTTTGAATATTTATTCAAACTATCGTTTCCTAAACTGCAATATTAAGTGCCACAATTAGAAAACAAATGCATATCAAAAATACTGTTAACATGGCTAATAAACTATATATTGTAAAAAGCCCTGTCATGGTATAAGACAGATTAGCCCCTCCCCCCAATTTTCAAATGAAGCTAAATGATTATATATCAAATATATGTGGGATAAGTGGCAATCACCGTACCTTAGCAAACACAGATGGACGCTCTACATCTCAACTGCTGCAGTGATCTTGTCCCAGAACTCTCGCTCCATGTCTTTTTCTAAACTCTTGTGCTCAGTTATATGACAAGACGTGTGTGCTCATAAACGACTGCATTCCTGTAGTGTGTCTAGGTGCTAGTGTCTGACCACATAGAATAACAAGGGCATTGTTGTTTGACCTTGTCTAGAGTGTTCAAACTAAATCCCAAGAAATGAACAAAACGCAAATACATTTACAGGTTCCGGGTGAAAGTATAGTTTTGCCCAAAGTAAGTATGTTTATATAGTAATGTGTGCAAATGAAAATGTGGCCTACAATGTGCACAATTAGGCTAACATAGGGAAAACTGCAATGGGCCACGCAGAAAACACATGACAAAGCGTATATGAAATGGATATTGGTGTTTTGAAATTCACCATGTATGGTGTACATTTGAGTGAATGGCTTAGGACAAATTTTGATGGTCCCATCCATCATCCTCATTTGGCACTGGGTAAGTTTCATAAAGTTGTTTACAGTGGAGAAGATTAGGATTCATTTTTCATTATTTTTATTGTCATGTAAGAGGAAGGGTTCCTCTTAATGTGTTACTGTTAAATGCTCTGGTATGTCTGTGTCCTGGTATCTCCTAGGAGCAGGTGGATTATCGTTGGTGGCTTTTTTTCTGTGCATGTAATTAGATGTTTGGAGTGGGGATAGATGGTAGTCCCGTTATATGTTCAGGGAATTTGGGTAGTATGTCTTTAAGCAGTTTGGTTGTGGGTTCATGAGAACTCATGCTTGCCTCTCATGCTATGCCCTTTTACATTATTAACAACATTTTCTTTTGTTTTTGCCCCTCCATAGCATGAATTAGAATAATATTTAGTACATTTCCAGTTTATAGTTTCTGTTGATACACTTTCATGGCTGTAGCTGTAGCCCATATTACTTAATAACTGTTTTTTTTTGTGAAGTCATCAATTTTGCTCATTCTGCAGGGCGTGGCTTGGCCGTGAGCGAAGATTGCCACGCTCTGTTGCGCTCTGCATTTCGAAGTGACAAATCCTGACATCCTATCTGAATCCCGAAGAAGACCGCGTCCCGCAAGAGTACAGTGGAGTCAGGGAAATGAGCCGAGAGTCACGAGGCAGTAGTCCAAGAAGCGGATCAAGGACACGGTATCTGGTCCTGGAGTGCTTTCTCAGCACCCGAGTAGAGAAACAAAGGTACCCAGGGGTGGTGCTCTTCTCTCCCCGGAGTGGCCAGGTGATGAGTGACTGAGCCCTGACAGGGTCGCAGTGATTGAGAAGCGGAGCGTGCAGGGGCCCAGCCGGCGGAGGTGGTTGTGCTTGTCCCTCGGCGGCAAACGGAAGAAGTAAGAGGCGGTGAATGGTGTTGTGGCGGGGACCCTTGTGCTTCATCCAGACGATTAGACGGCCCTGTCACTCTCATGGCGGCCATACAAGATTTAAAAAACACCCTAAAGCCAAAGATAGGTACGGTGACAATAGAGGTAAAGCTAATCTGCACCAACCTGTCAAAGCTCAGAGAGAGATACGTCCGCCGAAAAGCAAATAGCTCAACTGCAAGTAGTGACAAAACGGCTGGAGGGGTAAGTGCAGAAACTGACCCACTACACCAGACAATTGCGGCCAAACTTGAAGGTATGGAGGCAGAATGAGGCAGAATAACATAAGTGTGGTGGGGGTCCGGGAGGAAAGGAGGACCCCAGCGTAGAGCTCTTCATGGAAGACCTCATTGTAAACAAACTGAAGCCCAAGAACCTGTCCAAATTTTACTCCATTGAACAGGCACACCGAGCTCCATTTTCTCCGCCATAGCCCAGGGCCACTCCCGAAGACAACAATCGCAAGAGTTTTTAATTACTGCGATTGAGAAGCTATCCTTCAGGCAGCCAGGGCCACAGGAGGACTACAGCTCGAAAATGCTCAAATTAGACTCTTTCCGGACTTCCCCTTGCTGATGCAGAAACAATGTAGGAATTTTGAGGAAACTATGTGACAGGGGAATCAAATACATGATGCTGTTTCCAGCCAAACACAAAGTCATTATGGATGGTAAAACATGGCATTTCGTCAGCCCGGAGGAAGTCTGAGAATGGCAGAAGGAGCTATATCCAGAAACTCGAACTCAAGCAAGCTGCTTGCGACAGCACAAAAAAGGCCCTGACCGAGCACAAAGTAACAAAGAACGATTGAGCACCAGGGAAGACGCAGTGGAGGTCGGTGGAGCCCCAAATGTAGTGGGGGGTACAGCAAGTTCAACCGGACTGTGATCACACTGAGGAGAGTCCCAGAGAAGGGCCTAGCGACAGAGACAATGAGATAAAGGTACTTAGGGATTGAAAGACTGCCGATCATCATAATACACATAAGACAGAAAGGGATTGACAAATGTAGAAACAAGGATTGTCATTGCGCTTGAGCGGGGTGGCAGGGGGCGCTTGAGGCTGGGACATCCCTTCCATTGTATTGACACAGTTAAGTATTGGGGCGACAGGCTCTCTGTGGGTTCACGAGTTGGGAAGGTACAACCTATTTAGCAGGGTGGGAGTGGAAGGGGGTTGTTTTCATTTGAGGGCTAAGTATTGTAATAGTTTTATAGTTCAGGTTCAAGCTCAGGTAATGACTCAGTGAAGTTACAATGCTAGACAAACCGACATTTTGGTTAGCATACACCACACTAAGAGACAGGGAGGGAGGAGGGTGGCTGAATTAGTCCTAGCTAATGGCGTCCTTTGATACTGCATGAAGACAGATAAAGAGCTGGTCCTGAAATGTCAATGGTCTGAATGAAGGGCTGAAGCGAACGATGGTGCTCCAGTTCATTAAAAGGCATGCCCCAGATATTTTCCTGATCCAGGAAACCCACGTCCTCGGCAAACAATGTAAAGCACTAAACAGATACGGATACACCTTGTTTGCACATGCAGGTTACACAACAGGGTCAAGGGGGGTGTGAATATTATGTAGGGCATCACTTCCATATATTGTAACGGCACAATGGTCCAACCCACTGGGCAGATTTACGGCGGTGGGGAGCCGGCGCGACGGTAGGATCTTAAATTTATGCTCGGTTTATGCCCCCCCAGGGCCTACAGGGGGCAACTCTTGATTCACGAGGTCTGGTGCTGCTGGTGCTCCCGGAGGGCCAATCAATACTTGGAGGCGACATGAACAATGTGGTTTCGGGAGACCTGGACACCTTGAGAGGGGTGGTGATAGACTGATGCCTAGAGCCACTGGGTGAATTCCTCAGTACGCTGGGGCTCAGTGAGATTTGGCGACATTTACATCCGGGATTAAACAATACACACATGTCTCGGCGTCTCATGGGAGCCTCGCCAGGCTGGATTGCATTCTCACACCGGCCGCTAACCTGGGAGACTTCAGCAGGGCTACCCACATTGCAAGAGGAGTGTCCGATTACTCCCCAGTGGAGGTGATTATGGAAGGCCCGCGGAGAGAACATACCCTATCCCCAAAATTGACCCATGGTATCTTAAAGACCCCAAACTCAAAAAGGCTTTGCGGAAGGGGGCGGAACTGTATATTTTTGAAAACGTGGGGTCCGTTGATTCGAAAATAACATTCTGGGAATCATTCAAAACAGTAATTAGAGGGTAGGCACAGGAGCATATTGGAGTGTCGGACGATGCCGTATAGAAGTCACATGTTGCAATTACAGCAAAAAGAGTTGAGGGACTTATTGGAAGATAGTGCCTGAACCTTGGCCCGGGCTACAAAGCATAGGCTATATGATGTGGGAAATAAAGCAAACAAACTGTTGGCCTAGCTAGGCAAGAATAGAACAGGAACGTAATTGGGTCCCCCGAATAATAGACGAGAAGGGTCAATTGCACGAGACATGCAGGGCAACAGCAGAGGCCTTTGACACGTATTATGAGTCCTTATACCAGGTCCCCTCCTCAAAATCTGAAGCTGAATGCAGGGAATTCCTAAAATTCATTTGAATGCCGTTTCTACCCGAGGCAGAGAAAAACATGCTAGACAGTGACTTAACTGTAGAGGAAATTAAAGTGGCTACACAAGCACTCCAATCAGGAAAAGCGCAGGACCAAACGGACTGCGGATTGAATTACTTAAATCACTATGACATAAAGCAGCGGAACACCTTCTGGCAATGTATATGGAGGCCAAAACAGTTGGGGCTCTCCCACCCGATCAGAGAGTGGTGACAATCGTAGTAATCCCAAAGGAAGGTAAACCCCCCCCCGAAAACTGTAGCTCCTACAGGCCAATTTCTTTGATAAATTATGGGACAAAGGTTCTAGCCAAGGCGTTGGCAACACGATTACTGAAGGTAATTACATCCCTTATATACCCAGACCAGAAAGGAATTATGCTGCACAAAAGCATAAGGCTCAATCTCAGACGATTGTTCGGGGTCTTACATTTTACATCCACAGACAACTTGCAGCCGGCAGCCTTGCTGTCCTTAGAAGACAAAATGGCCCTTGACAACGTTGAATTTACCTATCTGTTTGCAGGGTTGGGCCACCTGGGCTTCGGTCCTAATTTTATACAAAGGGTGAGGCTTCTGTACTGTCGGCCTCTCGTGCAAGTGAGGGTTAACCCAACGGTGCCCTGGGCATTTAACTTGTAGAAGGGAACTAGACAGGGATGCCCCCTGTCCCCATTCCTTTTTGGCCTGGCCCTTGAGCCTCTTGCAGGGTGGATTCGTCGCGACCCATTGATTTGGGGGATTCCAGTCGGGGAGGAGGGGGAAGAACGCATATCATTATATGCGGACGATGTCCTTCTATATGCAAGGAAACCCATGCAGTCGATAGATAAGTTACTCCAAATCCTACGTATATACGGCAAATATGCCCGATATCGTTTCAACTGGGATAAGTCTCTGCTCTTACCCCTGGCAGGTGGTATCCCAACACTCACAAGCAGAAGTGCAATCCCAGTCGAAACTGAAGGATTCAAATACCTGGGAATCTATATCATCAGAAGTTCACATGATTTCTATCAGAAACATATCGAGCGGCCGCTGGCCTGCTTCAGGGCAGACGCTGATCGTTGGAAAAAATTGCCCCTCACCATGATGGGCCAAAGGGCCCTATTCAAAATGATGACCCTTCTGCGACTATTGTATGCCATCCAAAACACCCCTAACGAGATTCCGGACACATTCTTTACTCGAGTAGAGGCTGAATTGAGAGCTCTGATCAGGAATGGTGGCCCACCTCGAATAGCTTTGAGGAAACTACAGAAAGGGGTATACGATGGGGGATTAGCAATACCAAATATTAGGCTGTATTACTGGGCCTCGCCGCTGGTATGCGTTAATGATTGGGTGTTTGGGGACAGGATAGACCCGGCCTATCGTGTTGATAGAGACGATATGGAAGAGGGGGGATATCCACGCCTCCTTTATAATTCAAGGAAAGCCAAAAACCTGCCCCCACACAGACTCACAGTTATAAAAGCTTGGAACGCGGCCCAAAAGTACTTAGAGTGGAAAGGAAAGTTAAGGGAGATTACATCTCTATGGGAAAGGAAACAACTAGAGGGATTAGGCCGCCTACAAAGCTTCCACAAATGGAGGCTGCTGGGCTTAGAAAGACTGGGAGACGTGTGGAGAGGTAGAGCCCACATAACATTTGCAGACCTGTAAAAGGATTACGAACTAAGCCAGGGAGAGTGGCTGTGATATCTCTAGCTGGGACATGCCCTAAAAGTCCATATAAAGCAAGGGACCGCCCTGCCAGAAACGTCCCCATTGAAAAACAGGCTTCTGACTGATCCACTGACCAACAAAGTCATATCGGTTATATATAGAAAACGTATTAACCGCTTCCATGCATCGGACGGCCTCCGGCCGCCAGACGTCACGGTCGGCGTGTGCGTCGAAATCTCAATGGGAGGACAACCTAGAGCAGATAGACGAGAAGGAATGGATGGATGGATGGAGCTGAGACAGGGACCAATAAAGGTAGTGATCTGTGCCCGATTTCGACTCATCCAATTAAAAAATCTACATACGGCTCTACACCATATGGGACATGCAGAGAATAGTAAGTGTCAGAGGTGGTGCGAACAAGTGGGCTCCTTTTATCACATGTTATGGGATTGCCCAGTGTTACAGGCATACTGGGAAAACATGAGGATCATTATGACAGATCATCAATCAATCTTACTGCACCCCAGGTGGTTCCTACCGCTCATATCAAATGAACAGGCGTAGCCCATCTACATGGAAAAATTGTTAAAATTAGCAGCAGTGGTTAAAAAACTGAATATTGCTCAAAACTGGGGGGCGGAAGCCCCCCCGAGGTGTCGCAGTGGGTAGCTGACCTCGATTGGTGTCAGCAAGCAGAGCATACGGTCTACCAGAGCAGGGGATGCCCGAAGAAATGGGAGAAAATATGGGAGTCCTGGAGTGCATATCGAGGCAGGTGTTGATCGACATATGTAATAGGAATAGGGGGGAGTGGCGGGCTAAATCTGATGTCATAGGTCCAAATATATGCTTATTGTAAAAAGAAGACATGTAACTTGCTGAAATGGAACTGTAACGAAGTCGAGGCGGGTGTGAGTACCCCTCGGGACTGGTGGAGCCCGAGCCCTGTTGACCCTACCTCATCTCCTTCCTTCCAGACCGACCGGTGGAAAGACGATCAGTTCGGCCAGGATGACGTAGACGAACCCAGCGGCCCCTTTAATTGGGCGTTCGTAACTGAAGAGGAGGAACAGCCCCCTGAAGACGTCAGAGTAGCCGAATTGGCCAAAAGCAAGGAAGTGAGGTACGCAGGGTGTGTCATCACCCCGGAGGAGCGGAAGGAATTGCGGAGCCGAGCGGAGAAAGCGGAGGAGACAAAGAGGGACCCGATCCGAAGGAACATCGCGGAGAAGAAGCAGAGACGGAGAGAGAAGGAGAGCCAGGAGGCCAACGACCCCGTGCACCGCCGTGCCACACTCCCGAGGGAGGAGTGTGGCTGTCACAGGTACGGCGGCGTAGGGCAGCTTGGGTGGAGAGCCGGAGGGCTCACGTGTAACATAGTGTAAAGAAACCCCCGGTTCGTACATTCCCTTTTGTTTTGTTTCTTGCCTCCATTACTCTTTCCTACCCTGTACCGCACCTCCTACCCGAACCCCTCGTTCACCGTGCACTAAATCTAAGTGAGAGCACTGTTCACTGGGGTTATCCTCACGCTACCCGGTCCCAAAAAGGTGCACTTATGGAAGAGGGCTTGAACTAATGGCCTCCCTCTTTTTGGTTTCTTGTATGTGACTGAGACGACGTGGGATCAGCGCGGCAACTCCCCGAAGCCCCAACATACGAGCAAAGCCTACAGCCACGGATCCTAGTGCGTTCCCCCATGACCGCTTGACTCAGAGGAGGCGACGGACATTTGTGTATAAAAGTTCTCTGAAAATAAAACCTTCTTTGCCCGCAACACCTGGTGTCAAGGTCGTCCCTTCTCCCACGCCCACAGGAACATAAGTTATGTGCTGAATACTGAGCATGTTAATAAAAAGAATTCCTCCTCTAGCAGTATTGTGTCGTTTTTGAAGTAAATATTTGCTTTAAATAGTGTGCCTTTTATATTGTTTAACTGTTTGAGTAATTTTATTGGTGGAAGTTGTTTCTAGTGTGATTTTGTTGGTTAGTTTAGTATAATTTGATTTTTTTGAATCAGGTAGGCCTTTTTTTGGTAATAGCTAATTTATGTTTTCTGTTAGTAGTATTATATACAATTGTATTTATTTAACTATACATTTATTTTTGACATAATATTTTATATTTTTATTTATATTTAAACGTTTATAGTAAAAAATAATTTTAGAGGTGTACTATTTTTTTCAGTTGCAAGTTTAAATTTTTAGTGATGTAATACGTGAAATAAATTATATATTTTTATTGTAAGTTTCAGGTTTATTTGAAGTGATTGGTTTATGCGAAAATTGGCTTTTTGGTGTTTTTTTATTGAATTCATTAGTTATTTTGACGATAATGTTGTAGTTGATTTTGGGTTAATCAATATTTTTGACATGGTACATGTTTATAGGCAGCATTATTTATATTTCCGATATGTTTGTTATTGATATCTGTAAAAAAACAATATTTTTGTGAACAATATTTGTGTGCTTAATATTAGTGATTTTTATAATTATGTATATAGAGTCGACATTTTGTTCTCAATATTAATTTTCCAATATTTGTGCGTCTCAATATTTGTTGATTCGATATTGTGCCACTGATCTACATGGAGATCACTAGACATCCTTGGCTATGGCAGGATGTAACCTCAATGATGGGTTCTTATTTTTGTTAGTACTTCATGTTACTCTCAGCTATTCTTACTTTTGCTTCATTCTGCCCTGCTTGTGATTACATCATGGCCTTACCAGGGTGACTTCTTTAAGGCTGGCTCCCTCTACTCCAGATATGGGAGACAGCCTTTACAACAAAGGGCCAGACTCAGATGTGGTTCGGAAGGCCTCCGAATTGGACTTGGCTTTCTGGGATCCGATTTGTAGCCCTTGTTTCCGACCAAATCGTACACAGGTCCGAACTACCAAGTACGATGCAACGATCATGTACGCATCGACAGAATAATTTCCAGGACCCTAACCTGTCCGTACAACTCATTTGTAGCTGAATCGTGCCATGCAATGGAGCCGAATTCCAACCGAGCGAGTACGATGCATGATTCGGACAGATACTTCGCCTCAGTCTCAGCGAGAGGAAGCAGCTGTTAGAATCGTACTTCAGCTGGGTCCCTCCGAATCTGTAACGGGGGTGTGCCCATGGGTACCTCTGATTCAGTGATGCACAGTGTAGCGGGCACCATGGGGTGCCCGCCACAGGTTGTACGCATTAGCACCCCTTTTTGCTTACACAGGCTCCTATGGAGTTCGATGGGAGTCCAAAGGGAACCGAGTTCGTAAGCATACGGCTGCATCGTACTGGCTCGTTCTGACTCCTGAAGCACGTTTCGCTTGGAAAGCCTTCCAGAGTCGTATGGTGGGCTTTCATAGCGAGATCAGAATCGGACCCAAAGTCTTTACCACAAAATGCCATGCAGGTAAGTATTTGTACCTTTACCACACATACATTTCCCATGCTAATGATTTTTTTTATATATAAATGACATAAAAGGTATGTATTTTTTTTATGGGGGGCTAGTTGCGGGTAGTGGTAAAGGGAGGCAAAGGTAATTTAGGGGTTAAGGGTAGGCAGGGATAAAGGGAGATAAGGATAATTTTAAGGTTTAGGGTGGTGTAGGATCAAAAAAGGTTAGGAGTAAATAAAAACATGGGGGTTTGAGGGAAGAGATATTCCCTCCCAAAAAAGTAAAACCTATATATATAGGTGATCAAGAGCACGAGTTGCTCGAAACGCGTCGCCTGAGAGGTGAATAAAATCTCCCTTACTGCAGCCTGGGGTCCGTGTCTTCTTTATGCAAAGGATTGAAGATTTGGTGTTCATATATATATATATATATATATATATATATATATATATATATATATATATATATATATATATATATATATATATATATATATATATATATATATATATATATATATATATATATATGTGTGTGTAATTGGGGTGATTGGTTGAGAGGGTGAAAACATACTCAGGCAACAATCACAATCCTTATTCAGGTGAACCACAAAACTCACTAAATTTACCCTTGCTTAACGTGGTAGCTTGGCACAAAGGAGTCAGGCTTAACTTAGAGGCAATTTGTGTAAAGTGTTTATGCAGCACACAAGCAGTAATAAAGTGTAAACACAACACAAGAAAAATCGGAAATCAAGTTAGAAAAATAGATAAAAATGTAATAAACAACTTTTGACCAAAACAACAAAAATCCATTTAGAGAACTGTAGAAAAATAATTTAAAAAGATTAAATTAAAAGTAGTTCCTAAAGAGGGTATCTGGTTGCTCTGGACCAGGACAAAAACACACAGTTTGGGCTGACCACGATGGAGGGCAAGCATACACCCGACTAAGGGGCTTATTATGATGGCAGACTATTGGGCTTCCGACCGAGATTGCAGTGGTCTTGAGACCGCCCAACAAGCAGCTGGCTGTCCGACCACTGCATTTTGATGCGACCGCCGAGTTGGAAGCTGCTCATTTACACGGCGGCTTATGCAGTGGCCCAGGAAAAGGGCGGCAGCAAAATCTGCAGCGTAAAAGAGCACGTTGTGCACATCCATGCACTGCGTGCCAGAGAGCATGTGGTGCATGACACACAGTGCATGGAGGTACAGGTACCATCATGCTTAGTGAACAGGAAGTGACCTGCCAAAAAATTAACCACTGGAGGCTCGATAAACAATTCAAATTGCTGCGTACCTGTGGAAACAAATTGGCACTCCCAGAAGAACGGTGTACCACAACTGAAGAAGTTCCGAGGAGAACGAAACGCGTCTTGTGCAATGTCGTTCTGGAAATGCAATTGAATAATAAAAAGCCAATTGGCAAACATCAGGTGTTGATGTGCGGCTCCACCTTCCTTTACGGGGAAAATTGTTGTAATACAAAATCGGCTTGGTTCCGCCGAAGGAGACTGCGCTGCCATCCTGAGCGCCACATGCCCTCCGAAATGAACCTCATTGTTGCTCCGTGAATACGGCTTAGGGGGACATGGTGCTCCCGGGTACTGGACCCGGTTTTGGACCCAACGCGCCAACCAAAAAGAGGGGCTGAATTGGGGAAACCTGTTGCCGGATAAATTCCCAAAAGCAATAGAATAAATAACCACGACATTGAAACAACACCGCACCCACTGGAGGGTAAAAAACTTTTGTTAAAGAAATCTGGGAACCATTTGCACTACAGGTACCATCATGCTTAGTGAACAGGAAGTGACCTGCCAAAAAATTAACCACTGGAGGCTCGATAAACAATTCAAATTGCTGCGTACCTGTGGAAACAAATTGGCACTCCCAGAAGAACGGTGTACCACAACTGAAGAAGTTCCGAGGAGAACGAAACGCGTCTTGTGCAATGTCGTTCTGGAAATGCAATTGAATAATAAAAAGACCATTGGCAAACATCAGGTGTGCATGTGCGGCTCCACCTTCCTTTACGGGGAAAATTGTTGTAATACAAAATCGGCTTGGTTCCGCCGAAGGAGACTGCGCTGCCATCCTGAGCGCCACATGCCCTCCGAAATGAACCTCATTGTTGCTCCGTGAATACGGCTTAGGGGGACATGGTGCTCCCGGGTACTGGACCCGGTTTTGGACCCAACGCGCCAACCAAAAAGAGGGGCTGAATTGGGGAAACCTGTTGCCGGATAAATTCCCAAAAGCAATAGAATAAATAACCACGACATTGAAACAACACCGCACCCACTGGAGGGTAAAAAACTTTTGTTAAAGAAATCTGGGAACCATTTGCACTACAGGTACCATCATGCTTAGTGAACAGGAAGTGACCTGCCAAAAAATTAACCACTGGAGGCTCGATAAACAATTCAAATTGCTGCGTACCTGTGGAAACAAATTGGCACTCCCAGAAGAACGGTGTACCACAACTGAAGAAGTTCCGAGGAGAACGAAACGCGTCTTGTGCAATGTCGTTCTGGAAATGCAATTGAATAATAAAAAGACCATTGGCAAACATCAGGTGTTCATGTGCGGCTCCACCTTCCTTTACGGGGAAAATTGTTGTAATACAAAATCGGCTTGGTTCCGCCGAAGGAGACTGCGCTGCCATCCTGAGCGCCACATGCCCTCCGAAATGAACCTCATTGTTGCTCCGTGAATACGGCTTAGGGGGACATGGTGCTCCCGGGTACTGGACCCGGTTTTGGACCCAACGCGCCAACCAAAAAGAGGGGCTGATTTGGGGAACCTATTGCCGGATAAATTCCCAAAAGCAATAGAATAAATAACCACGACATTGAAACAACACCGCACCCACTGGAGGGTAAAAAACTTTTGTTAAAGAAATCTGGGAACCATTTGCACTACAGGTACCATCATGCTTAGTGAACAGGAAGTGACCTGCCAAAAAATTAACCACTGGAGGCTCGATAAACAATTCAAATTGCTGCGTACCTGTGGAAACAAATTGGCACTCCCAGAAGAACGGTGTACCACAACTGAAGAAGTTCCGAGGAGAACGAAACGCGTCTGGAAATGCAATTGAATAATAAAAAGACCATTGGCAAACATCAGGTGTTCATGTGCGGCTCCACCTTCCTTTACGGGGAAAATTGTTGTAATATATATATATATATATATATATATATATGTGTGTGTAATTGGGGTGATTGGTTGAGAGGGTGAAAACCTACTCAGGCAACAATCACAATCCTTATTCAGGTGAACCACAAAAATCACTAAATTTACCCTTGCTTAACGTGGTAGCTTGGCACAAAGGAGTCAGACTTAACTTAGAGGCAATTTGTGTAAAGTGTTTATGCAGCACACAAGCAGTAATAAAGTGTAAACACAACACAAGAAAAATCGGAAATCAAGTTAGAAAAATAGATAAAAATGTAATAAACAACTTTTGACCAAAACAACAAAAATCCATTTAGAGAACTGTAGAAAAATAATTTTAAAAGATTAAATTAAAAGTAGTTCCTAAAGAGGGTATCTGGTTGCTCTGGACCAGGACAAAAACACACAGTTTGGGCTGACCACGATGGAGGGCAAGCATACACCCGACTAAGGGGCTTATTATGATGGCAGACTATTGGGCTTCCGACCGAGATTGCAGTGGTCTTGAGACCGCCCAACAAGCAGCTGGCTGTCCGACCACTGCATTTTGATGCGACCGCCGAGTTGGAAGCTGCTCATTTACACGGCGGCTTATGCAGTGGCCCAGGAAAAGGGCGGCAGCAAAATCTGCAGCGTAAAAGAGCACGTTGTGCACATCCATGCACTGTGTGCCAGAGAGCATGTGGTGCATGACACACAGTGCATGGAGGTGCGCGGGTGCCCTACATTTACCCCCAGGCCACTTTACAGTGGCTCATGATGGACAGGGGCCCTGTTTGGGGCCCCCAAAAAGCGTCTTTGACAGCCTTTTCATGGTAGTCTATCCTACATGAAAGGGCTGTCAGAAGGGGTATTAAGCCTGTCTCTGCACCGCTGCCATTCAAGGGATGCGATTCCGATCGCTGCCCCAAAGGGATCTAAGATCCTGTTGGAGGTGGCAGTCTTCCCCCCAGGTGCTGAGGGTCCGACCGTCTGCATCATACTGTAGTGTTCGGACCTAAGGACTGTCAGTCTGTCAGACCGCCACTGTCAGCCTGTGGGTGGCAGTCTGACCGACATCATAATCAGGCAGCAAGTTTGCATGCTGAGGATTGTATCTTATATCCTTGGTGCTTGGTCTGGACGGCGTTACTTTGCAAGGCTTTTCGTCCTCTGGTGTCGGTTCCAAAGAGGCTTGCAACTGTTTAGTGAGGCTTCTTGGTGCTGTGCGATGCTCATCATCAGTTCCAATGGAGCTGTGCAGCTGTGTGGCAAAGCTTTGTGGAGACTCACATTGCTTGACTCCGGATTTGATAGGACCTTTAGTTATGCCAGGAGTAGTTCTCTCTGATGCCAACCAAGATACTTGACCTGGGGAGGTACCTCTTGGGGATCAGGAGCTCACTCCACTAGAGGCCAGCAGGGCTCAGGCAGGTTCCATGGCTGGTCCAGGAAGCGCCAGTGCAGCAGGTCATCTGGGCAGTTGCAGGAAGGCCTATGGGGCTTGTTGTGTCCCTGTAGCTCAGAAAAAGAGGCTTGGGGTCACTCTGCCTGGCATGAAGTGAGCATGTCAGGTCTTCCTTTTCAGAGAACAGGGCAGGCCTCAAGCAGCAGGGCAGTCCTGTAGCAAAAGAGCAGTCCTTCTTCAGTAGTAACCACAGGTCCAGTAGTAAACTGAAGAGTTTGTCTGGGGGTCAATTGTTTATACCTGGTGCCACCGTTAACATGGGAGAAATTTCCAGACGTCCCCCCACATCTGGTTCTGAAATTTCCTTCTTTCCCCTGCCTAGTTCTGAGGGGTCTGAGGTGCCAATAAACTAGTTTGAAGCCCTTTGTGAGTTTGCTGAGGCAACCCCTTTGAAATGCAAGTGTGGTAGGCGACAGCTCACCCCCTCCCATCCTGTAAAGATGTCCCATCCTGACAGCATCTAGTCCCCCTCTGTGCCACTGTCTGGGTGGAATACACAAAAGTCCAACTGCCAACTACACTTCATCATTTAATCCAGGACACAGACTGCAGGCATCAAATGATTGGGATAAGAAAATGTCAATTTTTTAAAAGTGGCATTTTCGGAATCTTGACTTAAAAATCAGCTTTACCATAAAAGAGGATTTTAAATACACTACCAGGACAAGTAAAAGTTAAAAGTACTTGTTCATCTTTTTAAATGTGCCCCACCCTATGGGCTGTTTAGGACCTACAATAGGGGTGACTTCTAAGTATTAACCCCTTCGACGCTCATGACGAGCTGGGCTCGTCATGCAGTAGCCTCCTGCTACGCTCATGACGAGCCCAGCTCGTCATGTAAAGTGCATCTGCTGCTTTTCCAGCACAGGGGAAAAATCCCCATAGCGTTCAAGGTGTTAAAAGGGAAGGTTTAAGCCTGGTGGAATGTTTTTTTTTCCTGAGCGTAATGGATGTTTAAAACTGCCCACAGGCTGGAGTGACAGGCCTGATATGTTTAAAAAAGGGCTACTTAGCCAGGTGACACAAGAAGTGCTAAGGCTTTACTTGTAGCACTCAATTTATAGACCCTGAGTACATTTAGTACCACTTTGCTAGCGACATATAAGTAAACTAAATGGGCCAACTGGGTGTAAGCCAATTGTATCATGTATAAAGGAGAAAGCACAATCACTCGATCACTGGTTAGCAGTGGTGAACTACACAGAGTCATAAAAGCCAACAAAAACAGGTTAAGAAAACATGAGGGTAGACGGTAAAAAGATGGAGGATGAACCTACAGAGGAGGCCAAGTCAAACACAACTCCCTCCTGCCAATCTCAGGGTAGACTAATCAGTACTGTGATGGGCTTCCCTGCTTAGGCCACAGACAATGGGCCTCTTCTGCAGTTTTCCTTGTCAGTTCTATGCAACTCTGAACTCAGTTGGATCCCTCTGTTACTACTATTCATAGCCACTGGACTCACCCCTTGGAAACCCTTTCTTCTCATCTGTGGACCCAATCTGTGAAGCACCTAAATTTAAATGGCCTGGTCCTGCCACAATGGTGGCTGGGGAGCCGGCCAGGGCTGTGGAGGCCTTGGAGCGCTCCCCATGGCCCCCAACTTTTAACATGTTGTGTAGACACCAGGGCACCCATAGGAAAAAAAATAAAAAATCACCAGCTCCTGCTAGAAGGGCTGGGAAGCTGGCAGAGGCCATAGAGGCCCTGGGGCTCCACTCGCTACATCCAACAATAAAAAATTTATATATAAAATGAATAATAAATGAGCAGCAGGAACAGCTCACTTATTATTCACTGCTCCAGATAAGGAGTCCCCATAATGAGCTGTGTTTATATTTTTGGATCCTGGTGGTGCCCCTAGAAGGGGCAGGCGCACTACAAAGCATTTTCTGGAATGTTGAGGGGCTACAGGGAGTGCAGCAGCCTATAGCAACATTAAAAAAAAGCACAATAAGTCTCCTGGGTCCTTTAACTAATGACTCCAGGACAGATTAACATATCTTTTTAAAGCATTCGAAGCTGGAGCTGTATTCTCTTCAGCTACAGTGCAGGGGCCCCTTGTGCTCGGTTCTATGGTTTCACTTTGTGGCCTGAAAAATGTTAAAAGAAAGTATAGGACTTGGGGAGTTCCCTCAAAATTAATATAGATGTGTTATTCAAAAAATAAATATTATATAGACTTACCTTACATATGGTTAGAATGCATGGTAAAGGCATGCATGGTACAGGTATCTGTGAGGTAAAGGCTCAAGGAAATGGCATGCATGCATTCATTCTCATGATATTGGCAGCCAAGACCCTTATATCTTGCATTATAGTAAGAAGAATTTAAGTGAATGTCTAAGCTTTGCTCCCCTTTCCTTAATATTGATATATTGTCCTAATCGTATTACTCTTACTGTTTGTAATGTGAGCAAGCTTCACTTGTACCCGATGTAGAAGCAGTAAGCGCTTTGAACACACCAGTGATGGGGGCAGGGGGAGGGCATTTAAATGGTTTTAGGGTTAAATAACAGATAGTGTTGATTATTGTAACGCAAAGGGCTTGGGTTTTATCATAAGCTGTGAGCATTGGGGAAATCTCCTTTCTTTCACCTTGGAGAAGTGAATTATTGTCATATAACATTTATGTTGCACGGCTAACTTCTTTTCCTGAACAATTAGGGGGGCTATATCAGTAGATGTTGACCCTAACGACTACTCAGTGATTTATCATGGTGTAAACTCAAAAAACTTTGTGAGCAAGCTTCCCTTGTTTATTTAGGCATCCTGAAGCAGACAGCTTAAGTATGATAGAAAACAAGTAGTAATATAACATCTTCTCCTTGCAACCTAGAGTACTTCTGTTTTTCCACCCTCACAGCTGTGTAGTTCATGAGGTCTGGAATGGAGGATCCTCAGGGTTTCTCTAGTGTGAAGCACGTTGTGTTTGGGAATAATCTCTTCTTGAATTTTCAGTTCTTTTACCTGGATATTTGTTCCACCATCTGTATCAGGACCTCAAGAAAGTTATTCTTCACAGAAAGTGTATAGTAGTATATATTTATAGAATAAACCAAACCTCAAAGAACAGTTTTCCAAGATTGTCAGGGAATAAAAGTGGTAAATATAAAGAAACTGTGAGTGTCCCTGTACAAGTGAAGACAGGGTGAACAGGCCAAGAATGGTCATGTTATCTAAGGGGTGGAGTGTGTACAGGAATACAAGTAGGCAGACTAGGGAAGAAAGAGACTTCCATTTATGACGCTATGAATCGGCCTGCATGCTGCATGTGCCACCTAAGAAAGCATCAACAGCAAGCACTGATAAAGCCAGCCTTTTAAGCTTTCTAGAATGTGTTCAACAAAGCTTCAGGATTGCAATACAAGTTCAGCATGGGCAGGTTAGAGCAGGCTAAGATTCCCTCCAAAAACAGGTTGCACATGCACGGTGGAGGTGCATGCGTCTCTCGCTAGCAGAGAAGAAGTATAGAACAGCAATAGCGCAGACAGGTGCAGTACAAGCAGTGACTCAGAGAATAGTGTAACCACCAAGTAGGAAGGGTGCACGTGATTAGCAGCAGTGAGAAACAGAGGTTCGACAACAGGTGACACGCTCATCAGGCTGGTAGGGTCTACATAGCTCACAGCAGCGGATCACTCTACAGAGATTTGGGTGGGCTTGGTGCTCAGTCAGAATGAGCCCACCACTCAACAAGCACGATTACATTCTCACATATCCTCTGGTTACCTTAAGGCGATGCACCCCCATAGTCAGATAAACAAGTTCAAGGACAGGAAGCGACTACAATCTCTGGAGAAGGACCACTACCAAGATGAGGCTGCATGAGAACAAGCAAATGCAACGCTGGCTGGCCAAACGCAACACAGTGATTGCCTTCAAGATTATCTCTCAATGGAAACACTCTTCTACAAAAGGGAAGTGGTGAGGAAAGATACCAGCATGTCTAACTCAAAAGTAGATTATAGGATAGTCATAGGAGCCTGAAAATTTGACATTGACAGTTTTGAGCGCACCAGGCAAGAAATATGTTGACCTCATGAGAACATAAGTGTCATTGTTTTTGTTTTGGCTTCTAGTGTTTTTAATCTTTGCATGAGTTTCTTTCTCCAGTAACTCAGGCAGTCATAACCAAGGTACCGACCGGAAGTCATTTATCAACTGCAGACAGGCAGTCACAGCACAGCTATAACAGGAAGTCATTTATGAACTGCAGACAGGCAGTCATAACACAGGTACCGACCGGAAGTCATTTATCAACTGCAGTCAGGCAGTCATAACACAGGTACCGACCGGAAGTCATTTATCAACTGCAGTCAGGCAGTCCTAACACAGGTACAGACAGGAAGTCATTTATAAGCTTTATACAGACAGTCACAACATAGTTACCGGCAGGTAGTCGTGTCACACAGGCAGTCACAGTACGGGTACTGAGGGAAAGTCATTTCTCTTCCAGGGGATACTCATCAATAGTCATAAGCACCGAATAGTCCCGCCCACGTGCGGGACCCCTGAGCAATAGCCAATAATATGCATATATCTACATATATATATATATATAAAAACATATAAATACGCATAAAATAACCATATATATATAGATAATATGCATATACATATACATATGCAGCCCAACATACACCATACTAGGCTCAAAAACAGCCATTATTGCCTGTAAAATCTTTACATTTGCTAAATAAAGACATATAAATTACATTATATGATAATGCAAAGAAGAAAACACTGCCCTGGTTTTCTTTGAAACACACAACCTTTATTTTCAAAGGTAAAAACAGGCAGGATCATAGAGGCAGCTTTATCCTAGATAGGCTGCATAGTAACAACAGAAAAATCTGGCGCCGTGCCTTTAAGACCTCTATGAGCCTCCAGGCTCCCATCATGCACCACAGGTGACAGTTAGGTCAGTTCTTTTTTCCGGCTCTTGCTGTGAGGATCCTGGAGCATTGAGCTCGCCAGTTGGTGACATTTTTTCACTTTCTTCTGGTATTTCTCTAATTTTTTCGTCTTTACTCGACGTCTTTAGTCATTATTTGACTAATTCAACAATTTTTTACTGTTTTTGGGCTATTTTTCCAGTCATAATGCCGGCCTTATTTGTTAAGTGTCCGGCCTGTGGTAAAAAAATGGCCAAGACAGGCCCACATTCGGTCTGTGTAGCTTGTCTACCATCTTCTCACAAGCCAGAACTCTGCTACCACTGCAGCAAGTTGTCAAATAGAACTTTGAGAGAGAGAGAGAAGAGCAGGCTTCAGTCCCTGCATGACAGAGGAGAAACTGTGAGTGGAAGAGAAGAATTTCATTCCAGGAAGCCTTCTTCGCAGCACAAAGAGCGCAAGGACAGAGGGGAGAAGAGAAAACATTGGTCTCCTTCGACTTCGAGGGACAGATCTTCTTCTAAGGTACCTGTGTGCTCAAAATCAGCATCGAAATCACCGTCGCGGTGTCCGTCGACGTCGAAACATCCCTCGCCGTCGAAGAAGATTTCGCCGTCGAAGCAAGGTGAGAAAAGGCATGAGCGTAGGCGATCCAGGTCTGGCTCCCCTACGACTGTAAGAGGGCGGGACTCGACGTCGTCTCATCGACGTCGACGGTCGCCGCCGAGAGGCTCGGAACATAAGTCAAGGGTTTCGACGTCGAAGAGCCCAAGTCATGTGGCGTCTAGGCACACGACGGCGAGAAAATCATCGCCGTCGAGGCGCATGACGTCGACGCCGAAGAGACCATCGTCGTCGAGGAAGTCACCGCCGCGGAGGTCGCCGCCGAGGAAGTCGCCGCCGAGGAGGTCGCCGTCGAGGAGATCGCCTTTGGGAAAATCGACGTCGAGGAGGCTGTCGTCGGCGTCTCCTGCAGCAAAGAGGCCTAGAACAGTGTCTAAAGACCGGTCTAAGGTTTCTATTGTGTCTTCTGGGAGTTCCTCTTCCTCCCCTGGGCTGCAGATTGTGCAAATCTCTCCAGAGCCCTCAAGGGCACCTTCACCTACAGCGGCTAATATCTCGCCACGGTGGCTGGGGGAGATCAGAGACTGGAAGATAAGGAGGATTAACCTTCCAAGGTCTTATTCCAGGTCCCCTGTGTCGGCAAGACCTGCTTCAAGATCAAGATCGCCCCTAATACAGTTGGTGCACTCTCCGAGAAGACGTGAGCGTACTCCTCCGAGAAAGTCTCCATCAGAGAGGAGGCGGACTTCACCCTCTCCTAGGTCTTCGCGTCACCATTCTTCGAGGAGACGCGATACTAGATCCTCGGTAAGGTTTACAAATTCGAAGAGGGGCTACTCACCAACGCTGTCATCAACTCCTCCGAGTAGGATATCACCGATTGATGATGTGATTACCTTTAATGAAGTTCTCTGTCGTGGAGCAGCGAAACTTAATATCGAGATGCCGGTCTCTACTGCCAAGACAACGGTCATTTTCGAAACTTTACATCAGAAGTTATCTTCAAGGCCTTTACTTCCTCTGGTACCAGGTCTGTTGGAGCCTGCGGAGCACAAGTTCTTAACTCCTGCATCTTTGGGAGCGGTTCCTTCTCGGATCGCATAGAAGTATAAGGCTCCGGACAATGATCCGTTATTTCTGAGGTCTGAGCCGCAACCTGATTCGGTGATTGTCTCAGCAGCACGAAAGAATCAAACAGGAGCGGTGTCATCTTCTGTGCCGCCGGATAAAGACAGCAAAGCTATGGACTCAGTAGGGAAGAGAATGTGTGCCACCTCTGCTTCCTACATGAAGGTCGCCAGCGCCTCCGCTTTACTGAGTCGCTATGACCGCGCACTGTGAGATTCCTTGTCTCGTTTTGCAGAAAAAGGGCCAGATGTAGGAGCCCTAATACCGGTCAATGCTTATGACTATTGATGAGTATCCCCTGGAAGAGAAGGATAAGTTACTTACCTGTAATCCTAGTTCTCTTCCAGGGGTATACTCATCAAAGTCATAAGCAACCCACCCTCCTCCCCGGGCAAATACCAGAACTGTCTATTTTACATGTAACCCATGTGGTTATCACACCGTTATACGCCGTCCAAAAGAACTGACCTAACTGTCAACTGTGGTGCATGATGGGAGCCTGGAGGCTCATAGAGGTCTTAAAGGCACGGCGCCATATTTTTCTGTTGTTACTATGCAGCCTATCTAGGCTAAAGCTGCCTCTATGATCCTACCTGTTTTTACCTTTGAAAATAAAGGTTGTGTGTTTCAAAGAAAACCAGGGCAGTGTTTTCTTCGTTGCATTATCATATAATGTAATTTATATGTCTTTATTTAGCAAATGTAAAGATTTTACAGGCAATAATGGCAGTTTTTGAGCCTAGTATGGTGTATGTTGGGCCGCATATGTATATGTATATGCATATTATCTATATATATATGGTTATTTTATGCGTATTTATATGTTTTTATATATATATGTAGATATATGCATATTATTGGCTATTGCTCCGGGGTCCCGCACGTGGGCGGGACTATTCAGTGCTTATGACTTTGATGAGTATACCCCTGGAAGAGAACTATGATTACAGGTAAGTAACTTATCCTTGTCACTTGCAGACAGGCAGTCACAGTACGGGTACTGATGGAAAGTAATTTGTCACTTGCAGACAGGCAGTGATAACACAGGTACCAACAAGACATTATTAATCAGTCACAAACAGGCTCTTATTTTAGGGACTTAAAGGAAACCGTTAAACGGGTGCATACTAGGGAGTCGCTGAGAAGTGCAGGCACAGCCGCACAGGCACAACTATGCCATAAGTGGTGTCGGAGAGTCCCTCAGCATTACTCTTCACCCGGCCTTCTCTGTTTAGAAAGTCTGTTAGCACGGAAGGCTGTCCTTGGAAGCAGTGAACAGGTGGCGGATGCAAGCACTCGGCCTCCCGTCAGGAACTGATGTCTGTGGGCGTCCACCCAGGACTAGCCCCTGGAGGGCTGCCACTCTCTGAGACTGCTCTGCTAGCCAGGGTCTATGCTATAACTCACAAGCGCCCGTGGGCGCAGGAATCAGGTAGAATGCCCCTGGTATGAAGGGGGTTCTCTTTATTGTAGTTACAGGCTTACAGGAAACAAAGAGTGTCCCACCAGCTCCCACTAGGAAATATTCATCACAGAAACTATGAACCCTCCCATTACACGCGGTGCAAAGGGAAGTCTTTATATCAATAAACGTGATCATTTGCTTCATGGCCTCTCCAGAGAGAGGCTGGATGTAGAAGAGAGGGAAGAGAGGATTCTGTTTGCTGTCAGGTTCTGGCCTCAGTCCGATAAAATACCTACGGAGGTGGAGGGGAAATCACCAACTTGTACGTCTACAGTATTAAGTCTATAAACTTCTGCAGAAACAAGCAGAAGAGCGGTCCCTTCATTTCAGAAGGGGAAGAGTTCGCTGTGGGTACTTTCTGGTGCAGAAGAAGGGCAGAAGGAAAACATTTAGGCTCATTACCAATAGAAGGTTCTGTTGTCAAGCCTCAGATCAGCAACACGGGCCTTTTCGAAGTGCATTGTGATGGTAGCAAGTCACCTACAAATGAAGTAACATTTCAGCTACGCCTATCTGAATGACTGCTTGATACAGGTCCTGTCAGCAGATGTACATTTTCTGGGTCGTCACATAAATCACCCTGAGTCAACCCCAAACCCTGTACAAATCACCCATCCCTTCGGCTTGAACCTGAAGACAAGCAGTAGATGGAAAAGTGTTGAATGGTGTGTGTTCCACCAACAGCTCTGTTGTGATGGAGTAACCTATCCACCGAGATCTAAATTAGGTCCTGTATCTTTTGGCTTCTCTGGACCGCAACTGAATCACTATCGGCAAATCCCAAACATTACAGAACAATAGAGAAACAAACATACATCAAACACTTACACAAAGGATGAAATACTTGATTTCAGTCACAAACAATTTTTTTTACAAAAATCAAAAGTTTCATTTTAATGGGGAGGTTGGAACTTTTCAATATTGAGTTTCATTATACAAGACGCAGTGCCACGCTAGACTCTTGCAGATCACTTGGTCCTTTCTGCTCTCAATGTATGCTTTTTTTGTCGGCACATGCCAACACTTCATTTGAGGCTCCCAATCATCAATACTAGAATCTGTTTGTTCTACTTACTCAGCTCCCATGAATCAAGGTAGGGATACCGTCTTGATGGTTAGTCTGATTTTTCATAGTTTTAAAATGTTCATTTTTAAATTCAGCTTTTATGTGCACATAGTTTATTAATTTGCTAAAATGATTTAGTTTTCTAAACACTCACAGTCCTTCTAAGTATGTCTCACGGACCAGAGAGGTTCACAAACCATGGGTTAAGAACCCAATATAGAACATCCAGCCAAGCAGTCATTGCTACCTCCATTGATAATAAATAATTCAAGAGGATTGTGCCAGGCAATCAAAGCCAGACCCATTTTTATCCAAGAAGGCGCAGTGGTACGCGTTCCATCCGGACTTGTTCTAATATCCTGTCTATGGTCTGGATGGGGAACCTGATATGTTTTCGATCAGTTCTTAAGTTTGTGCCTAAGGCAATATTGTTGTTTTTTCTCCCTCTAACTGTGTGGACAATTTCTTGTTTAATGTGCTTTACCGGTTCTGTCAGAACCACCTGTCCGTATGATAAATAATCCATTAGATACATGAATTTAAGAAACTGTGTTCTTGTTGTCCTCTGTTAGAACTTGGGTCCTGTGATCCCGCTGTGTAAATATACTTATCAGTAGAGGGTTTTCCTGTGTACAAAACTCTGGTTTGGGTGGTATCACTCAGAAAGGTACAGATTGGATTGGTTGAGGATCTTGTTGAGTTTATGAACAAAGAGAATGAGAAGAGGGGCATCCTTCACAAAACGGAACAGAAATCCTTCACACAGCGGATTACACCTCCTTCTAGGTCACTGAATTTACCAATGAATCTCCTCCCCAAATGCATTTTAGCTATCCTAAAAGAAGACTTTATTCCCGGCGCTCTAAACATCTAAGCTGATGAACTATCTAAGTGCAACAGGCAAGGTTTTGTAGAGCGCATGGATGGACCAGGTTTCACCAACAAATAGACCCCCCTCCCGCACCCTATACCCCTCCCCCGGGGCAATCTAAGTCTCAGCTTATTGCACTCCTTTATGCCTGAACTCAGTGGAATGCAGTATCTCTTTTGGTTGTATCATGTTTTAGTTACCTTATTCGTTGAGACCGAGCTTTACAAAGGATCCAAGCCTGCAGGCTGAACAGGGGCAGCTTATCGCATAGAGGATTTCGAACAAAATCCAACTGGGCATTTTCACTCAAACTCTACCTGCCAACATGTTAATGCAACTATAGTCAAAAGCATACTGAGCATCAACTCATTTGCATCTGCAAGGTTAATCTGTGGATGGACTACAGCGGTTCACTAAGGTCTCCAAGAAATGTAATGTAATGAAAGGATAATTAGCAGATATTGGAACAAATCAATGTTAATGGTTGTTTTAATGTTTTTTGCATATTTGTTCGGGTCTATAAATCAGCCTGTAATAGAGAGAACATGGTGTATGCCCATATCTGCATCGATTAGGCTGAAAAGTCTACACAGGAATTCGCCTGTCTCTGTGAGAAACTGGTGTCCCAAAACCCAGTGCATAAATCACCTGACACTTCACAAGATCTTTGTGATAACCCCAGAGCAGATGTAAACAATACAATTGACTACTGGAGGGCAAAAAAATATTGCCCTTTGGTCTACACACACTGAAGATACTGACCAGCCCAAACCGTTCCCCTGCTCACCTCTGTGAGTTCACCCAAGCAATGACTCAGACATTTGAAAAATCCTGAAGTCTTTCAAAAAAACACTCCAGTTCTTTGGACACATCAAATGCTAAGGTTATTCATCTAGGCCTCCCAACACTTACACCGATTATCACCTGCTTAAATAACGCCTTCAGCTCTGGTGAAACCCCTGTGTTCTTGAAACATGTAGTCATCTATGAACTTTAAAGAAACCCTCTGCTAATTCTGACAGCCCAGCAAATCGAGGTCACAATTTACGTTGCTAAGGCACTGGAAACAGCGGTCAGTTGCCGACTCTCCATAAACCTCAAGGTAAATGGCCTGCTATGCGATTACCAGTGCGGATTCAGACCTCGAACAGAAAAGCAAACAACGGCCGACCAATGTTGAGCACTTCAATTCCACTTGTTTCATATATCACAAAAAGCTGCAGCTACTCCCAGCATCCGCCATTGATGAATACCAAATGTGTAAAAAAAAGTTCATGAGAAAAGAAGGTGCACTCTGGTAGAAGTCAGTCAAAAGACACAATTAAAGTCCATTAATCTTCTTTTTATTTAACGTTGTTTTGAAAAACGTTAAATAAAAAGAAGATTAATGGACTTTACTTGTGTCAATTGACTGACTTCTACCAGAGTGCACCTTCCTTTCTCATGAGGATTCAGACCTCGCTGCAGAACTGAGACAATGCCATTGAATATTATCCAAGAATCACTTAACTCTCAAAACCAGAGTAACCCTTTTGCCCTAATTCTATGAGCCCTCACAGCCTTAGAGGATGCTAATGACCATAATGTGCTCATAGACTAGGAGGCAACGTTGACTGGTGTTAGTGACACAGCTCTGGAATGGTTTGCTTCCTTCAAAATCAAACTGCCCAAGTTAGACTCTCCAATCCTCTACAATTCTGACATGGCTCAACGCGCCTATATTGTTAATAAAAGGCCAGTGGTAAATGCCACCACATTCAAGTGCTAAAAAGCAAGTGGTGTGTTCACACCAAGACTTTCATAGTCATCATCTTCATCTACAACTATCGAGGTTGTGTTCCACCAGCACATTCTATCCTTTAATTGGTCTGTTGTCCGGTATTCTTATGATTAGTAGGATTTTTAGGTAATAGTCTTTTTCTCTGTGCAGCATAAACTGCGAAGATTTGAGATTTTGATTTACAGGCCTAAACCTTGGAACACAGTACATTTTGCAATACATGTTGATGTACAACTGCAATTCGTGGGTTTCCATTGTTTGCCACATTAGGGTATAAGCATCTCCCTTCTAGCCATATTGGCCTGGTTTAGTCACCACATTACGGTGGAAGTGGCGGTCCTTCCCTGGCCTCCTCTATAGTCCAACACACTCAAGCTTGCCATTGGCACATGGTTCCTCAAAACAAGGAGACAGATGACATATCATGGCTAACTTCTGATTCATATCTGGCTTACACTGTGTAGCTGAACCCGTCAAGGCAGTCTTGAACAGGGAATTCTCTAGTCACCTACAATGCCATGGCAGCTGCAATGGGGTCTACATTAAATGTAAATGTAAATGTATTTCGATTTATATAGCGCACGAATCACCCAGGGGTCTCAAGGCGCTTGCTTAGGGAACCCGTCCTGGTATTCCCCTGTGAGATACCCCGGCAGGGTATCCACAAGGTGAAAGCCAGGCATCCCGCCGCAAGGGGCCGTAGTGGAGATTAAGCAAGCTATTGCCCAGAGTCGCAGAGTGTGACCCCGTGAGTCGAGTAGGCACCGGAGCGAGAATTGTCGAGTCCGTGGAATTTTTGAGCCCGAGACCCGCCAAGGCGGGGAATCGAACCCTGGTCCACGGCCGATCTCAGCTTCCAGGTCTGCCGCCTCTAACCACTGAGCCACGCTCAGCTCACTCCATGCTTTAGACAAAGAAATTGAATACTGAATACAAGGTAAGAACTTCTCTCCTCCTTGGACTAAGGCCATACAGTTGGGCCTATGAACAATGCATAGCAAATGACTAAACATGCTGGAATAGAAGTCCATCTCTTGTTTGGTGCACATCTTTCATGAAGACCCAAATTTATCAATTCAAGCTCTACAGCCTGATCTCCAAAAAAGCAACCAATATCAATTTTAACAAATACCTTGGAGGGCTGACACAAATAACTTAATCCTACAACATAGGAGTCCATGTATATGATGACGGTGATCAGCTATATGCATAACTGTAGAAAGGCCTGGGAAACCCTGCTGGTTTGCAAGGGTGGATGCACTAAAGCTGACACTGCATCCATGCTAATGGGCCAGTTCAATCATGCTGTTGTTCCCTTCAGATTAATAGCACAGAAGGGTGCCGTCTGCAGAGGCAGAAAGCGCACACAATCTCTGGCTAAAATCTGAATCTAAGCTAACTTTCAATCCACAAATCTAAAAGGGGCACTAGAAGTATTTTCTACTTGCTGCTCTTACTTGGGTTAAGCAAACATATGCTAATCTTCCACTACTTAGTTGCAATGGTCATCGTAATGAGAGTCTCCAAATTGGATTATTGTGGTGTTGTGTACCCGGGATGCCATGCACTACCATCTCGATAGAACAAAAGGTCCAAAACCATATGGCAAATATCAGCTTCTGACCACACTGCACTGACCACATAACCCCAGCTTTAGCTCGACACTGGCTACTAGTCACAGAAAGAACCCAATTTTAAACTGTGTGAATCATCCACAACAGTACTGAACTTAAAGATCTGAGCTCACCTATCCAAGGTCTTTCAGAAGTATCAAGTAATCACCCACCTAATGTCGGCCACCCAGAACCAGGCTAGCTTAATCTCGGCTAAAAAGAAAGCAGTCAGCAAAATACCCCTCCATAATCAAGGCTCCAGCCTCTGGGACTTCTAGTTTAAGAACTGAAAAGAGGGAGAGGAATACTTTTAGAAATTCTAGGGAGGTTCTAAAAACCCAACTGATCCTGAAGGCCTATAGTCTACATACAAGGTAATGCCAAGACATATCCCTGCCTTGGGAAGGAGCTGTAAGAGGGAGGTCGCTCTGAATTTTCCCTAGTGCATTGAAAACGATGTAATTTTTGGGGGGACTATAACAATACACAATAAAACTAGGGGGTTAGTGGTCCAGCTGAATTCATAGTTCATCATGTTAAGATGCATTCAGAAATGGATCACTTTAGAATGCAAAAAGGTCCTCTACCTTATCAATAGCCTATAATTCAACACATGAGGGTGGAGATGACAGTCATTTCCAGTTGTTTGTTTTAAGCCACCACATTTGGGTGGAAACTAACAGGACCCTGCTTTGGTGTAAGCAGCAGTGTATTGACCGAAGTTTCCCTTCTTCTTGGCCAGACCAATAAATCATCACCTGAGGGTAGAGGTGTTTTTTGCCACAATTTGTACCGTTATCCCGCACCATCAGGAGGAAGTGACTTGGATGGGGGTCACAAGATTGAGATGTAAGTGGCTCTTTACCCCAGCTGTTAGGCATCCACATACAGGACCCTGCTTTAGTCTAAGCAGCAGTGTTTTGACCGAAGTTTCCCTTCTTCTCGGCCACACCAATAAATCATCACCTGAGGATAGAGGTGGTTTTTTGCCACAATTTGTACAGTTATCCCGCACCATCAGGAGGAAGTGACTTGGAAGGGGTCACAAGATTGAGATGTAAGTGGCCCTTTACCCCAGCCGTTAGGCATCCACATACAGCCATAAGAGGGCCGAGGTAGCTTCTTTCCCTGGTATTTCAACATTAAGCCACCTACTCAGTTATCAGGCATCACATTTTGCTGGAATGGTTTCTTCTCTTCCAGGTGGTATCAACAAATCAATACAAGCAAGGGAATGGGGTTTCTCCCCAGCTGGTGTCCATAGGTCACAAAATCTGGTTGCGAGTGGCAACTGTTACCGCTAGCCACCAGTAGTTTGTGTTCCAAGCATGGGGCTGATTTCTGTGTCCTTTTGTGGTCCTCATACCAGTGGATGTGTGAGTTGGAATTAGAACGTGCATAGCGCTGCTAGTTTATGGATATTGATTATCCATGTCCATGTGGAATCGTAGCCTGACTGTCTTTTATAGACAGGATATCAAGGGTTACCAATCCATAAGTTCAGCAGCCCTTCTCCCTTGATTTCTGCGCAATTCGTTCCATATTCTCCTCTTTTATTTAGAAATAGTTGCTGTGGTTGCTGTGTGCTGAAAAGAGAAACTAAGGGTTGCATTAAAATGAAAGGAAATAAACATGTTATTTTGCTTCCATATAGATGAACTCTTTCAAAATTTCTACCCTCTAAAGCACACACATGCACACTTTGATATCACTGGAATGCTACTTTGAAAAGTGTGTAATTTAGCAGTTTCTTCATTTTACAATCTTGGAGAAGGGAGGACAGAAGCCTGCGAGTAGACAAGACATTAGTGGAGCTGGAGTTTAAATGATTGGCAGATGAAATTGACTGTGAGTGTGCATGAATAGAACATTTGTTTCAGATGACTTTAATTTCAAAGGACAGCAGGGTCTGATTAATGCTGAAGGCCCAATGGTGAGTAGATGAAAATCTATCTTGTCAAAGGTAATTTTGTGCTGAGGAGTTTGTGTCAAAGAATGATGCTTAAGGTTCTGTTGTGGGATGAAACAATGGATGGTGAAAAGCTTTCTGATGAGCAGCATATCAAGGAAGAGCAGGAGTTGAATTTAAGGCCTGAAAAAGACTAAGTGAGATTGTTGTAACATTTTGAGCTTTACCTGGGAGTAAGGGATGCGATTGGCTCGTCCTGATGATCAGAGAGTGGTGTTCTAACTCATGCAGCTTTTCCCATCTGCTTCTGTTCCTGCAGGTGATTTGTGCAGTAGGCAGAGCTGATAAACCGCTGAGCCATCAGACGTTGGTTCCGCAGAGTCTGGAGACTACGCTGCTGCAATGTGGGGTGACTGACGAGGCCCAGAGGAAAGTCATTCACCTCCAGGTCATGGACAAGTCCCAGGCAGCTATGGCAGCTGTGATTGAGATGGAGAAGGGACTGACCAGTGAGCAGCGGGGAGCCAGGAGAGCACAGACCGACGTGATTGGTGAGGATGACAGAGACAAGCTAGTCAACATCTAGACTTCAAACTAGGGTAACCTTGCAAATAATGGCATTTTCAGAAATTATATTTGGAGTGTCTATAAAAATCTCCCTGCTGAGCAAGAAGGATGATACTAGAACTTATGTCAGTTTTCCATGTTAATTGTAGTTTGAAATCATTGTGTCAAGAACTCACATTTATTGCAGCACTGTAGCACTGGGAAGAAAATTGATGCCTGTACTGGTGTCATGAATAAAGGGGTGAGATATATGGAGCTGTTACTAGTATCACTTAAACTGGAGGACAGAGGGCTGACTTCTTTGTTTACACTGTTGTATGACTTTGGTGTTAGACTGGAACCCATGAGATGCCACAAACAAAGCCTTCCTCGAGTGGTCCATGGGTACCATGAAGCATGAGATGAATATACCATTCTGCCATCCTCAGAATGTCCCACAAGCGCCATCAAACATGCAATGCTTAACGCACACTGCCATCATCAGATGGTTCACGCGTACAATGAACAATGAGATGTTCACACCACACTGCCATCCTCAGATGGTTCACGAGTACCATGAACCACAAGGTGCTTAAAACACACCATCATCCTAACATTGTCCATGAGTACTATGAACCACGAGATGATTAACCCACACTGCCATTCTCGTAATCCATAGCCTTGAACTATGAGACGTTTAAACCACGCTGTCATCCTCAGATGGTCCATGAGTACCATGAACAATGAGATGCTTAAAGCACACTGCCATCCATAGAGGGTCCATGAGTACCATGAATAATGAGATGCTTAAAGCACACTGCCACCCACAGAGGGTCCATGAGTACCATGAATAATGAGATGCTTAAAGCACACTGCCATCCGCAGAGGGTCCATGAGTACCATGAATAATGAGATGCTTAAAGCACACTGCCACCCACAGAGGCTCCATGAGTACCATGAATAATGAGATGCTTAAAGCACACTGCCACCCACAGAGGGTCCATGAGTACCATGAATAATGAGATTCTTAAAGCAAACTGCCACCCACAGAGGGTCCATGAGTACCATGAATAATGAGATGCTTAAAGCACACTGCCACCCACAGAGGGTCCATGAGTACCATGAATAATGAGATGCTTAAAGCACACTGCCACCCACAGAGGGTCCATAAGTACCATGAATAATGAGATGCTTAAAGCACACTGCCATCCGCAGAGGGTCCATGAGTACCATGAATAATGAGATGCTTAAAGCACACTACCATCAACAGACGGTCCATGAGTATCATGAATAATGAGATGCTTAAAGCACACTGCCATCCACAGAGGGTCCAAGAGAACCATGAGGTGCTTAAATCACACCATCATCCTAACAATGTCATTGAACTATGAGATGATTAATTCACAATGTCATTGTCCATGAGTACCAGGAACCATGAGCTGCTCAAAAGACACTCCGATCCTCACATCATGCTGAGGCCTGGTCATCCCCCGTCGCTGAATTGCGGTTCCCCTTTTCATATCAGTTATCAAGTTTAGACTCATTTCTGCCACCACTGATTGGTCAAACAGATGCCATGTGCCTTGATGACACAGGCATTGGAAGAGGGAGGAGTTGCTAGAATGGAGAGATTGCATGTGTGAGCGTGCATGACTTTGATTTAAAAGCCCTAGTTGTTAAAATCCATTTCTCTTCTACTGCTTCTATGACTTCTTGTTAGAAATGGAGATGTTGGGGCAAGCCCTTGCCTTTTCATCTTCTCTGCATATGCCCTACCAGGGAGAGGAAAAGAAGCATAAACAGAACAGAGACTATCATGCTTGAATGTCCTAGTCCCACCCCATGTTTTACCGCAGTTGCATATGAACAGGGGTGTCCAACATAGGTCTAAGAGGTTCGGGTCTGGGCTAGATTTGCCACAGACAACGTAAATTAGCTTTGATAAGATTCATTATATTTAAATTTATCTTATGTGCATATCCTGAATGTCTGGAATGGAGCTCACACTCCTGGACCCATGCTCAGCCTCTCTGATACAGAAAGTGGAATTCGTCCACCAGGAGCCAGGAATTATAGTTGAACATAGGGAACAGTACAGCTTTGCCTAGAAGTAGGTCCTGAGAGTGTTGGAACGGCTCTTAGCTCTTCGGTGGACAGCTCGTCTGCAGTTGTGGTGTTGCTCAAGGAATGGGTTGATCCACGGGGGATGAGTAAGTGCTGTGTGTAATGAGTGCAGGTTTTTTTTCTGAAGAAGTCTCCAAAATGTCGAACCCACTTCTGGTTATTGTTGATTGAAACAAGGTCTATATTGATTGGTTGAGAGCCATATTGTGTGGTGGATAGGGCTGGTTTGTGAGATGCAGGGTCAAGGGTACTGATGCTCATGAGTAGATGATGGGGAGAGAGCTAGGACTGGAGGAGAGAGCATGTTGAGGAGAAGGAGAATGTTGGCATGTATTTTAGATCTCTACGCTGGGGACACTTGTATGTTATGTTTAAAGTAATTTATTGAGCGCACGTACACCGAGCGGTTTCTTGGCGCTAAGTAGGGGCGGTTGCATTCACAAGGCAGTGGGCTCAATTATATGCCTGGGAGAATAACCAGCTTTTAAGTAGTTTTCTGAACTGGGTATAGGAAGTGGCCATATGCAGTTCGGGGGGTGTGAGAGGGGGGGGAGAAGGTTCCCACCCCGACAGATCATGCACATAACATTGGCATCATACTGGACTCATCACTCACTATGAATCAATGCCATTTCCACTGCAGGGTTCAACACTCACAGCATGCTACATAAAACATTCAAATGAATCCCCCCAACTCCAGGAAAACAGTCACGCATGCCCTCATCACCAGCTTACTGGACTACAGCAACTCCCTCTACACCGGAATCGACAAAAAACTCCTCCGCAAACTCCAGACTGTCCAGAACGCCGCAGCCAGACTAATACTCAGGGGCCCATTATGATGTCGGGCGGATTGCCTCCGGAGGCAATCCGCCCGACACCTATGCCCGGATTCCCCCCCCGCCGTATTAGGATGGCGGGGGGGAGCACGGCGGACGGAAAGACCATCCGCCGCTTTACCACCGCAGTCGGACCGCGGCGGTAATGGAATAATATGGTGCCGTGTCGAATGGACACCGCCAGCAATGTCGCCACGGAAAGGCAGGCGGTGTTTGCTGCGGGGGGTCCCCAGGTGATGCCGGTGTAAGGGGAGGACATGGTATCCCCCCGCACATTTGCATATGCAAAGCAGCAGGCACCGCACGGTGCCTGCCGCTTTGCACATGCAAATGCGCTCACAAGTGTTTTGCATTGTGGCGGACGGTGCAGAGTGCACTGCCCGCCACAATGCAAAACATGGAGGACGTGCCTGCCACAGTGGCAGGCATATCCTAATTCCCCCTACGGGACCCCCGCCCTTATGGCGGGCGGTCCCATTCTCCGTTAGGGTGGCGGGCGGACAAAGTCCTCCCGCCATCCTAATTAGCCCCTTAATATCCCATGGCACAACCATCAGGATACGATAGTCATTTTTAAAGGCTCAAACGCCATGGCATCTTGGCACTGGGGGTGTACGGAAGAGAGCTGAGCGATAGCACTGATGGTTTAGTTTGACGGAAACACCCCGGATTTTAGCACTTTCCTAAAATGCTGCCGGTTGGGTTGAAGTCTCATGGAAGATGGTAGTTTGTTCCATAATTTGGCTGCAAAGTATGATAGACTCCGGCCTCCCTATCTGGCTCTCTCCGAATTTTAGGGGAATGGATGAGGCCCGTGTTCGTGGAGCTAATCGGTCTGGTAGGAGTATACCAGAAGAACAAAAAGAAGAATAACTTTCAAACTGCTCACGCATGCCTACAAGGCCCTCTGCAACATCAGACCTTATTACCTAAACAACTGCCTCTCCTTCCACTCTTCCAAGAGAAACCTCAGCTAAGTCGACCTCTCCCTAGTCACCGTCCCATGGAACAGAGCGGGGGAAGGTTCTTCTCATACCTCGCAGCCAAGACTTGGAACAATCCCCCCTTCACCTACGGGGAAGCCCGACACTGCACTAATTAAGGAAATACCTCAAAAGCTGTCTCTTCGAATGACCTCAACAGAGCTGCACACCCCTTCCGCCAGCCCCTTGAGACCCTTATGGGTGAGTGGTGCGCTTTACAAACCCCTGATTGATTGATAAACTGCTTGATTGAAATAGAGAGTGTGTATTATAGTTGTCAGTAGGGCATCAAAAGTAGAAAGGGGAAGAACCTTAATCGGTGACAAAGTAGGATACTAAGGGGTACTGGGGTTTAACAAGGGAGTGAAGAGATACAGTGGTGAGGGTGGAGTGATGTTGAAATGGGGTGAAACATGGGGTGTTCATGAAGGAGAAGCAAGAAGAGGTTGTCGGTTCGGTGGGGTAGCCAATGTTGGGGGGCAATAAGAAATGTGGAGGAGGGTACAAGTCAGAGGTAGCGAAATGTTATCCAGGTTTTGGTGGAGAATAGGAAGAGAGATAAATGATTCGGGGGAGAAATGTAGATGGGGAGGAAGGTAGTGTACAGAGAACTGATGGAGTGGCAACATAAAATGCTGTGGATATTGAGGAGTGGTTCAGAGGGAGTGGTAGGAGGAAGAATTGTTTGTAGAGGAGAGGTGGAGTTTTGAGCACAGTGAAGAGGAAAGTGGGTGTTGTTGCTAGGTGTGGGAGCCAGGGTTGGGGCGAGAGACAAGAAACAGAGAGAAGGTAGGTCCGGAAGTAAGGTTTTGAATAGGAGTTGAGGGTCAAGGAAAAAAACAAGGAAGGTAATAGGAAGTAGGGAGCCGGGTCTAAGTTTGGGAAATCGGGGGCAGAAGCGCGGGGCAGTGAGATAAGTTTGTAGCAGGAGCTGGGGTTTACAGGGAAGACGGGAGTCAGGCAAAGTGAAGGGGTAGTGGGCAAGTCAATTCTGAGGTAAGATTGGGTGAGATACAGATGAGCAGGGTGGTAGTGGAAGGAAGGTTGTGGTTGGGAAACTGGTGGAGTGGAAGCTCACGGCCATGAAGGTTCCTCACAAGCATTAATATGGAATGTGTGAGAGAAAATCGACGGACAGAAAATTGACCTGCAAAAAGATCGACACAGAAATCTAGAAGTCAAAAATATTCGAAGTCCAAACTACATAAAGGGAAGTACAAAAATATCGAGAGAAAAAATATAGTAAAAAATATTGAAGTTAAAAATATTGGTTTTTAAAATGTTTTAATAATAATGTAAAATTAAGTAAATAATACATATTATTAAAAGAAATATAGTTAAAAATATATAAAAATAATAACTAATACATTAAGGGGTCGATTCAGATTTGGTAAAATGCCCTCTGAATAGCCGTACGAAGCGTTTTTCCCATACGAATCATATGCAGAATCGTACCCGTACGTACGATGTAGTACGATGTGTACCCAAAGCAGTTCTCCATACGAATCGTACCGAAGACCGTACAACTCACTAATCCGTACGAATCGCATTCGGAACGCGCAGTACGCGATGTCCGTACGGATCGAAGCTGCATTTTCCGACCCAGCAAGTACGAATCGTATCGACGACACTCCTTACAACTCTTTTTCCACTGGAGCTTAAAACTTCCGTAAAAGCAGATTTTGCCTCGAAATGCATACGAAACGGACCCCCCCCCCCCGGGTACGGTACATACACCCCATGGTTGCAGGGGTACGGTGCATCGGGGTACGGTGCGTATACATCTGGATTTCAGGGGTACGGTGCGTATGTCCCAGTGCGTACACCCCATGATCGTATGTGTACTGACCATAGGGGTACAGTTCGTACACCCCAGTGTCGTATGTGTACGGTGCGTACACCCCTTGATTTTAGGGGTACGGTGCGTATGTAATAGTGTTGCCATCTGTACGAATTGCTCATAAGCGACATTTACCATACGAATCGCGTACTCATTCCCTGGTCCAGATCGTACTTGGCGGGTCGTACAGCATTTTTACGAATCATACGTTTCACTGTGCGGGTCGATGTCATACGGATTTACCCTTCATTTTCGTACGGTTCGCAATGATTCGAAGTATTATCTCGGAACGGATCGTACTACGCGAGTGCAACAGTAGGGGAAGTGTTGGACAACCTAAATGTTAAAAATAACATATTAATAAATGTAATAAATATTGTAATTAAATAATGATTTATTAATAAATTTAGAAGAAAAAGAACTACAAATATATCACAAATAATAATTACTTTAATAATATTAAATACTTCCCACCCTATTCCCCAATAAACACACAACACACTCCACATAAAATGTCACACAATTGCATTAATTTTCAATTAATCAAATAATAAAATAAAATAATATTAAAATACAAAAAAAGAATTATCAGTAACAATAAATAATATGTAATAAACATTAATAACTAACACAACAAATATTTATCAACAGCAATAAATATTATTTAGTAGGAATTATTAAAAAAAATACTAATTAATTAACAACAAAATACCAATACCAATAAATAATATTTAATAAAAAATAACCAATTAATAATTAATTAACAAAAAATGTAATTATCAATACTCCTTTTTTCCTAATTAGTTACTTAATTACATATAATTTACTTACTCCCCTATTACCCTAAAAACACACAACCCACTCCAATAATAAATGAATACAAATAAAATATGTATCAATTAATAATTAATTAACAATTATTAATTAACAACAAATTAATTATTAATAACAATAATACAAAAATAATAATGACTTAATTAAAATTACATTACTTCCCACCCTATTCCCCTATAAACCCACAACCCGCTACAGAAATAAAACACAAAGTTTAATTACAATAAATTAATAATTCCTAAAAATTATTATTTAATTTAATATAATCAAATTACTTCCCACCCTATTCCCCTATAAACCCACAACCCGCTACGGTACTAAAACACAAAATTTACTTTGAAAAAAAATTACTAATTTCCCAAAAATGTATACATATATTTTAAAAAAACAGTATAATACTTAACAAAAAATATAGAACACATGCATATTAAATACATACTAAAATACATAACACTAATATAAATATCGATATTATTAACATCGATAATTTAACTATCAATATCACTAACATCAATATTTACAACATCGATATTTCTTACCTTAACTTCAATATTCTGGTTGTACATATTCTTCACTTCGATATTTTATCCCTATGATATCTAAAACTCGATATAACTGTGCTTCTATAATTAAAAATCGATATTTTGAATGTCCACCTTAATATGTCCTGGTGGCTTCACACATTTCCTCAATGGAAAAGACTTTTGCACAGATCCCCTTATACGATTTACCTTTACGTATTCCTCCATACTGCCCAACTGGAGCTTGCACATTTGTGTAGCCTTGAAGTCTGGAGAATTAATCAGCTGAGTTGTTAACCCGGCCATTGGCAGATCTCAAACTGATTTTCTTGTGGCTGTGAAGCCTATTTCAGTCTAAAGAGGGGGATGTGGCGCAGACCTCTGAAACAAACAGATCAGCTCTTTGTGATCCTTTATCACTCTAACATGTTATTCATATTGGAAAATGTTAACAGCCCATTAGTAGACGGTTGCATCCTTCTCTAGTTCTGTCATTTCTCAGGCTCTATATGTGAGCCCTGCTGGCAAGCTAGATGGGCACCTACTGCCTGTCTCTTGTTCTTGAGGGAGGATGGTCAAACCCCAGATGGATAGACATCCACCACCAGTTCTCTGGTGTTGGCTCCGTAATAAAGAAATGGTTATGCAGGAGGCGTCACCAGAAAAAGGCATCACACATCTGCAAATAATGACCTGTTCAACTTCTTCGGGGAATGCTCTAAACTATTTAAATTAGGTTACCTAGTTCTACATGACAGTGCATGGCTCTATGAACATTTACTCTCCACCACTTAAGGGACGACGCACCCCTTTGGATCCAGAAGTAACTTGACAGAAAAACCTCATACTAGCCATCATAAATTACCAGTGGTGATACAACACATAGCAGCAGCAACTATCATCGTTCTCATCTGACGTGCACCTTAAATCACCAAAAGTCTAAAAGATAAATTGACAGCACTTTATATGATACCTTTGTTTGAAATAATTACAGAACAAATACTTTAACTAGCTACTAATCAGGTTACTATTTTGTATATACTTCCTTCAGATAACTGAAATTGACTGCAAAATTAGTCTCCTTAATAAGGTGATTAAAAGCAAAATCTGCTGTAGAGTAGCAGCGTGTTTTATGGTAAAGCACCAACTGTTTTCTTTATTTACTTGACAGAGGAACTGTATATAAGTTGTTGTACAGTTAACACCACAGCAACTCTGTACAGGTTATAGTTTAGCTTCATTTTATCTGCAGATGTAGGAAAGAATTGTTAACTGCTCTGAAATGCATCATAAATGTAAGCAGTGACATCTTGATTAAACCTACGCCATTAGTGAACATCATTAATGACTATCAGCCGTCGTCAAGCAGCTGCCAAAATGCAAACAGTACTCAAGAAGAAAGGTGCCTTTGTCCAAAACAAAGTGGAGTGCTTTGGCTATGTCTTATATGTGGGGTTATTTATGCTGCTCTGCAGAATGTACAAGATATTGGCACAATCGGTCCACCTCAGAAAGTCACAGATGTCCACATTTTCATAGGAATATCAACATCCTGGACATCATTCATCTACATCACCGCCAAAGTGAGCTTCCAACTGGTCACCTCCAGTGCTTTGCCACAATCCCACTAGGTCATCAGCAGTGTTCAACCATTTTGGCATGGTCTATAGGAGTAATGGATGACTCTTCCCAATAGCCATTTGAGCCGTAGCAATTTCCGTCTTGTCGGCTTGGGCATGAGAGAGTTCCTTTGATTTGCCAGGGTGAGAGTGGTATTAGACTAATTTTCAACTCACTGATTATTAGAAAAGTATAGTACCCCTAACCTCCTTGTCGGGATCATCATCCTGTGCAAATGCTACTGAGTTCTCTGGGCTGAGTTCTCTGGGCATGACATGGTAGTGGTTGAACATCTTGCGATCTTTTTCTTAAGATTGCAGAATCGCTAAATTACAAAATAAACTGAACATGAAAGTTTCTGCTCCAGTTTACAAAACCTCCATTATGTTTTAAACCCTGCTTCCAAAATTACAAATGAGACCCACTGTAGTTTTGGTCTCAGTTCTCTTAGAATCCAAGAGGATACCTACTTGGCTTGTGCCTCCATAAACCTTGTTTACTCTAATCAAGAAAAGTAATACACACTTCCAGAAATTGATCTCCTCTTCTTAAGGGAAGCACTGTATTTTGACTCTATAGTTGTATTTGTTGCCAAGACGCACTACAATGCCTTTAGCTCTGCTACCTCAGCAGTTCCCAAAAAAGAGCGCAAGTGCATTGGTGTGGAAAGAAAGTATTTGTAACTTCAGCCACTGCCATGAGGGTTGCAAGCACCAGCGTGCTGCAAGGCTTATATAAAAGACAGTTGTGAAATTCTCTTGACCACCTTATTGTGCTGATTCCTTAAGTGGGTAGAGAAGACTTTCAGGACACCCTTCAAAAAGGTATGACCCCTTCAGACCAAACAATTATTGCAACCGAGGACAAACATGATCTGATACATAGTTCATGGCTGAGACTCACTTCCTGTAACCTTCAGACTCAACATAAAGTTTTGGATACGCCTTCCCCTATCTCCTCTATTTTTTAGAACACATTCGGATAAACAACTCCAATGCAGGGGAACAAAATATGAAACCCTAAAATTAGCCAGCTTACAAAAAGGAAAAATCTAGTTCAGGAGGTATGGTTGAGACCAAAAATCTTTGCATATTCCTTTTGGAAAAGGCAACAATTAGAGCGCTAAGAGCAACCACAAAAGCAGTTCTATCAGAGAGAAATCCCAAAATATGAGGCCTCGCAATGAGGGCCTTAGTCAGCTGCCATCACAAAAACTATTTTGGTGCCCGGAGCTGGGAAACTGTTGAATTCTTGGTCATTTTAGAGCTGAGGCAGGTGCCTTTTAAATGATTTAAAAGACAAGGCGGAGGCAGACAAATTCGCACCTATCACTTATAGTGGACTATTTTAGTGCAAATACAGTTGTGGCACAGATCTGGAAGTCAGCCACTGAAACTTCCAAACAGGAGCACAACTCCATAAATTAATTTCCAAAGAATGATCAGCACCTACCATTGATTGTGTAAAGTATGTACATATTACAGATAGTTTAAGTTACATAGTACACAGACTCCATCAGGGTGTTTCTTAAAAGTGATTTCTTCATTCACAGTCTTCTTGTTCTTTAAATAAAAAGTTTTTTAAACTTCAATCGTGCCGCATTACGCCGCTTGTGGGATACTGTGCTTACTGGTTCTGATGCCAGCACATGCTTGGACATAATATGCCAACTATGGCACAACTAATTGGATCGTGAGATTGATAAATACGAAGACAAGATAATATATCATCATTAGCAATAGACATAGGCTAATGAAAAGATTGGACATCTTGGAAAGGTTACATTGGACACCACGCTGTAACATTTAGAATCTATCAACACTTCTAGCCAGTACAAGTGTCAACACACCTTAAAGCCCTGAAGAAGTCTCTGTTAAGGGACGAAAGATGTTGGCTACATTGAGATTTAAGGAAGAAAGGTTTTATTTAAAGAACAAGAAGACTGTGAATAAAGAAATCCCTTAAAAAAAAAACCTTGATGGAGCCCGTACACTATGTACCTTAATCTATCTGTAATACGTATATACTTTACATAATCGATGTTGCTGGTCATTCTTTTGCATCGCCAGTTAAATGATAAACATTTTGACTAGTTAAGGATTAAGCGAACAATGTGTGACTTAAAGCACTGTGGACATGGATGTAGGTTAAGTGAATGATTGTATGTTTAATTCAAGTACTAATAATGGTTCAGATCTTGTACACCATAGAAAAGGTGAGGATTCCATCCACTGATACAGGCACCTTCAGGCAAAAAAGAACTACATGGTAATTAGATCTCATTCAAATATTTCTATTTGAGGTTGTTCCATCTAATCCTTCTTTGTTCTCATCCTAGGTGTTGACTTCATATTGACCTGTGTGGACCAGATCATAACTCCCATTGCTGTAGGTGTGAACTGTCACCTCTGCCTGAACACCTGTGGGGATTTTGAATCAATGAACCGCTCCCTGCTGTCGCCAGCATGTGCGGGGTCAGAGTCTGCTTCAAGCCTGCTGATTCAGACTATGGTGAAGAGATCCCAGCACTACATTATGGAGGGAAAGGAGGTCCTCGTCATAGGAGCTGGCGGTATCAGCAAGAAGTTCATCTGGGAGTCAACCAGAGATTACAAGATCAAAGTGAGACTGATGTTCTGTCTTCGTCTTCTCTTACCTATTTGGTGCAGTTTGAGCTATACGGAGTACATTGTGTTTGAATGGATCTTTAAAGTTCTTACATCCTAGTGTAATCAAGTGATTTTTGTGATCTGTCACAACAACAAGATCTCCATCTTCCAAAGCTGGGATTAGATATTAGATATGTTGACTTCAGACCTCAGTAGATCTTAACTTTGTCACAGCGGGATTTTCTGCCAGCAGTTCTACTATCCAGCAATAGGCCTCACTGTTGGACCTCAGCTTTATCAGTTTGAGCAGAGAGTAAAATCCAGACCTCTGTAGATCACTCGGTCGCCTCTGGGGTATGACCTGGGAATACACGCCAGAACTTCTGATTTTGACTTCAAAGGTGAGCTCTCAACTGTAGATCTGCCCATGAGTCACCTATATATGCAACAGGCACTTGCATTATACAGGGATCCTGCCCCTGTATACATGCATGGCCACCCTCCAGCACAGTAAAGAGATCCCAGGTGACTTGGCTCTAGCTCTTAGCTTTCACCACCTGTGCTAAACTCTCGCCAGGAATGATATTAGAACCCAGGTAGTTCTAGAACTTTTGCTGAACCTTTGTAAGTAAAATAAACCTATCCCAGAACTGGGGGGCCAATTTAAGCAGCAAACCACAGCCCTGAGTGCCTCACAACGAGTTGCTGCGCTGCGCAGCACCAGTGTCTGGACTAGTGCCCAAGAGTTTCTGCATTAGCTCTTGCTGTTAGACCTAACCTAGACCTACCCTCTCTTCACTAGAGCTGGCATTATAGCAAGTAGTTTTGAGTTCAGGTATTACCACTCAACAATGGAATCTAATTTGCGGCATAAGTTTAAACAGTTACATGAATGGAATGGGTTTACCTATATAGATGGATGAAGGAATTTTTCCATGCAGGGGAGTATGGTTATCTACATATAGGTGAGGGTTTTGCAGATGGCAAACACACATATGATACAGTAGGAAAAAACTCTATGACAATGGCGTTTATTTATTCCACTATTATCATGATACAAACAGCTAAAAGCAGCAATACAATACAAACCTTTAATTCACATTATCCTCAAAGCACTTTCACTCCGACTGCCCTGCAACATTGGATACTATTTAGCAATCAAAATCTCAAAACCAAAAATAAGAGCAATTCTGCATAAACCATGCAAGAACAAATCAATGGCAAACCTTGAAGTCTACAAATAAGCCTTAAGCACACTATCAAGAATCTTTGACGATGCAAATATTCATACTTTGGACCCTGATTACCTTGCTTCAGACTCACCTGCAACAATTAGCACACACTATCCGGACCTTCTCCACATTACACTATCAATGCCCTATACTTATCAGCTAATTGCTTTGCTTACTACTAGTAGGGACAGCATGGAAACAGAACTTTCTGCACCACTGCCTTTCTACACTCCAATTGCATTCATCTACATGTTCACATTTGTTGCAATACCATACCATACTCGTTCCAGTAAGCAAAACTGCTAAATGAACCTGTGCACCAGAGAATTTGTTCAGCCATCAGATGTTCAAACTTCAACACTCATGCCCAGTTCTCTCCTCTGTCTTACATCGGTTGTCAACTATTTCAATAGATCTGTCAAAGACCTTAAGATGTTTCAAATCCCTAGTCACTATTCCATTTCTCAAAAAACCCAGTGTGATTCTTTGTTATGTGCTAGCGCTCTTTTTCTCAGTTTCCCTTTTTCTCCACAATACTGGTACAATTTGTCTTCAATTGCTTCACAATGTATCTCTCCTCATACAATTTAATAACCTCCTCCAACAAGACCTCCACTTCACAGAAACAACACTCATGCATATCAAACGTCATTACTAGTGCCCATCACATCTGACTCTTTCAGTGCTTATGCTTTTAGACCTATCTGACTCCCTTAACCTATTTAATCATTCTACTCTCCTCTCCTCTCCTCTCCTCTTTAGATTTAGTAGGTATCATTGGTTTATCACACAACTGGATCACCTCTTACCTCGCTTGTTTCTCTTACCCTGTCTCCTGGGATTCAAAGATATCAACATCTATCCCTTTCCAGTAGGTCGTTCCCGAAGCTCATGGTCCTTGGCCTTCCTATAATCACACTTTTTACCACCCCTATGGGTAACATCTTTGCATCATGTGGCCTCATGCAGGACCTCTTAATCCCTTATAACTCAAATACTGTTTTTCTTTAGACACTCACTCAGTCATGCATTTTGGACTGCCTTGTTGAAATCATGCACTAGATGACACTATAATCACCTGTATTGATCTCCTCTTAAACTGATTTTATATACTTTTGTTGTTTATTGTTCACTTCCAGGGGATACTCATCAATAGTCATAAGCAGTGAATAGTCCCACCCACGTGCGGGATACGTTGTGTCTGAAATTAAATCTGCACTGCAACCGAGGCCACGGCTCCTGTGTATTTCTTTTCCTCAATATCGGGAAGGAGAGCGCTGGTGGTGACGTGATTCATTTTAGGGGGTGGCTACCCCTGCCGTGAGCCCGCCGATACCGTGGCTTGGGAACAGCTACCACTTTGTGTATATATATATATATATATATATATATAGATATAGATAGATAGATAGATAGATAGATAGATAGATAATATGCATATACATATGCAGCCTGAAAAGCACCATATTAGGCTCCAAAACTGCCATTATTGCATGTAAAACATTTACATTTGACCAAATAAAGACATATAAATCACCATATATGATATATGTAAAGAAGAAAACTGCTCTGAGTTTCTTTGAAACACACAACCTTTATTTTCAAAGGTAAAAACAGGCAGGATCATAGAGGCAGGTTGCATAGGAAACCATTGGAAAATTGGCGCTGTGCCTTTAAGACCTCCAAAAAAAAACAGGCTCCCATCATGCACCACAGGTGACAGTTAGGTCAGTTCTTTTTTCCGGCTCCTTCTGTGAGGATCCTGGAGCATTGAGCTTGCCAGTTGGTGATATTTTATCACTTCTTTCTGGTAGAAACTTATTTTTTTTTAGTCTTTAGTCTCTATCTGACTAATTGAGCAATTTATTCTGACTTTTGCCTATTTTTTCCAGTCAAAAGCCGGCCTTATTTAATAAGTGCCCGGCCTGTAGTAAAAACAATGGCTAAGTCAGACCCTCATTCAGTCTGTATTGCTTGTTTGCCTTCATCCCACAAGCCAGACCAATGTTACCACTGCAGCAAGTTTTCCAAGAGGACCCTTAGAGAGAGGGAGAAGATCAAGCTGCATTCCCTTCATAAAAGAAGAGAAACAGGGAGTGGGCGAGAAGAGCATCATTCAAGAAAGCCCTCTCTTCATCCTAAAGAGCGCAAGGAAAGAGGTGAAAAAAGAAGGCATCAGTCTCCTTCTCCGTCGAGGGACAGATCTTCATCCAAGGTACCTCTGTGCTCAGAGTCGGCATCTAAATCGCCGTCGAGACGTCCGTCGACATCGAAACATCCCTCGCCGTCGAAGCATCCCTTGTCGTCTAGACGTCCCTCGCCGTCGAGACAAGGTGAGAAGAAACAGAGGATGAGGTCTCCATCCACGTGTAGGCGGTCCAAGTCTGGCCCACCTACGACGGCAAGAGGTCTGGACTTGACGTCGACCCATCGACGTCGAAGTTCGCCGCCGTGAGGCTCTGGACCGACGCCGAGATCGCGGTCAATGGCGGGAGGTCCACTGGCATCGAAGTCGAGCCGAACACCAAGGGCTTCGACGCCGAAGAGAACCAGTCACTCGACGTTGAGACACATCCCATTGACGTCAACGCCGAAAAGATCGCCGTCGAAGAGATCGCCATCGAGGAGATCGACAGCAAGATCAAGAAAAAGGCCTTCTGTGTCTAGAAGATTGAGATCCAGGTCGACGTCGAGGAGGTCGACGTCGAGGAGATCTAAATCGGCTTCTCCTCCAGCGAAGAGACCTAGCGCGCCATCGAAGGACCGTTCGACTTGTGACGTCCCGGTGGTGTCGTCGGAGTTCTTCTTCCTCTGCAGGGCTTCAGATCGTACAAGTATCTCCAGAGCCCTCACCAGCACCGTCTCCAGCCCGACCGACCAATATCTCGCCAAGATGGCTAGGAGATATCAGAGAGTGGAAGATCCGCAGGATTAACCTACCACGGTCTTCTTCAAGGTATAGGTCACCTTTGATACAGTTGGTGCATTCTTCGGGGAGACGTGAGCAGGCCACGCCGAGAAGGTCCCCATCGGTGAGGAGATTATCACGCTCTCCTAGGAGTAGATCATCACGCCACCGATCTTCTAGAAGGCAGAGCCATAGGTCTTCCCCAGGGTCGTCGGATTCCAAGGCAGACTACTCTCCGACTCTTTCCTCATCTCCTCCAAGCAGAATATCACCCATTGATGATGTTCTAACCTTTAATGAGGTTCTCTGCCATGGGGCTGCTAAACTCCACATTGATATGCCGGTCTCTACCACCAAGATATCGGTGATATTTGAAACCCTGCACCAAAAGTCCTCCACGAGACCTTTGTTTCCTCTAGTGCCTGGATTGCTGGAGCCTGCGTTGCACAAGTTTCTTACTCCAGCACCGGTGGGTGAGCTGACCCTCCACCGAACTCTGTTATTTTGTAGGCGGCACGAAAGAATCAGACAGGGGCAGCATCATCATCTGTGCCCCCCGATAAAGACAGTAAGGCTATGGACTCTGTAGGGAAGAATATGTGTACTACCTCGGCTTCCTACATGAAAGTAGCCAGTGCCTCGGCCCTCCTGGGTCGATATGATCGTTCATTATGGGACTCACTGTCACGCTTTACAGAGAAGCTCCCTAAAGAGGACAAACAAGATTTTCTTGAAATCCTGCATGAAGGTGACCTAGTAGCCAATCAAGTGATCAGCGCAGCGGCGGATGCGTCAGATCTAGCTGCACATGGCTACTTGCATGGGATCTGTGCTCGACGCTCAACGTGGCTGAGGGTCACAGGACTGAAACCCGAAGCACAGCATCGGATTCTTAACCTTCCGTTCAATGGGTCATCACTCTTCGGGTCTCATGCCGATGATGAGATGTCTCGAATGAAAACCGAGCTTGATACGGTTAAAGCTGTGGGTCTCGAAAAGAGGAAGGACTTCAGGCCTTACGACCGACGACAAAACCAAGAGAGGGTTCAAACCCCTCAATGGTCCTCGCAACAAAACCAAGGAAGGTCACAATTCTCCCAGCGTCGTCCTGGTAGAGGAAGAGGTGGCAATTCAAGACAGTCCACACCTGCTGCCAAGCAACAGAAGTGAACACTTGCTTTCCCTATCTCCGTTACCCACTCCGGTGGGGGGAAGTGTACAGTTTCATCTGGAAGAGTGGACAAAAATCACGCTAGACAGGTGGGTGCTGAATATTGTAAAGAATGGGTACAACACAAATTCAAGTCCACGCCACCATCCATTCCTCCTCAAAAGACTGTCACCCATCGTATAAATCTTTTTAGGGAAGAGGTGTGTGCTCTACTCCTAAAGAGCGCCAACGAAGAAGTCCCATGGCAACAACGTCGGCAAGGGATCTACTCCCGATATTTTTTGGTCCCAAAGAAAGGTCAAAACAAGGAGTTCAGGCCTATACTACATCTCAGACATCTCAACAGATTCATACTCCGAGAAAAGTTCAGAATGCTGGCATTACATCAAATAATACCGCTTCTGCATCAAGGGGACTGGATGTGTTACATAGATCTTCAATATGGATTAGTTACTTACCTGTAATCCTAGTTCTCTTCCAGGAGTATACTCATCAAAGTCATAAGCACTGAATTATCTCCGCCCATATGCGGGAACCCGGAACATATAGCCTAATACATATATATGTGTAAAATATATACAAAAAAAGTACATAGTACTAAAAAATTATACACATATACACGTATAAACTAATAATATGCAGCCCTAAACATATCCAAATAGGCTAATAAAGCCATCATTACATGCCTTTCTGTAGAATGAAAATAATATATAATGCAAGAAAAGGACATGAACATTAGTTGCACTCCACAGAAAAACTGCCTTTTATTTTCATCAAAGAAAACAGGTAATGAAAGGCCATTAGCCTAAATAGGCTGCATAAGCAAATAACATCCCTGTACAGAAAAGTAGACTGGCACCTCGCCTTTAAGGCCTCAGAGAATCTTAACACTTTGCCTTTAAGGCCTCTAGGAGGAGCCTGCTCCCATCATGCCCCACAGGTGACAGTTAGGTCAGTTCTTTTGTACGGTATAAGAAACCTGTAGGAACCTGCATACACAATGTAATAATAACATATCAAACAATGCTACTGCTCGCCCGGGGAGGCGGGAGGGTGCTCATGACTTTGATGAGTATACCCCTGGAAGAGAACATGGATTACAGGTAAGTAAGTAATCCTTCTCTTCCAGGGGATACTCATCAATAGTCATAAGAACTGAATAGAGTAGCAACCTCATACCCACTTCCAAGCGGAAAAGCAGAAAATAGAAAAAACACTTTGTCACATACATATTAGCTAGTATTAGCAAACAAGTTTCTCAATGAGGCTTGACCAACCTGAGCATCTGCCTGTGTGTCTGAATCAAGACAGTAATGGCGAGAAAAAGTATGAACTGAACGCCATGTAGCTGCTTTACAAATTCCGGCCATGGGAACATTCCTTAAGAGAACTGTGGTAGAGGCTTTTCCCCTCGTAGAATGAGCCTTTGGCCTCCCCGACAAAGACCTGTTGGCTAACTGGTAGGCAGAAGAATACAAGAAACAATCCATCTTGATATGGATCGTTTTGAAGCTGCAAACCCCGTGTTCATAGGACCATAGTTAAGAAACAAACGGTCTGACTTCCTCAAAGCCTTTATCCTGTCCAAATAAAACTTGAGAACCCTCTTGAGATCTAAAGAATGGAGAGCTCTTTCTGGAGGATTCGCAGGATTCGGAAAGAAAGTCGGTAAAGTTATGGTTTGGTTATTGTGAAAGTCCGAAACTACTTTAGGCACCAGGATGTGTTCTGAGAACCACCCTGTTAGCATGAAACACCATGAAAGGTTCCTTACAACAAAGAGCCTGGATCTCGCACACCCTGTGAGCAGAGGTTATGGCTACCAGAAACGCAACTTTCCAAGTTAAATGTTGTAAGGAAGCTTTGTGAATAGGCTCGAAAGGAGCCCCCATTAGTTTAGTTAACACAATGTTAAGCTCCCATGGAGGAGAGGGAGATCTGACTGGAGGATACACCTTTCTTAAGCCTTCCAGAAAGTCTTTCACCACCGGCATCCTAAAGAAAGAAGTCTGGTTAGGTGACTTTCTATAGGCGGTGATTGCTGCAAGATTTACTTTAAGAGAATTAAATTGAAGGCCAGACTTTGCCAAATGCAGCAAATAAGGTAAAATCACCTGCTCTTGACCTTGGATGGGATCATGTCCATTGTCCACACACCATATGAAGAATCGCTTCCACTTGAAAGCATATGACTTCCTTGTGGAAGGACGTTTAGCCTCTTTAAGAATATCCATACAGTCTGAATTCAATTGTAAGTGATCATATTGGATGACTTCACGAGCCATGCTGTCAACCGAAGGGAGGACAAGTTGGGTTGGAATACTCTCCCCGCCTGCTTGGATAGAAGATCCGGGCGACATGGCAATCTCCTGTGTGGCACTTCCGATAACTGAAGGAGGTCTGGAAACCACCATTGGCGAGGCCACTCCGGGGCTATTAGAATCATCCTGGAGTTGGCCCTGTACATCTTGTTGATCACTGCTGGTATTAATGGGATTGGTGGAAAAGCGTACAGTAAGTTCTGACACCATTCTATCAAAAGGGCATTCCCTTGAGATCCTTTCTGGGGAAACCTGGATGCGAAGACAGGGCATTTTACGTTTCCCGCGTCTACAAACAGGTCGATGTCTGGAGTTTTCTATGCCTGACAGATTTTGCCTGCGACCTCGTCGTTGAGAACCCAATCGTGAGCCTCGATGAAGTCTCTGCTGAGCAAATCCGCCTGAGAATTGAGAGAGCCCGGCAGATGCACAGCTACTATTGACAAGTCCCTTGCCAGAAGCCAGTTCCATATGGTCTGAGCCTCCATGGAGAGAGTCCTTGACCGAGTACCTCCCTGATTGTTTAAATAATGCATTGTTGTTGTATTGTCTGTTTGAATTAGAAGGGATCAAGACTTGAACGACGGAAATAGGGACTTGAGAGATGTACAGCTCTTAGCTCTAGCAGATTGATGTGGTAACCCCTCTCGGAGTCGGACCAAAGACCTTGTACTTGCAAAGGGCCCATATGAGCACCCCAACCCTGGAGAGAGGCGTCTGTGACCAGAGTCTGTGTTGGAGGATCCTGATGGAACGGCACTCCTTTCATTAGGTGCGATCTCTTCATCCACCATCGGATGGAATCCTTGGCTGCCTGATGAAGAATTATCTGTTCCTCCCAGCACCCTGATATTTGCATCCATTGATCCTCTAAACACTGTTGCAGTGGATGCATGTGCAATCTTGCGTTTGGTACTATAAAGATGCACGAAGCAATTGACCCCAGCAGAGATGACACGTGACGAACTGTCGGGAATCTTGCATGAAGAAGAGTCTGGCATTTTGTTCGAATTGATAACCACCTCTCCTCCGAAGGACACACGTTTACTTTTTCTGTGTCCAGGCAGGAACCTAGATAATGAATCCTTTGCATTGGGTTTAGTATGGACTTTTTGAAATTGACCTGACGCCCCAGTCTGTGTAGCAGTTGAAGGCATCTTGAGAGATGATCCTGCAGCAGAGATGGAGACGAGCTCTTCAGGAGCCAGTCGTCTAAGTAAGGGTAAATTAATATCCTCTGCTTCCAAAGGAAGGCGGCTACCACCACCATACACTTGGAGAATGTTTGGGGAGCTGACTTCAGCTCAAACGGAAGAACTGCATATTGGTAATGCTGAACACACTCGAAACCTCAGAAACGTACGATGTCTCTTAGAAATTGGCACATGAAAGTATGCGAATTTCAGATCGATGGAACACATCCAATCCCCTTGGTGAAGTTGAGGGAAGATTTGATGAAGTGACAACATTCGAAATTTTTTCCTTCGAATGAATCTGTTCAACAATCTCAAATCCAGTATAGGTCTGTACTCTGCGGAGGGATCTTTCTTTCGTACAAGGAAAAAACGAGAATAAAGCCCCTGATTTCTTTGTGGAGTTAGAACTCTCTCTATGGCTTTTTTGCTTAATAAGGTGTTCACTTCTTTTTGCAGCAAACTTTGGTTTTGGGGAATAACACTTTTTGGAACTATGGAAGGAGGAGGTTTCTTGAATTTGAGAAGATATCCGTTCTGAGCGATGCCGATGACCCACCTGTCTTTTGTTAAATGCCTCCACTCGTCCAGATATATTGCAATGCTTCCTCCTACCGGAGTGGACAACGGCTTTGGAGGAAGGTGCATCTCATGGTTTCTGTGGCTGTTTTGAAGCTGTTGACTGCTGTCTGTTACCGCCTCTGCCCCGTCCACGTCTGCGTTGCTGAAACTGCGACCTTTGCTGAGATTGGCCCTGGTTTTGTGAGGATCAGTCCGTTGCTTGCCCTCGCTGTTGAAAAGACCGCTTGTCATAGGGATGAAAGCGACGACGAAACTCTTGCTTTTTCTCCAGGCCAACAGCCCTAAGAGTATCTAGTTCAGTTTTCATCTTAGCCATCTCATCGTCTTCATGCAACCCAAACAACGTTGATCATTAAAAGGTAAATTAACAATTTTCCTCTGAGAATCAGGCTTGAGGCTCGAGAGGCGGAGCCAGGCTGATCTTCTGGAACAGATGCCATGGGCATATCCATGAGCTGTTAAATCAGCAGAGTTGGCTGCCGTACCAATAATCTGGTTGGCCACCAAACCTCCTTCTTGTACAATTTCCAAGAAATCTTTTTGATCCTCCATGGGTAATTTTTCAACAAATCTTGTCAAGGAATCCTATAACAGTCGGTCGTAGCGTCCCAGTAAAGCGGCTGCACTCGCCACTCTCATTACAGAACCTGCCATATTACACATTCTCTGTCCCAAGGAGTCCATGTTCTTGCTACCCTTTTCTGGCGGAGCAGATGAGATGGACGTAGCAGAATGTGTCTTCCTAGCAGCGGCAACTATAAGAGAATCCGGTGGTGGGTCTGTACGTAGAAATAAAGGATCCTGATCTGGAGCCTTATATTTCTTTGCAATCCTCGAGGGCCCCAAGCCCTCTGTAGCAGGTGTTAAGAAAGTCTTCATTGCCGGTTCCAGTAATCCTGGGAGTAAAGGCAATAGAGGTCTTGCCGAAGACTTATGATGTAATGTCTCAAAAATAACCGATGAAGTAACTTGAGGTACAGTCATAGTTATGTTAAACTTGTTGGCTCCCCGACATAACACCTCATTGAAAGTCCCCAGATCATCAACAGGCGATACCCTGGAAGGTGGCGTTGAAGAAATCGTTGGAGAATAGTCTCTATAGGATGACCTCGTTGACGTGGTCGTTGTAGGAGATCCAGTATGATCTCTTGAGCGCGAACGTTGTTTCAGTGGAGATCTGGAACGTCTCGGGAACCTACTACCAGGCGGTCTTGAGCATTCCAAGGCAAAAGCTCTTTCGCCCGCTCTGGACTTCATCTTCCAATGCTTTTCCAATGCTTTTCAGCCATCTAGGGGACATGTTGACAGGAGGTGACATGTGAACTGGTGAGCCGTCCGGTGTAACCTGAATAATCTATATCCCCATTGAAGATGAAGAAGAACTCCTTGACCTTGACCGTGGAGATCTAGACGCAGGTCTATTCAACTTTTCCACTGGGATCAATTGCCTGTCCCTCGACGTCGAACGCCTCGACGTCGAACCAGAATGAGCCACCATCGACGATGACTGATGAGGAGAGGCTCTGGTAGATGGAGATCTATGGGAAGACACCCTCGATGTCGGACCCTTCGACGTCGACCGCTGATGGTCAGTCGGTGTCCTCGACGTCGGCTCTGACCTCGACAAAGACCTATGACGGGTCCGAGAGGTTGATCTCGAGCGCCTTGACGCCGACCCTGAAACAGGTGGCGGAGATCTCGACGTCGACTTCCTGGATGTCGGTAGCCTCTTCGACGTCGATGGAGATTTCACATGCCTCGAGCCCAAAGCATGTCTCGACGTCGACTTACGTCTCGACGGCGATCTTGCTTTTCGATCGATCTACTTCTCACCTTCGACGTCGATCTACTTCTCACCTTCGACGTTGATTCTGCTGCGGTCGACGTCACGGGTCTCAACGTCGATACCACTTTCGCCGTCGACTTACTTCTTAAAGGTGATGTCTTCTACGACGATTTCACTCTTTCCACTGGCCTTGACGTCGACAGCACCAACGGCGATCTAGACTTTGACGTCGATCTTACTTTTTCAACTGGTCTAGACGTCGACGGTACATCATGATGTTTTTTCTTACTTCTACCATCAGGAGAAGCAGATCTTCGAAGTTTTCTGGGAGAGGAGGGCCTTCCAGATGAAAGATGACTTCCTGGGCCCTTTTCATGATGTTTTTCACTCTCCATAAGACCAAGAAGTTGGATCTTCTCTCTCTCCTTCAAAGTCCTTCTGGAAAGTTGAAGGCAGAGGTAACATGTCTCTCTGTCGTGAGAAGAAGGTAAACACCACACACACCAAATGAGGATCGGTTTTAGACATCTTCTTCCCACAGGAAGGACACTTGTAAAATAAAGGTGGCATATCTGACTAAAAAATAGCAACTAATTAGTCAGAAAAGATGTAAAATTACCACCAACGATCAGAAATTTCGAAAACAAATAGGAAATAACCAAATTCTGACTGAAAAGGGTAAAACTTAGTTGAGCTCAAGTTCCAGGTTCCTCTCAGAAAGAGCCGGAAAAAAGAACTGACCTAACTGTCACCTGTGGGGCATGATGGGAGCAGGCTCCTCCTAGAGGCCTTAAAGGCGAAGTAGTCAGATTCTCTGAGGCCTTAAAGGCGAGGTGCCAGTCTTCTTTTCTGTACAGGGATGTTATTTGCTTATGCAGCCTATTTAGGCTAATGGTCTTTCATTACCTGTTTTCTTTGATGAAAATAAAGGGCAGTTTTTCTGCGGAATGCAACTAATGTTTATGTCCTTTTCTTGCATTATATGTTATGAGTTATTTTCATACTACAGAACGGCATGTAATTATGGCTTTATTAGCCTATTGGATATGTTTAGGGCTACATATTATTAGTTTATACATGTATATGTGTGTAATTTTTTTGTACTATGTACTTTTTTTGGGGGTTTTTTGTATATATTTTACACATATATATGTATTAGGCTATATGGTCCGGGTTCCCACATATGGGCGGAGATAATTCAGTGCTGATGACTATTGATGAGTATCCCCTGGAAGAGAAGTCTATTTCCACATACCAATCTCTCCAAAGCATCGGCAGTTCCTACGGTTTCGCATCCAATCAAACCACTTCCAATTTACGGTCCTGCCTTTCGGGCTGAAGTTGGCTCCCCGCACTTTCTCAAAGTGCATGGTAGTAGTAGCGGCTTTCTTGAGGAAACAGCACCTATTCGTCTATCCTTACCTAGATGACTGGCTTCTCATGAGTGAGTCTCCCACTCTTCTGCAACAACATCTCGAGCAATGTATTCATCAGTTGCATCGGCTCGGTCTACATGTAAACTTCAAGAAGTCCATCCTCAATCCAGCACAGAGGATACACTATCTTGGAGCAACTCTGGACTCAGTCAACGCAAGAGCGTATCCTTCGGAGGAGAGACTTTCATCCATTCTCCTCAAGTGTCAAACTCTCTTGAAGACACCTCAGCCTACGGCCAGACAGATTTCCTCCCTACTGGGGCCCATGGCCTCGTGCATATTTCTCGTTCCAAATTTCAGGCTTCACAGTGGTCCAAGATCTCCAATCCCTGGGTGGATGGTTGTCTATACCTCTGTCAGTCCGACTCTCCATCAGATGGTGGATGCGACGGATTCATCTCATCGTGGGAGTCCCTTTTCAAGAGGACAGGCTTCAACAGACTCTGGTGACGGATGCGTCCCTTCAGGGATGGGGCGCTCATATGGGATCATTGCAGATCCAAGGAATGTGGTCAGAGAAAGAGCAACTATACCACATAAACATGCTGGAGCTCAGAGCTGTACATCTAGCTCTCAAAGCGTTCTTCCCGTCAATAACATTGACCTCTCTGCTTGTTCAGACGGAAAACACAACAACGATGTACTACCTGAACAAGCAGGGTGGAACAAGATCCAGACCCCTGTCTCTGGAAGCACAGACAATCTGGAATTGGCTTCTGGCACTAGATATGAGAATATCTGCAGCCCACTTGCCGGGCGTCCTCAATGTTCAAGCGGACAACCTAAGCATGCACTTTCCAGAAGCACACGTTAAAGCAAGAAGTGGTTCAAGACATCTTCCACAACTGGGGAACGCCAGACATCGATCTTTTTGCAGACGCAGAAAATGCAAAATGCCGCGTCTTGGCCTCCAGGTACCCGCAACCAGGGTCCAAGGGGAATGCTCTGTGGATAGACTAGTCAGAGACATTACTCTACGCTTTTCCATGGATTCCACTCATTCCCTTGGTGATCAGGAAGCTGTACAAGGCCAAGACAGACATGATCCTGGTTGCTCCAGATTGGCCTCGCCAGTGGTGGTATCCGGAACTTCTTCATCTATTCAAAGTACCACACGGGAGGCTGCCATGTCATCCCGATCTGCTGACCAGGAAGAGCGGCAAGATGTTCCACCACAACCTGCCGTCCCTGAGGTTAGTAGAATGGCTCCTGAGTTCATCCACAACGGACATTTAGGCCTCTCACAGGACTGCATGCAGATTTTAAAAGAGGTCAGGAGAGCTTCTACAAGGAAGTCTTATGCTTTTAAGTGGAAGCGCTTATTCATGCGGTGTACTGCTGAAGGTCATGAGCCTATTTGAGGTCAAGAACAGGTACTGTTGCCATACTTACTGTCTTTGGCCAAAGCAGGTTTACAGTATTCCTCCATAAAAGTTCACCTGGCAGCAATAACAGCATATAGAAAGTCTCCCACTCAGGCTTCTTTCTTTCAAATGCCAGTTGTTAAGGATTTCCTGGCGGGCCTCAAGAAAGTCTATCCCCCTGTTAGGGCCCCTTCTCCTCCCTGGGAGCTAAATGTGGTCCTATCTAAACTAATTGCCCCCCCGTTCGAGCCCATTTATAAGGCTTCCTTACAACACCTATCATGGAAGACTGCTTTTCTCGTGGCAATCACTTCTGCACGCAGGGTAAGCGAGTTACAGGCCTTATGCTCTACAGAGCCTTATCTTGTTTTTCATGCGAATAGAGTGGTGTTACGTACTCACCCGAGGTTCCTCCCTAAGGTGGTCTCGGATTTTAACATTAACCACTCAGTCACTCTTCCCACATTTTTTGCCAATCCGGACACTCCGGCTGAGAGAGCTCTGCACTCTTTGGATTTAAAACAAGTGTTGACATTCTACCTTGATAAAACAAAGAGTTTACGAAAGTCTGACCAAATTATGGTCCGTTGAATACATGTTTCCCTGCCTCTAAAAGGTCCATTTCCAGATGGATAGTGTCATGCATCTTGTTATCTTATCAGTTGGCACAAAAGCAGCTCCCGGGCAAGCCGAGAGCTCATTCTACAAGAGGCAAAGCTGCTACAATAGCAATGTTTAGGAATGTACCAATTCATGAAATTTGTAAGGCAGCCACATGGCGTTCGGTTCATACCTTTGCACGCCATTACTGCCTTGATTCTGACACTCAGGTGGATGCTCAGTTTGGTCAAGCACCCCTAAGGAATTTGTTTGGGTAATGCCTGTTGGTGAAATGTTTTGGTAGGCTGGTATTCACCCACAGGGTATGGGGATGGGCTTGCTAATCTACTAAGTGCATATGACTATTGATGAGTATCCCCTGGAAGAGAAGGATAAGTTACTTACCTGTAATCCTAGTTCTCTTCCAGGGGTATACACAAAGTCATAAGCAACTCTTCCTCCTCCCCGGACGAATGCCAGACCTATATATGTACCCGTTACCCATGCTGTGATTACACTGTTATACGCCGTCCAAAGGAACTGACCTAACTGTCACCTGTGGTGCATGATGGGAGCCTGGGGGTTCCTGGAGGTCTTAAAGGCACGGCGCCAATTTTCTAATGGTTTCCCATGCAGCCTGTCTAGGCTAAACCTGCCTCTATGATCCTGCCTGTTTTTACCTTTGAAAATAAAGGTTGTGTGTTTCAAAGAAACTCAGGGCAGTTTTCTTCTTTACATACATCATATATGGTGATTTATATGTCTTTATTTGGTCAAATGTAAAGGTTTTACATGCAATAAAGACAGTTTTGGAGCCTAATATGGTGTTTTCAGGCTGCATATGTATATGCATATTATCTATATATATATATATATATATGAACACACAATCCACCAGTTGTCGGTCGATTAACGGCAAGCACACGAATATCCAGTTACAAAAGTGTTTATTTCCAAACCCCTTCACCCTTGATATATATATGGGTATTTATATGTGTATATATGTAGATGTATTCATATTATTGACTATTGCTCCGGGATCCCGCACGTGGGCGGGACTATTCAGTGCTTATGACTATGATGAGTATACCCCTGGAAGAGAACTAGGATTACAGGTAAGTAACTTATCCTACCCATCTCTTTAAGTAGGTTTTCTTAGTTACTTGTAATCAGCACTAAATAAGTTCTAAACTTTGCCACCCAACCTCTGTACATTTTACCAGCTGCTCATCACTGCTAGGAATAGGCTACTAGTACTCAAAGCTGTAAAAGGTCTGGCTCCTGACTGACTATCAGACAGTGACACTTAAACGCTATCTCACACCCTAACATGCACCTCTTATAACTTTCTAGCCATACACAGGCCACCTTGTGCAACTTCTAAGTTCCGGTCCTTTATTTTCTATGGTCCCTAGACTGCAGCTCCCTACATTTACACTACCGTTTCCCCTTTCCAGCATTCAAAATAACATTGCAACTGAACGGATTAGAATGATAACAGACCAATTATTTACATTACATGCCTTTATTTTCTTTAGATAGTTATAGGAAATCCTTTGATCTCTGAATGCCTTCTTGAGGAAGGACAAATTCAAAATACTCACTCCCGCTCACATCCTGTCTGCCCCGGACACGAGCGACTGGATTGGTGTTTGACTGGGGTGTGAGCCGTGGTCAAGCCACAGCCACAATACCTGGGAGGGAGAACCACAGAAAGTCACTAAATTAACCTGTGCTTATCCTTAGGTAGCTTGGCACAAAAAGCAGGTAGATTTAACTGTAAAGAATTTATGCAGCACACAAACAGTAATAAAGTGATAACACAACACGAGAAAAATCCCACACGAATTTAGAGAAATAGAGTACATTTTAATAAATTATTTAACGCCAAAGTGACAAAAAATCAAGTCACTACAACCGTAGTTACGAATTTTGTTATGTTTTTTAGTAGAAAAGAGCGCCTAAAAGATCAAAGCACCAAACACGGACATCTGGTTGAGCGAGATGGGGTAAAAGTAAAAAAATATGTCCCACCGCCTTTCATGCAATGCAGTGCTGCAGTCTCATTTGCTGTGCTGCGTTGTGTCAAATGTTAATCAATATGCCCCCTGGTCTGTTAAGGCTTTCTAGGTTTGCCTGCATCTATGTTAAAAAGATGTATGCTAAGCTCTGTTGTGTCTGCGATTATATGTACATTGTCAGTGATGGGGCTTTCCAAACATTGCAACAAATGTAAAAATATAGGCTCTCAGGATGGAAGCCATGTCCACATACAGCCTCCCATCCCTGAATTATACCATCAACCAACCAGAAATAATGTGCTCCGCCAGCTATCCATTCCAACTGGTTGCAAATTACCCATCTATCTCAAAGACGTTGCAGCAATCAGTAAGAAAAGATTGTGCAACCAGTATTTTTAACCCCAATGGGTTTTTTGTACACAATAAGCAAATCATCATGCTGCTACTAAATTTAGATACAATGAGGCGTGGATGTAGAAATTATTTTGTGAGCAATTATTTATGCATATCAATGTTAATGTGGGTGGATAGGTTGCTACACAGGTGGTTTGATGTGTAGAGTGGTGGGATGGATTGTTTGGTATATGGATAGATGAATGAATTTGTGGAACAGATAGTACAAAAGAGATTAACAACATGCTGGTATTGGCCGATGGGTGGTGAATTGGGTGGATGGATGACTAGGTAAACGGGATAGTGTGCAGAGAGTAACACAGAATTTTTTTTTGTCCTCAGGTTCACTTGATTGAGTCAGACCCAAACCACTTTGCCTCAAGCATTGTACACAACTTCATTCACTATGATGTCACTGACCACAAGCGGGATGAGGAGCATGCCCAGTGGATATCAGAGATGGTGCGTGACCGTGAAATACAGCTCGATGGCTGCCTCTCCTACTGGGATGACTGTATGGTCCTCACTGCTTTGGTATGTGAACAGCTAGGCCTTCGATGTAGCCCAGTATCCGCCATGCGCATTTCAAAGCAAAAGAGCCGCACCCACCTCCACCTGCTCCGCCACAAAAAGGGCAGTACTTGTGTAACAGCTGCAGGTCCCTATGCTGTTCCCTGCTGCCATTTGGAGAGTCATGCTGATGTAGAGAAGGCCTCTCGATACCTCAACTTCCCTGGAGTGATGAAACTAGAGTTTGGGGCTGGAGCTGTGGGTGTAAAACTTGTAGAGAATCTTGAGCAGTGCCACCAGCATTACGAGAAGATCTCAAGTGACCTGAAAGAAGACACCGACTACCCTGGCATTGGGCTGGGCTGGGGCAATGCCATGTTGCTGATGGAATATGTCTCTGGTACAGAACATGATGTTGACATTATCATCTATGATGGTCGGTTGATGGGAGCGTTTGTCTCTGATAATGGCCCCACCAGGGTGCCCTACTTCACAGAGACAGCAGCCTGTATGCCCACATATCTTCCACCGGATAAGGAAGCTCAGCTGGTGATGGCTGCCTACCAGTGTTGCCTTGGCTGTGGCCTGACAGATGGCGTCTTTAATGTTGAGCTGAAGATGACGCAGACTGGACCTAAACTGATTGAAATCAACCCACGGATGGGCGGATTCTACCTACGTGACTGGATACAGGAGATCTATGGAGAAGATATCATGTTAGCCAGTGTAATGGTGGCTTGTAGTGTGCCACCACTGATGCCAGTGCATCGTGCTCGGCCACAGACCTACTTGGTAGGTGTCATGTGTGTGGTCTCACTACATCTATGGGCACTGAAGACCACAGCCAACATGGAGACCCTGCAAACCCTGCATAAGCGTGGTGTGATCCGGCTGAACATGTTAGATGATGACATGATCTCCAGTGAATATGAGGAGCCATTCTGCAATGTGGCTTGTGTTAGTGAAACCCGAGAAAAGGCATGTCAGCAGCTGATCAGCACTTGCCAGGTCCTAGGCATTGACACCATGGAATATCCAGTGTCCTACTTTACCTCTGACTTCAAGTAGCGATAAGGACGCCGTGGAATGAGGGCTGGAGAATCGAAGATGGTGAACATAAAGGACCCATCTGTGGTGTCCCTAGACAGACAGGAAACATGAACTCTATGAGAATTATTCTTGTCAAAGAGATCTAGGATGGGTCACCTCAGATCATGCCAGCATCACCTCTGTTTCTTTGTGTACGGGAACCTCTTCAGTAAGAGCGAGGAAGTTTACACAGCAAAATCAAATATCAGTGTCTCTTCACAAACTTTTGATTGATTCATCCATGCCTACATTAACTCTCTCTTTTTTAAGATTATTTACCTACAACCTTTACAGGAATAAGATATGTACTTTAGATCCAACTCATATCATATGAACATTGTGTCTACAAATGCCTCTGCTTACTCTTCCTGGCCGTGTTATTCTCACCAGTTTAGGACACATTAAGATCTGTTTCATCTTAAATCACCATCTCTCATGGTTTGAAAGTGCTTTGGGAATCATCAAGACATATTTAACTGAAGGTGAACTCAAAACTATCTGACCTGCAGAAATATAGTTTGGTCTTGCCTCACATCTTGCTACCATCATCACTCAAGAAGAGTTATAGACTGAGCTTACCTCTCAAACGTGCTGACAACTTCACTTCAAGAGAAATCTAAATTAGACTCACCTCTCAACTGGGCCTAATCCCAACCGTGTTGACATAATTTCTTCTGGAGAAATCTGGACTGGTATCACCCTTTACCTCTGAAAAAGGAAGCTCAAATGAAATCCCTTCATACCATGTTATCATTGCCATTCCAAGGTGGTCAAGTATAATTTCACAATGCATATCACATCTTCACATAACATGAACATCATGCTCAGGCCTTGCTAATAGCACCTCTTCAAAAAATACATGTCACACTTTAAAGTAGAGCTCTTGGCTAGCTTCATGCTTACACCACTTTGGTGCTGCTAGACCTCTAGATACAGCTCTCTTCAGATACTGCAATTGCTAAACTTGCATCATTAAAGCACATCAAGATATTTATAACGTCACTACTTCTGGAATCCTTAATACTACGATTTGCACAGTGTCTGGCAATATGACCTTCTTACAAAATGTGGAGACATGGTTCCTTATTCACATTACGTCTTCTACAGTCATGAAGACTGGTGTTAGCACAGAGCATATTAGCAGGTTTTTTTTAAATATCAACATTTGGCTCATCAAAAATCTAGTCATAATTTACTCTTTAGAGTTACAAAGACTTGTTCATCAGTGACAAACTTTTTTCAGGAGGTGTGGGTTTGAATCACTTCAGACTATGTTAGCATTACCTCTCTTCTATGTGTCCGTGAAGTCAAGAACCTAATCAGAAGTAAACACACAAGATGCACGTCCCCATTGCTAGCATTGTATGTTCCGAAAATGTCAAGACTTAAGAAGATTAAGGTACCGATCAGATTGGGCACACCCAGGAGGTTTCTGGCTCATTCTAGACATTAATACATGCTAACATGGCTTCTGTTTTTTGAGTTGTGAACTGTCAAACATCACTATAAGCATTCCCTGGCCCTCAGACTATCGGGGTTTTCACTGTGTCCCACTTGTGTGTCAGCTTACAAAATTAAAAATTAAGTAAATTAGTCTATTTTTTTCCTTCCAGTGGTCAGATTAAACCTTTTGTATATTCAGAAAACGTGTTTGCTCAGGGGCCAGAGCATATCATGACTGAATTCGACTCTCACCACATTCATACCTCACATCCTGGCTATTTTATCTTTCCAGAACATACATAGAGGTCTTTTTCAGCATCTGGCCATGTCAATCACCAGAAATAGCACGAGATTGGTTAGACTGTACACAGAACACAAGGCTGGAGTTTTCATACTGTAATAAACACAATGCATCCAGTCCTCAATCTTTTGTGTTCTGGAGATAATCTTTGATGGGGATCTGCTTCTTACCAGACAACATGGGGGCTAAGTTAATCTGACCCTGTTAACGCTATCTTCAAGGGTATCTGGGTGAATGCCTGCCTGCACATAGTGGACTAAAATTATGTTTATAATCTTTCCACCTATTTCCCATTTGACTGCCCTATCTGCAAAAATATGTCTGACATTTCAAGCTCTTGCCACTAACATATTGGCTGATGACTCAGTTGCTATTCCAAATTGCACCCGATAAAGACGTCTAGCAGCAGATTTCTTACCTTAGAATTATCCCCAGGTGTCAGTCTGGATCGGGAAATGTTCAAACAATACCCATGCACGCCGTTAGGTGGCGTTGGTCGGCTTCACGTCAGCGCCAAGAGTGGTGTATGCAGTACCTATATAGATGCCATGTTGGCGCGCTGAAGTCAGTTCATTCTTTTCCATGCCAGATAGCGCAAATCTGTGAAGAGGTACCCCTCAGTCACTTTTTGACTGGCATCTTTTTCGATATTTTGTCAGAAACGTTTTGAGAAAAATCCTTTTTCCTGGTATGACAGGGATGTCCCCCAAAAAACTATAGCATTTCAAACCATGTGGCACCTGTCACAGATGTCTGTGACAGACCCCCACTTGGTCTGTCTATGGTGCCTTGAGAAAGACCATGACGATTGTCGCACCATGCACCCGAATGCTCTAAAGCAGTGCTCTCTCAAGCTCCTTGTCACCAGACGTCAGACGATCCAGCGATGATCAAGATCCTTGTTACGTGGAGGGTCCCGGGACCACTCACAGAGATGAACCCGATGGTCGCCATCCCGGTCAAAATTGTCATCAGGTAAGTCGCACAAGAATCACAAATCTGAGGTCTTCAACTTCTCTGTATCTGTCCAAATCCTCAACAAGATGAGGGAGCATCAGCACTCCAGGCCCCTGGCCTCCATGGAACCCCAACCAGAGTCTTCCCCGATTTTCCCAGAGCAACACCTGCCCAACTACATGAGTTCTATGAGGCCATGCACCTTATTTTGGGTGGCCCGACCACTTTGGAGCACCTTCAGGCCCCTGTGGTTAATGAGGGGCCCCCGCTAGATTCCTGCCAGCGGGTACACCGTCGGCACCAGTTAGGCCCCATGGATACGTTCTGTGATCCAGAGCCGCACTGCCAGCGAGACAGAGATCTGCTCTGGCACCTGCTCCCAGTGTTGCCCATTGATGACGCTATCTCCATCTTCCTCGGCTTCGACATGGAGCAGGACCGGTGTCTGACAATGCTGGTTCTGGTACCATCCAGAGCCATACCTTCTATGCCTGGGCCAGGGCCTTTTTGTCTTTGACAGGCCTGATACAGGGGATGAATGGAAGGGGTATGGCAACCCAGATGACTATATCCACTCACTGGATGATACCAAATACACCTGGTAGGAGGAGCTGGCGGATGCCAGTGGGTTATACACCTCACCTGACACTGGCTTGATCGCTGCTCCTACTGTGGGTACGGAGGAGGGGGCCCTCTTTCGATATGATGATGCATAGGGCGGCTGAGGCCTTGAATCTTCAGCTGCCCTTAGTGCCAGTCAAGACTAACATCTTGACAGAAGTGCTTCGGCCAGGGACTGCTCCCTCTGAACTCTTGGTCCCCTCTAATGAAGCCCCCACCAATATCCTCCTTGGGGCCTGGTCCAAGCCCTGCCCAGGTGCTCCTGTGCACAAGACGATTGCCCACCGCCACCACCCTAGGGGACTCCAGTTTCCTCACCCAGCACTCCACTGCATAGAGCTTGGTTGTCCAGGCCTTCACTTCCAGAATTATCCCTGGTGCGTTCCCTTCCATTCCACCAGATAGGGAATGTAAGAGGCTGGATACCTTTGTTAGGAGAATGTTTTCTTCCACCAGCCTAGCACTGCAATCGGTGAACACCGCATGCCTCTTGGGCAGTTTCTCCCACACGATGTGGGACTCGGTTGCCAAGTGCTACCCCTAGATTTGGATAGGCCTGGGCGTAGTTCACAGAGTTTTCAAAAAAACCCTGCGAAGTTCCACAAGTGGCAGAGTACAGTGCGAACTGCAGTTAGTGCTGGTATTCCTGCAGCTCGAGAAGAAATTCTACCCAAGTGGCAGCTTTTTCTCGCAAACTTACAGTTCGCGATCGGGGAACAAACTCAGCTGCACATTGCAACGCGGAGTTTTCTGCACTCCGCAAGCTCTGCAGAGTGCAGGAAACTCAGCGAATGGAGCGAATTTCGCCACCTAGACCTCGCTTTGGAGAAGGCCCGAGTCATACGCTCTCAGGCTATTGCAGATGCAGCAAAGTTCACCATTCATTATGGTCTGAACACAACCGACTCGCTGGGCAAACCAATGGCTGTCTGAAGACTACTCGCTGTGAGAAGTTGGCCTGGTATATGATGTTCACTATTCTAGTGAACACCTTGCACCAGTCCAAACAACCCTTATGGTGATGGTTGTAAGTCAACCTTATAGACCAGCTATCCTAGTGGTAGCATGGACAGAACAGTCATAGGCTAAAAGACTCTTGAGGGCGTGTAAAGCCAGCTGTTTTAGCATATGTAAGCCCTTGAATACCAAATGAAAGGACACCACACAGGGTATATATAAAATATATATGTATTTATTTACTAACACACTCCTCTGAACTCTTTATGAGATCAGAGGCCAAAGCACATAACAAGTTACTTAGTCAGAATACGTTAAGTCGCACAATTTACAGTTAGGCCCTAGGGGCGAAGCAAACCATATATTAAGAAAGTGGTATAAGTACCACATCACGAGAAAAGGAAAGGCCTAGGGAATCGCTGGGGCTACACTATCTGAACCTTAGTTTAGAAGTAGGAGGCCCACAAGCGGCGCGTGAAGTGTCTTTACACACACGCGAGAGTCAATGTAAGGTCAATGGGAACTTAGAAGTTAGATTTAGAAGGATTTAGGGCACTTCCGGTTTAGCTAGGAGGAAACAACTAAAAACCTAGACACTTGGATAGTCAATACCCTTGGGAGCACCGAAGTACTCGAGTTACCTCACCCACGGACGGCGGGTGCATAGGTGTGAAGATGGGTCGGGTTTCGCCGTTGAAGCCTATGGAGCCTTTGCAGAAAGATGCTGCAGGCGATCAAAAGGATTGTCGTCACAGAGGCTAATAGCCAACGGGCCAGCAACCGGACAATGCGTCGAGCAGAACAGAACAGAAGGGCCCCACGCAGAACTCGTGGAGTGTGGAGGGCTGATCTTCGGTGCAGGTGGAGCTCGGGTTCGGGGTTTCTCAGTCCCCAGGGCACAGCTTCGAGGATGCCTCAGGAGCTGCACAGTTAGCACGTTGCAGGCTTTTCAAGGGGTCCGGTCCCACGTTTCTTGTCGCCTCCACGGATCTCAGCTATGCTGCAGTCGTGAAGAGAGGGTCAGGGAGGTCTGGAAGTCTAGGTCTTGTCAGGCCATGTGCTCGGTTCCTGCCGGGAGCGTCGACAAAGCAAGCCGTTGATTTGCTGGATGGTGCCTGGGGGCCCAGTGTGGTCACTCCTTGGCCACAAGGGAGATTCTTCAGTCTTCAGCTTCAGCAGAATGTCGAAGGTCCAGAGTTTCGTGTCAAGTTTCAATTCAGGATTAATCTAAATTCTCAGGACTCAGCTCCTACCTTTATACAACTAAAAGGGGCTGGATTACTTTCTAGGTCCCTCCTATGGGTGGGACCAGGAAGGGGGGTGGCTACAGAGTATATGGTATGGCAATATCATAGAACAGCTATAAGGACATGGTTTCGAAAGCTGCAGACAGGCTCAGCTCATTCTAGAGCACCATCTCACACATAATCAAGACCTCTGCCTCCAGGATTGTTAAGGCCTGCCATAGGAGTGACTTATAGGTTACTATGTGTCTATATATAAAGTAGGTATAGGGATACTATACCTAAGCAAGGGGTGATTACACAACCTTGCCCCAGCTGAGTGATCAGCCAGTTGTGTCAATTTAGGTGGCCAGCCAGGGGTGGCATAATATATGCTGCAGCCCCTGGTAGGCCTTGGGTGCACCTATGCCCTGGGTACCTATGGTACACTATACAGGGACTCACAAAGGTGACCCAATATCCAATTTGCTATGTACCTACAGTACATGGAGTCCATTTTACAGAGAGAGCAGATAGCCTGGGGTCCTGAATAGCAGGATCCCAGGCCAACTAAGTCGAAAACCAGCTAAACACTAGGCAAAAAGTTGGGGGTAACCATAGTCAGGTATCCACCTTCCTACACTCGCTATTCCAGGGATGTGCAAGCATCGCTAATGGACATGCCCTTTGATGGCTCCCATCTCTTCTGAGTGAAGGCAGACTCAGCGATAGCGTACTTTAAGAATTTGAGGGCTACGGCCAGGACCTTGAGCCTCTCTATGATCCCCTCACCCTCCCCAGTCTGCCGTTTGCCCATTTCATGGCCATGGATGGTGTTTCCAACTGCGTCAATACCAACCCCACCACCACGGCCAGCAGGCATCCACATTTTTTTGTGGCCAAATAAGCGGCTCCCACAGACCACGTGGAACAGGTAGCTAGAAATTGAGCCAGTCTACCTCTCCCTTGGCAGCCACAGCCTCCAAGCCTCTTTAGTTTACCCTCAATCCATCATGGTCACCCAGTGGGAGGCAGGATACGACATCACGTGTCCCATTGGAGTCAACAACATTAGACTGTTGGGCACTAAAGATTGTACAATAGGGTTATTCCACACCCATTTACAACTGGTTGACAGAAGACCATCTTTCCTTAATCTCCCAGGAAAATGTTGGCTCTCTTGGTCAAGGTAGCTAGGGAGAGGGTGCCGGCTTCAGAAGTAGATCATGGTTGATATTACTGCTACTTTCTGGTGCTCAAGAAGGACAGGGGCCTTTATACTAGTAGAAATTCAAAATGCTCATGCTTGCTAAAGTTCTTTCTGCCCTAGATCCGGGAGACTGGATGGGAGCGTTGGACTTGCAGGATGCATATTTTCACATCCCCGTTCTGCCTGCCCACGGATGTTACCTGCAGTTCATGGTGGACCACGAGCACTTTCAGTTTGCTGTGTTTCCTTCTGCTATACGGGCACCTCGCAGGTGCTCACCAAGATGATAGGGGTGGTTGCAGCACACCTGTGGAGGACTAGGGCTCCAGTCTTCCCCAACCTGGACGATTGGCTGTTGAAGGCTGGCTTACCCCAGCAGCCGCCCCACACCTCCAGACTACGGTGAACCTCCTGCACTAACTGGGGATCACTATCAACATGCCAAAGTCATACCAGACTATCTTTCAGACACTCCCCTTCATCTGAACTGTTCAGGACACAGTGCAGTATCAGCTTATCCTACTGATAGGCAAGTCCAAAATATTCAAGCTATGATACCAACTATTCAGCCTTTTTCCTGGATTTCTGTGATTTCTGTGAGATAAACTGTGAAGCTGCTGGGCCTCATAGCCTCCTGCATCCTGCTTGTAACACATGTCCGTTGGCACATGCAGGTTCTGCAGTGGGACTTGAAGTCTCAATGGGCGCAGCATCAGGGCAATCTCTCCGACATGGTCCGTATCTCAGAGGAAAGTGCAAAAGACCTGCTGGGGAGCCTGACGAACTAGAATTGGGCCAGCGACAGACCATTCTCCCTTCCCTAGCTGAAATTGACTACAGTGGCAGATGTGTCACTCCTGGTGTGGGGCAGCCATTTGGGTGGAGGTGGAAATCAAAAGACTCTGATCTCTGGCGTTGTCCGGACCCCTATAAACTTGTTGGAGAATTGGGTGATTTGCTTGACATTGAAGGCCTTGCTAGCCTTCATAAAGGAAAGGCTAGTGCTGGGGTTCTCGGTTACCACCACCACCATGTGGTACTGCAAAACACAGTCCGGAGTGAAGTCATGGACCCTTTCTCAAGTGAGCAGCGTTTCTGAACAATGCTGGAACACCAGCGCATTTACCTGGCGGTTCAACACCTGGTAGGCTATCTGAAAACAAGGGCGGACAAAATCGGGCATCGATATCTAGCAGGTCACGAATGGCATCTCTTTTAGAGGTGCTGCAAGCCCTCTTCCAAGAGTGGGGAGAACCTTGGTTTGATCCATTGGCCACTGCCGAGAACAAGCAATGTCAGCAGTTCTGCACACTGCTCGGAGACGCTTTTTGTCTCAAGTGGTGCTCTGGCCTCCTGTACGCTTTTCCATCAATACCATTCCTGCCCATAGTTCTCAAGAAGATAGGAATGACTGGCCCAAGTTATTCTTGTGGCTTCGGATTGGGCATCGAGAGTCTGATATACCAAGCTGCTGACCATGAGAGTCGGTCCTCTAGTCAAGCTGCCTCTTCAGGAGATTCTTTTGTCCCAACAACAGGGGAGGGTTCTGCACCCAAACCTGAACACTTTCCACCTTCAAGTTTGGAGATTGAGTGGTGACAATTAATAGCCTTTGACCTTCCTCCTGAAGTCTGTGATGTTATTCTTGCAGCCAGGCATCCCTCCACCAAATCAGTATATTCCTGCCGCTGGGACAAATCTGTAGCATGGTGTGTATCAAAAAGCATTGATTCCCTTATCTGCTCCTCTTTCTGAGGTCCTATTATTTGTTCTTTCTTTGGCCCAGCTAGGTTGTGCTCTGAGCACAGTTAAGGGCTATCTTTTAGACATTTCTGCATTTATTGAATCAACCTTCCTTATTTAAGTCACCCGTTGTGACGAGAATTCTCGACGTTTCCCCCACAGGCAAATCATCATGAACCTTTGGGACTTCAACCTAGTTCTCTCTTTGTGCCTTTTGAGCGGTTGCACTACTACCCTCTTTGGTTAATAATGATCAAGATCGCCTTTCTGGTGGCTATTAGATCGGTCAGGAGGGTCAGCGAGTTGCAAGCTCTCTCAGTGCATCCACCTTTCAATACTTTTTATCCTGAAAATGGGTGCTCTGGACATGTGCTTCCTTCCTCCCAAAGTTAGTCACTCCTATCCATGTAGGCCAGGTGATCAACTTACCTACCTTTTTTGCCTTGCTTCTTCCTTCTAAGGAAGAGGAGAGACTCCACCATCTGGTTTCACGGCACACATTCACAAAGCACTTCTGCTTGGACAGTCAGGTCCATTGGGATCTGCATTTTGCCCATTTGTTCCTGCAGGACTTCCTGGTCTAAGTTGGATTTGCAGACCTTCCTCTGGGGAGGTATTGCTTGATTATCTATTCTAGATTTAAAAATCTGTGGCTAGAAGTCTCTATCAGATGAACTACTTACCTTCAGTAATGACTTATCTGGTAGAAACTCCATCTAGTCATAGATTCCATACTGACCCTTCCATCCTCCCTGCTCAGCGACCTGATTAAAGGAGGAGGTTGCCCCTTACAAAGAGCCCTAGAAACTCACACCAGTGGTCCGTCTTTATTGTGGCTCCAAGCTCCTGCCGTAGAAAGTCGCGAAAATGAACTGACTTCAGCGTGCCGAGATCGCATCTGTATGTCACTTCCGGCACGGACGACAGTGATCTGAACAACACCACCTACGAGTGTGCAGGAGAAATGCTTGAAAATGTATGGAACCATTCTGATGCCTGGGGTAATTCTAAGGCAAGGAATCTACAGCTACATAGAGTCTCTACAGATAAGGCATTATCAAAGGTAAGTAGCCTGTTCTTTAGGAACCCCTAAATATATTTAAATTACTATCTCACTGCACTCTTGGTTTTTTTCTATGTTCAATGTGTGTGTGTGTGTGTTGGAAAACCGAATATCTACTGACTATGCTATTGTATTCTCTTAGGTACAAAATACAAAATAGTCCCCTCCGGATAAGCACAGCAATTTGTTGTTATCCTGGCATTCTATACATGCTAATAGTTACCTACAAATGCTAAATCCCCAAGTGACAATAAACCCTGATCTTATCACTAAATATATATTTGGTATTGTCAGATATGGCACTCATGTACACATTTAACATTCATGGAAAAATTACGGACCAATGTTTTTTCTCGATATTTGCGACCAGTGGAAAACCCCAAATGCCTAGTGACAAAAACAACAAGCATTGGCAAAGCCAAAAGGTGTAGCCTTTGGGTCCTATTGGCTTTGCTAATGCTTTTGATGGTACTGTAGGCATCGATAAAAAGCAAAAAAAAGAGAAATGTGTCATCATGTGATTAAAGCATACCTTGTCATAAAGCTACTGGCACCCACGTTTGGTATATGTGCATGACACATGCAGCACCATGCAAGGGGAATGTCGCAGGCACCACTTTATTTTTAATTTGTCGATCCAAGATGGTGGCAGCCACATAGTGCAGTAAAAAACGAAATACATTTTCAATTGTGCTAAAGTGCATTTCGGCAGGCAGAGTGGCACAGAAGCTAATGCAAGACACAAGGAACCCCAAGAAGTGTATAAAACAAAAAATATGAAAAGGAGCACGAGGGGTAGGCGATGGAGGAGGAGGTGGGGAGAATGAACTGGGTTTGGGCAATTAAATAAGCTGGATGGGGGTAAAGGATAAAGGAGGAAAACAGCACACCTGGAGGACAGCTACATAGAGCATGGTGTGGGTTTCGCAGTGGGGAAATAGGAAGAGAGCCACACACGAAGGAGAGAGCAAGACAAAACACAAGGGCATGTGTTTGATGGTGGGAAGAAATACGCCTGCAGAGAGCTGGAACACATGTCCACGCATGGAGTCAGTAGCGGCTGGTGTCAGAGAAGAGAACAAACAGTTGAAGATAGTGGAGCCCTCCTAGAAAATTTACCTTTAATTTAGCTTTCTAGAGCACTAACCAAGAACCCCTTCGTTTTTTGATCTACTGCAGCCTCTTTTGTAGAAAGTGCAACCCATTTTAGAGCTTTGTTTGGATCAAGATGGCATTCGGTCCTGCCACTCTTGTCATAAATATAGAATATTAGTGCTCTAGTTGCTCATTAGAACTGTGCGGTGAGGCTGCAATTGATCTCTAGGGAGTTAACGGAAAGACTGCTGCTGGTATTGAAAGTACATGTTTTAGTCTGCATGTAATAATGTTTTACTGAAATGAACGAGGAAGATGTTTGAGAAGTATGTCCTAGTATTAGCTTTCTAAAGCATTAACCATAAGTTCTATGGCAAAATGAACTCCCTCATTTTGTTTCTTTTTAAAGGAAATGCTTTAAGTTTTACAGCTTTGATTCCATGAAGATGGCACTCACATATGCCATGCTTTTATCATAAATACATTGTAGTGAAGCTGTAGTAGAACACTGGAGAATCCACTTACTCTCTGGGGCTGTTGGAATTACATGTTATTCTCTGAATATTAGACTTTATTTCACATTGCTGAGGAAAACGTGCTCTCTTTTTAGCTCCCAAAGCCCTCTCAAGGAACAAGAAGGAAGATAAGTGAAGGGGGTGGCTGAGCCTAGACTCCAAGAGTGGGAAAATTACATGGACTGGTGGATGTAGGCTGAAAGAGTGATTTATGAGGAAAGAGGTTGTCCTCAAAAGTGGACCAAGATCTGAGGGACTTGGAACTAAAGCAGAGGAATGTTATGTATGCCATTTGAGGATTAGCCCCTACACGGGGAACAATGAGAGTGGGGAAATACTACACATGCTATGGATAACTTTGTACATATTGTAACCGATGCGTACCCTGCACTGTGAATTGTTTGTTAACATGTGCTGTAACAATGTGTCATTAACAATAGTTGCTTTGTTTCCAACTTTCAATAAAAAGAATTATTAAAAAAGGAGGATAAGGGAGTACTAGATCCGAATGTACTAAGGTCCAACTACGGCTTTTGTCTTGAATGTATAGCATACCGTGTTAAATTTGATACGATTGAAGATCGTAAGCCTTTGCAGCTCATGCAAAAGATTTGAGATTGAGGTAAATTTGAGCAACCAATAAAGAAGACTAGTAGTAGTGTCCTGCACTAGCTAAAGCCGACAGATAGTTGCTGTGTTGGCTCCCAAACACAGCACATAGCCGTAATCTATTATGAAGATGATAAGGGATTGGCTCATCGTTCTTTGGACAGAAGCGGGGATCAACCAAAGGATCTTATGTAGCCACTTGAGCACTGCAAAACAAGTGGACGTCACCTTAGTCGCTTGCGGCTTCATTGATAGCGTGTCAAACACAAGGGAGCCGAGTTCTTGACCTTTGAAGATGTCATGGGTAGAGCACCTAGGGAAGCACACCAATGTAGCCCTGCCCTTGGTCGGATCACTCCTTGCTCGCTTTTTCCCTTGACTTGAGCCATAAAACATCACCTCCTCCTCCCAAGAACACCTGGGCTAGGAACTGGCATAAAGTTGACATCTCTTCTCTTTGTAACTCGTTAACCGCCACCTGCCCTGATCTTTCGGGCATGGACACTCACTCTCAGGCTGCCACATTAGGTCACTGGCTTGCTAACGCTTGCGACCCTGTGGCTCCCCTGAAGCGGATTACCATCAACCGCACCCACACGGCCAACAAATGGTTCAGCCCTGGCCTTAAAGCTAAGAAATTAGAGCTAAGGCAGGCCGAACGAGCCTGGAGAAGAGCATACTGCCCTACCTGCAGACAACACTTCATGGTCGTACTCAACGAATACAAAGCAGCCATTCTGACAGCCAAGACGGAATATTTCTCTGGACGTATCCTAGCTGCAGAAAGCCAGCCTCGTGAGATTTTTTCCACCATCCACGAGCTGGCATCATCGGACAGAACTCTACCCAATGTTCCCCCCTCTCAGGCCCTATGCGACTCGCTTAACGAGTTTTTTATTGATAAGATAGCCCTTATCAAAGCCAACATCCCCCCTCACCTTCACTCCTCCCCAACCCCCTGAAAATCAATTTTCCTTTACTTCTATCCCCCCTCTCACTGGAGAATCCTTGCCCCTCTTACTTGCCCGTGTCAAATCGGGCTCTCCAGTTGATATCGGCCCGGCACGCATTCTCTGTCCGTTCTTTTCGGCATGGCCATCCCCCGCCCTTACTCTCCTCAACAACTGTTTTACCTCTGGCTCTGTCCCGGCCTCCTTTAAGACTGCCATAATTTTACCCATTCTAAAAAAAACAGGGGCTGACCCTTCTTCCCCGGCAAATTACCGTCCTATATCCCTTCTTTCTTATCTGGGAAAGGTAGCAGAGTCCCATGTCACCCAGGTGCTCAGCTCCTTTATAGAGAACAGCTACCACCTTTCACCCTGCCAGGCGGGTTTCCGCCCCGTCACTCTACGGAAAAGGTGGTCATTTCAGTTATGGACCAACTCAGGGAAGGACTTGATACCAACATCCCCCAGGCTCTGGTCCTTCTCGATTTGTCCGCCGCTTTTGACACGGTAGACCATTCCATCCTTTTGTCCCGCGTCAGGGCGGCGGGCATAGGGGAACAGGCCCTAGCCTGGATAGGTTCCTTCCTGGAAGGCCGTACTCAGGCGGTCCACCTCGCCGAATTTTCCGCCCTACCAAGTAGGGTGAAATGTGGCGTCTCTCAGGGCTCTTCTCTGTCCCCCCTTTTATTTAACCTTTATATTTTCCCACTTATCTTTGCGCTTCAACAAATGGAGGTCTCAGTGTACAACTACGCTGACGACCTCCAACTCATTTTTAATTTTTCCTCCCCCGCATTAGCCACCTCCAGCTTCCAGTCCGTCTTGCTGTTTATCCGGGATTGGATGAACGCCAATCATCTCAAACTTAACCCGGATAAAACAGAGTTGATTCTGACTGGAGTCAGTGGCAATCCCTGGTCGCCCTCCTTCTGGCCCTCTTCTCTTGGCCTTCCTCCCACTCCCTCTCACTCGGCTAAGACCCTTGGCATCACACTAAACAATCACCTGACACTTCACTCCCATATCAGTTCTGTTGTCTCTTCTTGTTTTTTTACTTTACGTATTATCAGGAAAGTATCCCGGTTTTTCTCTCTTCCTGCACTCAAGTTAATTGTAATGGCCATGGTTCTATCTAAGATTGATTATGGGAACATCATTTACAATGGAGCTCCCACTTACGCACTCCAACGCCTCCAGCTGGTGCAGAACCAGGCAGCTCGCCTGGTGCATGGCCTATCGAAATATCACCACTCTTCCCCCCTTCTTTCGGCCCTTCACTTGCTCCCAATTAAACAAAGAGCTCTTTTCAAACTTGGCTGCCTTACTTTCCAAGCCCGGGCTGGCACGGCCCCCGTTTTTATCAATTCTGCCATCACTAACTATAGCCCGGCTAGAGACTTACGTTCCTCTACCCAATCTTTATTAGTTATCCCCCGGTTCAAGAAAAAAACGATCTGGCGGCCAGAAATTTTCGGTACTTGCACCTACCTTTTGGAACTCCCTCCCCCTCCCTCTCAGATCCTCCCCTTCCTACACAGAATTTCGTAAAGCCCTTAAGACTTTTTTGTTTCAGCAAGCTTTTAGCCGATAGCCCCCGATATCTTCCTCAGTTCTGAAATCCTACAGCACCAAGAAACTGCCTTGTGAATGTGCGCTTTACAAATTGCTAAAAATTCAAAATTCAAATGTAGTGGATCCCAGAGAGCAGGGTTCTTGCCCAAATTCATGACCTCAGTTTTGTTCCCAATGAGCTTGAGTGAGTTGTTATGTGTTCAAGAGGAGACAAGACAAGAGGACTCAAGCCCAGGCTGAGGTCAAAAGGCCCATGATTGTGCAGTTGACAAAGTCAAGATTATCTGGGTGTCATCTGCATAGGAAGAAATGGGCAGCCACTATTCTCGACCTCATCCACAAAAGGGTAGATGTGTAGATGTTAAACAGCATAGGGCTCAACACAGAGCCCTGCTGGACTCCAGAAGAAAGTGCTTGTGAATTGGACCTGGCAGTGGAAGAGAAGACCTGAAAAGACCGATCTGTAACACCTTCGCTGCTAGGTTTTTTCCCCTCCTGTGCTAAGCCTTTTTTGGCTATTTGGGGTAGTGCGCGCTTAGGCCCCTGTAACTTTTTGACCACATAAGGTATCCACGCCAATTTTGCGTCCTTTTCTTCCAACATCATGGGGATTGTAAAGGTACCCAGGGTTTGTGGATTCCCTTAGAGGGGTCCCAGAAATTAAGCAAAATACAGTAAAATATTTGGTTTTTTTCCAGAAAAATGGGAAAAATGGACTGCAAATGAAAGCTGTGGGTTTTTCCGTGCAACTGTTATCAAAAAAGGGTTTTTGGGGCTGAAATCACCATTTTCACAGCTTTTAGGGAATGACAGTCTTTTGTCAGACAACCAACATTTTTCACAGAATGTTGGCATTTTTCTGGGACATAGCCTATTTTTGCTATTTTTAGTGCTTTCAACCTCCTTCCAGTTAATGGTAAAAATGAGTATGAAAGCAATAATAGATCCTGGAAAGCTATACATTTTAGAAAAGTAAACAAAATTCAGAATTCATAAAGGGATCATTTGTCTAAATCCATGAAGGTCTCTTTATAGAAACTAACAGTTAAATATTGGAAAAATTGAAAATTAGTTGAAAAAAACAGCCTTTTGTCTCAATGTTTTCACCTGTAACTTCTTGTAATTAGGACAGCTCCTTGAAAGCAGTATACTGTTACATCCGCTGGATTGTCCTGGTTGTGGGGATTTATAGGACTTGTAGGTTCACCAAGAACCCGACGAACCCAGAGCCAAAAATTGAGCAGCAACTTGCAATGGTATTTTATTATGTACCGGGTATAGAGCAATTATTCTGGGAAAATGTATACATGGAAAAATCGGTATGAAAGACACCTATGTATTTCTGAATTGGGTACAAATTATAGAGTTTAGAAACAGTATATATTTGCACATTTTTAAAATTGGGAATACTCATACTAGCATGAGAATTATTGTCAAAATGACTTCTTTTTTACACAATGTCTTTCATTTGGAAGGGAGAAATGCATGAAAACTCAATAGGTAATAAGAGTTGATTTACAAATCTGAATTACCCTAAGTCTCCCGATAAAAATGGTACCTCACTTGTGTGGGTTGGCCTTGTGCCCGAGACAGGAAACGGAGCAAAACGCAACGTGGTCACACCTCAATCTTGCAGTGAAAAATGACCCTTTTTTGGCAGATTGTCTAGCTGTAGCTCTGCCGGCACCTAGGGAAACCAAGCAAACCTATACATTTTTTGAAAGTAGACACCCTGGGGAATCCAGGATGGGGTGACTTGACTGCCTTCCACCAGGTTCTGTTACCCAGAATCCCTTGCAAACCTAAAAAATTGTCCAAAAAAACACATTTTTCCTATATTTATGTGGTGGAAAGTTCTGGAATCTGAGTGGATCCACCAATTTCCACCCACCCCGCGTTTCCCAAAGTCTTCTGAGAAAAATGGTACCTCACTTGTGTGGGTTGGCCTACTGCCTTCGACAGAAAATGGCGCAAAATGCAACAAGGTTGCACCTCAATTTCGCAGTGAAAAATTACCCTTGTTTTGCAAAGTGCCTAGCTGTAGTTTTTTAACCTTAGCTCTGCCGGCACCTAGGGAAACCTAGCAAACCTATACATTTTTGAAAACTAGTCACCCAGTGAAATCCAGGATGAAAGCAGTCAAGTCACTGCCTCCCACCAGGTTCTGTTACCCAGAACCCCTTGCAAACCTAAAAATTGACAAAAAAACAAATTTTCCCCACATTTCTGTGGTGGAAAGTTCTGAAATCTGCGTGGATTCACAAATTTCATTCCACTCCGCGTTCCCCAAAGTCTTCCGAGAAAAACTGGTACCCCATTTTGAGGCAACATCGATATTGCCTATCAAAAAATGTTTTGGGCCCTTGCCTGTCGCGAGTACTTGGACCTCCCACACAAGTGAGGCACCATTTTTATCGGGAGACCTGGGGGAACGATGGGTGGTAGGAAATTTGTGTGAGCCCAATGAAGCCACACTTTCCCACACGAAAATGTGTGAAAAAACTGATTTTTTCAGCTAAAATTGAGGTTTACAAGGGGTTCTGGGTAAGGGAACGTTGGGGGTTCCACGCAAGCCATACCTCCTTGGAAGCCCCCGGGTGTCTACTTTTCAGAAATGTGTGGGTTTGGTAGGTTTCCCTAGATGGCCGTCAAGCACGGGGCCAAAAACACAGGTCACCGCCCTTGCAAAAACAGGTGGTTTTGACATAGGCAATTTTGAAGTCGCCTCACTACGTATTGGGCCCTTGCCTGTCGCGGGTACATTGGGCCTCCCACACAAGTGAAGCACCATTTTTATCGGGAGACCTAAGGGAACGCTGGGTGGTTGGAAATTTGTGTGAGCCCAGTGATGACACGCTTTCCCACACAAAAATGTGTGAAAAAACTTTTTTTCGTCTAAAATTGAAGTTTGCATAGGATTATGGGTAAGGGAACGTTGGGGGATCCATGCAAGCCATACCTCCTTGAAAGCCCCCCGGGTGTCTAGTTTTCAGAAGTGTGTGGGTTTGATAGGTATCCCTAGATGGCCACCGATCACAGAACCAAAAACCCAGGTGACCTCCCTTGTAAACCTAAATTGTTTTGACTTAATTATGTGTTCAGTTCTACAGCGTGAGATTTTTGGGACAATATTGCATGGAAATTGTGACAGACATTTTCAAGTTTGCAGGACATTGTGGATAAAAAAATAACTCAGGATTGACAAGAGAGACATCACCATATACTCCCATGGTTTAACAATAATATCTACATTTAGTAGGTTATTCTTAGATGGAAAGTACACCTTAACAGAGACACTCAAAAGTCAAACATTCCAGCACACCTATCTATTCCTCAAACACACACACATACTGGTTGGATTTGGCACGAGGGCAAGAGATGATTCAGTACATAAAGTTTTATTAACAAGAGATTTCACACAAATGAAATGCTTTGTCAATAATTAAATGCATAAAAACCGAACCAGTGACTCGCAACTCATGAGCTGTAAAGCCACGACAAGGCACCAACCGTTTTACAGGCCATTCACGCACCTTTCATACCTGATACACACAAGACCATTCACACCATCCGGGAGCAAAAGCAACACATTACAACATTCACAAAAAGGGACAAGGTACACCCTGCTTCAGAAAGAGAAAAAAGACAAATATTACTGCACAGCCATCTAATCCTCAAGCCCACACACTTACTGGTTGGATTTGGCACGAGGGTGAGTGATGATTCAGTATATACAATTGTATTAGCAAGTCATTTCACAAAAATGAAATGCACTGTTAATAATTAAAAGGATGAGAAACTGAACCATTGACTCACAGCTCGTGAGCTGTAAAGCCATGCCAAGGCAAACACAAACAAATTGCAAATAGCTACAAATCTAGTAACACAAAATCTGAAACTAAATACATTGCACTAATGCTAACCTTAAAACAGAATACAAATTTTAAACAATACAGACCAGGCAGTTCATTTTACCACTCATGGATACTCCCAAAAATTATTTTGTGTGTGGTAAGCTCTATAACAAGCAGGCACACACAGCCCAGGGTTAGAAGGACACCCAGGGCAGAAAAGACGAGTCTCCTGCAAACCTTTTCGCCAACAGATTACATCTCCTAGTGGGAAAGTCTTTTGTAGATGTGGGACAAATGTAATCAGGAAAGTGGCGATCTTTCAATTGAGCCACATCCTCCACCACTCCAAATCTAGGAACACTTACTTGTTCCACAACAACAAGGCTAGATATCACAGAGTTCTGAAACTGAAGAAATGTCAACTTGGACACAGGAGAACACTCCTTGAACACAATAAAAGCATTGAAAGTTGCTAAGTTGAAAAAATGGATGGCCAACTTCTTATACCAAACATAAGCCTTCTGAATAGCAGTGTAAGGTTCCAACCTCTGATCTACTCTGTCAACACCACCCATGTGCTTATTGTAGTCCAGAATGCACATAGGTTTGTGCACATCAGCAACCTGACCCCAAACAGGCACATGATGGTAGCATGTACACATCCCTCCTGTCCACAAATTTCACAGCTAGTAGTTCTTCTCTACGCAAGGAACTGCACTGACCCCTCTGAAGTTGTTTGCAAACAAGCTCTTTCGGAAAACCTTTGCGGTTAGAGCGGATTGTGCCACATGCAAAAGTGTCCACTTTAAACAATTCCTTAAACAATTGCACAGCAGTGTAGACGCTATCAAGGTACAAATGGTGGCCTCTGTTGAACAGTCTTCTAGCAAGATCTCACACAATTTTCTCTGAAACTCCAAAAGTGGACAGACAACCAGGGGGGTCAATAGTAGAATCTCTACCAGTGTACACACGAAAATTAAAAACATATCCTGTCTTACTCTCAGACAACATATACAGTTTAATTCCATAGCGTACCCTTTTGATAGGGATGTACTGCCTAAAAACGAAACGACCCTTGAACAAAACCAAAGACTCATCAACAGATATTTCTTTCCCTGGAATGTAAATCTCTGAAAATCGATCAACAAAGTGATCAAGAACAGGCCGAATCTTAAAAAGACGGTCACAGTCAGGGTGACTACGTGGCAACTCCAAAGAATTATCCACAAAATGCAACATACGTAGCAAAAGTAAAATCCGATCATGAGTCATAACTGCTGGAAATATGGCTGTTGACATCAAGGGACTGGAAGACCAATATGAAGCCAGACCCATCAATAAAGTCAAACCCAAAAACTTCTTCAGCTCTTCCAGATTTGTGGGAGTCCACCTTGTAGCTCTAGAGTGGGGCCTAAGTTTGTCACTGTTGTCCCTCAAAAACTGTTCAGCATACAAATTAGTCTGCTCAACAATCTCACCCAAAAATACATCATCCATAAATAACTGAAAATACTGTATAGGCAAAAAAAATTCACAATCCACTCTACACCCTGCATCACCGCTAAAGGCAGGCAACACCGGCTGCATCAGGTTAGGATCAACCCAGAGTCCAGCACTTCCAGTAGGAAGACTAGCAGCCTCAGGCTGCAATCCAGATGCCTCTTGCACTGTGGTATATAAATAAATAATACCGGATCTAGGTTTGACTGGACATAGCAATAACAGATAGCTCAATAAATAAGAGTCAAGATTCGAGGTAGTAGGAGTTTGCAGGTTTAATACAGCATAAAGGACAGGAACAGGACAACCTGCACGGGAACAGGATGGACAGCGCTGCCGGGGGCAGGATCAGAATCGGCGTAACATTTAATAACAGTGCACAAATATATATACTAAAACAGTTACATTACAATGAATTACAGTAGGCGGAGCAGTGGGTGTGGTCAATAGCAGTCGCGAAAGATAAGGGTGAAAATGGGTGTAACAGGGGCGTATACATAGACATGTGATGCAAACGTAACAGAATATGTCATAAATGGGGCGGAAACATGGAGGGGGCTACCTAAGGAGCCGGGACCTCTAACCTAATGGTGCGCGCAAACTGACAATGACGTGTTACTAGGAGAAGCTGGGGGCTATGAACTCTGTGCTAGGAGCAGAGACTGAAGTCTGGAGAGTCAGGGCGACATGTACCTAAACAGTATCTAGTATCTGATGTTTAGAGAACATGTTGATAGAATCCAAAAGTTATCGGGGTAAAGGCTAACAGACTCTAAGAATGGTGCATGCATTACTCTACATGTAGTGCGTGATGAAGAATATTAAATGACCATTAAATGCAGTATTTCTCTTACATGGAGACGTAAAGGCTAGACAATGACGGAAACTATTGATGCGATTCAGTAGCTTAGGAATGCAGAGAAGGAGGGCTGGACTGATAACTAGAATCATAACATACTCTTGGCAGACTCAGAGGCAGAGCCAGGCTGAGCCGGGCACTGTGAGGCAGGAAGTAAGTGAAGGGTCGAGGATACAGGTGGGGGCTGTATCGCTCCTCAGCGAGGACTCAGAAGACAGGAGCTGAATCTGGTGTCCGGGCTCTTTTGAGGCCTAGAAACGGGGACTTTACAATGAAATAACGTGCACACTGAGAAACGTGGCAACGTAACTTTACATAGGCCTAATACTCGTAGCTTTCACGAGAACTGGAAACTGGCATACTAGTAATGGACACAACTGTAATTGCGTCTTTAATCAAACATGGGGGATACATATGCATATTTAATCATGCACACATAACATAAGATGGAGGACACGTAGGGACACAGAACATGGCAAAATTTACTTTTCCACATTCCCTCCTTGTCACTACGTTTCCATCAGGAAACATCAATATTCATGATACCATCTATCATTTCATACAGTATCATTTGCTCGTCTCGAATTTTCTTGGAACGGGATTTAGGACGGGACTTGGGACTAGGAACACAAGATGTAGCACAAATGCCGCAAATCGCAGGGCCACATTGTAAACAGAGGCAGCAACTGAATATGATCGCTACTGCAATACCCAGAAATGACAATACTTTCCATCCCCAGGCGGAAATTATATTCCAGAACCAACCGGACCATGTCCAGGTGCCTGGATCTTGGTGTAACATATGGGCAATTTTATGGAGTCTGGTAATAGCTGAATAAACAGACGGTGCGTTATTAGGAATGAAAATGCAGCAACTAGATCCGATGACTCTACAGGCCCCGCCCCTATCGGCCAGTATGACGTCAAGGACGAGACGATTCTGGAGCACGACAATTCTCATAAAGGATTGCTCTTCGGTTAAGTTACCTAGAGCAGAAGTAGTCTCAATCACTACTGCTTCAAGGGTTCTCGTTAATCTACGTATCAGTTTACTATTCACGACAGTACCTAAATAAGGGAAGACACCTTTATTGATATCTATGTATTGTTCTAGAGCAGTTTCAGTATAATCGACAATCGGGAGGTCTCTTTTGTGTCTAGTATGTACTAGGTGGGAATTCCTATGATAGTCAGGTGGGGCTAGAAAAACTGGTGGCAGTAGGAAGGCAATGTAACAGGTTCCCTCCCAATCGAGGGGCAGACGAACATATGCGGTCTGACCACAAACAAAATAAGAATGACGTGAAGCTTTGAAAATAGATTTCCTACTGTCACTATACTTGATAATAGTAGTACAATCACTATGGCCTACATGTATGGAACCATTATTTCGGACACATAATTCACCTTTGACTGGTAGTACTGACATGGCAGGTAAGTCTGGAGTAGGATCAGACTGAACATTCAGGACCATGAAATTCGAAGAATAATTACCCAAATCATAAACTTCATTTTCTAGATCTAACCCTGTTCTGTGGGGAAGACCTTGCTTGTCTGGGAAACATGTACTGTTAAGAAAAGACATATCTGTTGAGGATGACGTTAACGTGGACCATGCTCCACACGAACCATTATGTGAAAATGGATAAGGAAAGAGTGGCAGAACTCCCTTCGGTGTCTGGAAAGGGGGGAGTCGACCACACACCCAACAATTTGTGGCATTGCTGGTCTGGTGTGAATAATGTAACATGCGGATAAAGGAGTTATTACGCATAGCAAGACGATATGAGAGTTCATGAGGAGGCAGAACACTAAACGTGTGCTCTACTGTAACATTGGCAGACTTATTTACATGAGAAACTGAAAAATACAAATAAAATGCATAACTGGTGCAGGAAATCATAATGCTAAAATATAGCAGAAAACATAAAATAATAGTGCAACTTCTAGAGTTCTCACTAACTCTCTCTCTGTGGGGGTCTATTATATACATGTCAGAAACCGGTCTAACCGTTTCACCTAGGGGAGGACTTAGACAATCAAACTGGCTGACTTATTTTACTAGACCTTAGTTTAAGCTTATACTCCTGTTGCGGAGTTTTCTCTAACAGGGAAGGGTTCGTAGCAATGTCTTTTGCGGGACAGTCCTTAAGAATAGTACTTTGGCAGTCTTTAAGATCCTCGGAAATGTTCTTTGAAACAGGTTTCAATCCAAAAAATCTTTTCACATGTGACAAATGGACCCAGCCCTTCCTGCCTTCCAGCTTGACGGCAGTACGGGTGGCCAGGAGGACCTGTCGGGGTTCCTTCCAGCGAGGCTCCAGCGGACTTGAACGATCAAAATTCCGGACGAGAACCATGGATCCGGGAACGATTTCATGCGGTGCCACCTCGGTATTGTCTGGAAATGCGGCAGCAACCTGTGAACGACAAGAGTTGAGGGCAGACATCAAGGAAGCTAGGTAATCTGTCAGCATATTACTTGAAACATCGGTAATACTTCGAGGTCTAGGTGTACCCCACATGTTAGGGGGGCGGCCGAATACGACCTCATAAGGGGACAGACCTGATCTGGAATGTGCGACCATGCGCATATAAAATAAGGCAACTGGCAGAGCTACTAGCCAGTCTACACCTTTCTCTTTACATACTTTTGCAATTCGGATTTTCAGGGTCTGATTATGTCTCTCTACGAGACCGGCTGCTTCTGGATGGCGTACACAATGGAACTTCCACTGGTACCCTAACAACAGGGAAATTTGTTTCATAAGCTCGGATGAGAATGGCTGGCCGTTGTCTGAATACACGACCCTAGGGAGTCCATAACGGGGGAAGAATTCACGAACCAACTGCTTGGCAGTGGTCACGGCTGTGTAATCTGGGACTGGATATGCTTCTGTCCACCTGGACAAAGCGCATACAACTACAAGGACATACTTGAAACCTCGACATCGCTCCATCTGAATATAATCCATCTGGAGGACTTCAAAAGGGTGGTCAGGGGGCTGGAATCCACCTTGTTCCACCGGGACACTTTTACCTGGATTAAACTGACAACATATCATACAGGTACGGACTTTCTGCTTGGCTGCAGCTCGTAAATGCTTGTTGAACCAAATGTTCTGGATACTATCTAACATAGCTTTTTCTCCTAAATGTGCTGGACTATGTGCGGTATTGATAATGACTTGAACCATAGAGTCGGGGAGAAACCATGTGGCTTTACCCTTCGTTACCCATCCCTGATCTGTCTGGACCCCTCCTTGTTCGGACCATTTCTTGATTTCCTCGGGAGTAGCATGTAACTGAATATCTATGACATCTTGAGTGGGGTCCTTAACTGTCATACAGGTAGTCAGATCTGGAGTGTATGTCGGTGTCTTATTAACTGGAATGTCTGGTGTCTGTGCTGTAAGCTTGGCTGTGCGATCTGCTAGATCATTACCTTGAGAAATAGTGTCGGTAACTTTCGTATGTGCTTTGCATTTCATGATAGCAATGGATGTCGGTAAGTGTATGGCATCTAACAGAGCTTGAATAAGGAGACCATGCTGAATCTTGAGTCCATGAGAAGTCATGAAACCTCTCTCCTGCCAGAGCACTCCAAAGTCGTGTACGACTCCAAATGCATAACGTGAATCTGTGTAAACATTAACTTTCAGGTTCTTGGCGTATATGCAGGCTTGTGTCAGAGCAACTAGCTCTGCTGCTTGAGCAGACAGGGTGTCAATACGGTGTGTTTCAATAACTTCAGTGTCAGTAGTCACTGCATACGCGGCTACTAGTTCTCCTGTACTTGTTCTCATACATGAACCATCCACATAAAGTGTCAGGTCGGGATCTGGTAATGGAATATCTGTCAGATCTTGTCTTGGCTTAGTCATAATGTTAACTACTTCCACACAGTCGTGTGTGGCAGGATTTGAATTAACTGACGGTAACAGTGTAGCAGGATTTAGAACGTTGCAGCGTCTGATTTCTATGTGTGGCTGGAACAGTGTCAGTTCATAACCTGTTAAACGTGCAATTGTCAAGTGCTGAGTCTGTGTTCGGTTTAAAAGAACTTCCACGGAGTGTGGAACTTGTACTGTCAAGGAATGTCCTAATACTATGGAATCACTTTGTCTAATAGCTAGTGCTGTGGCTGCAACTGACTTGAGGCACGCAGGCAGAGCCTGGGCTACTGGATCTAATGTGCTCGAAAAATAAGCACAGGGCTTGTATTGTCCTGCTTGATCTTGTGTGAGAACAGATAATGCTGTACCTTCACGTTCAGTGACAAAAAGTGTAAAAGGCTTACTGTAGTTCGGTGTTGCTAGAACTGGAGCTTGGCATAGAGCTTTCTTTAACTCATTAAAACTAAGTGTATGTTCAGATGTCCAAGGGAGGACAGTCGATACGGCTGCCTCCTGTGTCGTTAACTGTATCAGTGGTTTAGCTAGAAATGCATACTGAGGAATCCATTGTCTGCAGTAAGAAGTGAGGCCGATAAAAGCACGTACCTCCTTCTGGGTCTTGGGCTGAGGAAGACTCGCTATTAACTGGATACGGTCAGGTGTCAACTGCCTACCCCTCTTGGACAGTAAGTGGCCTAAGTAGATCACTTGCTGGACACAGAATTGAAGCTTAGAAGGGGACACCTTGTGCCCCATCTCGGCAAGGAAATACAAGACTGTAAGGGATGCTCGCTCGCAAGCACGTTCAGAACGGGCTGTGATCAGTAGATCATCGACATACTGGAGCAGGGCAGTGTCAGTTGGCATGTGAATATTGTCTAGTTGTCTCTTAAGTGCTTGACTGTAAATACTAGGACTTTCTGTGAAACCTTGAGGAGCTCGTGTGAACATATAGCTCCTTCCATTTAAACAAAATCCGAAAAGGAACTGGCTGTCTGGATGAATGGGGACACTAAAAAATGCGTTCTTGAGGTCTATGACTGAAAAAAATGAGGCTTCAGAATCAATGGCTGTCAATAGGGAAGAGATATCTGGGACAACTGGGTACTGGGGAATAATACATTTGTTGAGTTCTCGAAGGTCAATCACTAATCGATATACTGGGGGTGCATTTGGATCAGTACGTTTCATGACTGGAATGATCGGAGAATTACATACATTGGAGTCAGTTTCTACAACTACTCCTTGAGCGATGAGCTCGTCAATAATTTTGGATAAGGCTGCTACAGCCTCAGGTGGCAATCTGTACTGTCTGATTCGTGGTAACACTACACCTGGTTTGAGAGTCACACGATGGGGTGTGATTTGCATATAACCAACATCAGTTGGACCTTGCGCCCATAGATGCTGCGGAACATTAGACAATCTCGGATCAAAATCTCGTAATACATAGTGACCCTTGAAGTCACGTAGGAACAATCGTATTCCCTCTGGGGAACAGCAAATAACTGCACCTAATTCTTTCAGTGTTTTAATGCCTAATAAATTTTCTGGACATGACTTCGTAAGTAACAGATCAGTAGTGCGGGACAATGGACCTACTTCTAGAGTAACTGGCTTAGATATCTCATTTACAATAGGCTTTCCTGAAAATCCAAGGGAAACATTTCTAGAGCCTGAGAGCGGAGCCCCTGGAACTTCGGCGTGACTAATGGTGGTCCTACTTGCCCCTGTATCAATCAAAAACTTTCTGTCTTTCCCTAGTACTTGACTATGAACATAGGGACCCTCTTGATCTACAGGTATCTCGATGAGAGGCAAGCCTACCTCCCTCTCTAGGCTGTTTCATGAGTACGGCTGATACTCTGGATACTCGGACTGCGCATACTGGTACATCTGCTGTGTAACATGCTGTGTTGCAGCAATAGGCTGCGGTGCTGGAACTGTCTGTTGTGCATTCTGTGGCTGAGAAGTCTGTGAAACTTGTTCTTGTCTAGGCGGACGTGGTCTTTCTTTAGTCTTACCGGTAGCTATATTGTGTTTCAGAACTGCACACTCGTTTATGAAATGACCTGGCTGTTTACAATAATTGCAGTTCCCTTTAACGGGAGCTGCAGGATGACTGGCTTGATTCGGACCCCTCTTTTGACTGTCTTGTGGAATAGATTGTGCAACCAGCACTTTCATTTTCGTGTCCTTCATACGTTTTCTCTCGTGTTCTTGCTCTTCTCTGATTCTATTCTGGTGGTATTGGAGCATCTGTAACATCTGGGACGGGGTATTAGCTTGCCAGGTACTTTCGACTTTCAAAACTCGATTCTTAACTTGTGGACTTGAATTCTCGACTAATTTAGTAACAAAAAGATGAGGGTATGACTCGCTACTTGTCTTGAGGCCACTGTTGATACTAAAGCATTTCTCGAATCTAGAATAAAAATCACTAGTGTCTTCATCTTGTTTCTGTTTACAGGCTGAGATTGCATCCCAGTCTTCCTTTTTAGTTGCTAATAATCTGGGCAAAACTTGTATTAACAATTCTGGTAATTCTTTACATTTCTCTCCAAGACCGGTACCTGGTACTCGTATCTTATCTTCAGCTTCTAGAACTGCCCAATCGATCTTTTTCTCTCCCACCTCCCAATCTTTTTCCTTGAGTTTCTCGTATACCCCTGCGGGCAATAAGACTTTTAACATTTTAATTATATCTGGATACGTGTATTCTCCCATACGGAGCATGTCTTTTAATTCCCGGTGGAACCCTGCTGGATCTTTATCATGACAGGGAATTAACTTTTTCATCTCTAAGAGTTCCATCTTTGTAATCGGAGTGTAAACAAACACTCGTTGCATTTCACCATCTGTTGTCCTAACTGGGTGTACTTCTCGTAACGGATTCTGTCTGTCTATGTAAAAGGGTTTACTTTCTGGAGGTGAGACATGAACAAAATGCGGGTTCAAAAACGTTCTATATTTGTGGCGCTGTTCTAGAATGACACTAATTAAATCGGTACCTAAACCTTTCCATCTATATTGGAGTAACTCGTTCAGGACATCGTGTAACGGACCTGGATCAGAATGTTGACCCTCATACAGAGTAATGAGGTGCTGGATCATATACATACCCACCAGTCGTTGCTCGGCTGGAGGCAGTTTCAGAAACATTTGTGCCACTATTTCGTCTGGAAAAGTGGTAGAATCAGTAATCCATCGGACTGCTGATCGGACTAGTTCTTGTTCATGCATAGTACTTAACTCACTGTAACCGATTCGTGATTTCAGAATGTGATCGGTAGCTTGAAATACTTGTTCTAGAGAACCTTGTTCTGGTGCCGGATGAGGAACAGTTTTCTTGTAGTCTAGACGTGAATGTCGGTCTGGAAATCTAGATTTTCCTACATACGCTATTCTGGCGGGATTCTCGTCCTCTACCTCTTCAGTAGAAGAGTCATTTTCTTTCTCGCTTACTTGTGCTGCTTTACGTTGTTCATGTAACTTTATTATTTCTTTACGAATTCTCTTGTACATACTCTCTATACTACTGATAGTCTTGTGTTTACCCTCGGCTATATTATCACTCCACCTTGTCAGGATTTTCATTTCGGCCGGATCTTTAGTTGGGTAATCTTGTTCTCTTATTAGACAATTAATCAGAAACTTTAATATCATGAGCTGGATCTCAGCTTTCCTTTGGGACATGGCTTCACCAATACTTTCTGGATCATCCCCTGTACGGATGAAACGATATATTCTGTCTAGATCTCCTTTCATATCTGGTAGGGTGTCTAAATACCCGGTCACCCGTCTTACACGGATGGAATATATTACTGTACTATCATCACCTGCAACTGGATCATAGCGGCATTCAGTAAGAGCTCGTCGGATTTCTGCAACGGACTTAAATTTGGGCGTACGCTGTAACGCACATTCATGTAACTCGGCCAACGTTCTACGTTGGTGCGGTGGCGGGGTACCAGGAGGACCTCCTCCTGCGGCCCCTAAACTGGACCGTCGACTGATACTCTTCGTACTAGCGCGGCGGGAAATTGTAATGTAGGCTGGACCGGGGGTACCGTAGCAGGTACTGCAAGAGGTGCCCCGGTGTCTGGGGGAGCAGGAATTGCCTGATTTACAGGGACTGGCGGAACAGGATTTGCATATTCCGGGACTGTGTCGTCCAAATAGGACGAGATGAAAATATCAGCTGCGGTCGGTTTGTGACGTAGCTTAGTCGGAACTAGTGGTGGCGGAAAATTACTGGATGCCTCCGGGGTCGCTTTTGGCAAGCCCTCGGCAAGAAGAGGATACATACCCTTAATAAGGGCATGCCTCTGTCTGTCTGACTGTTCTGTTTTAACTCGTTCACCTATCTCGATTAGTTCCCTTTCTTGGGCTCGTTCTAAGGATTCTCTACTTAGTTCTGACTTTCTGATTTCTTTTTCGGTTCTTTTATGAGATTCTTTGCGCCATAACTCGATGGCATCTTTCTGTGACTGTCTGGCTTTCTTTTTCCATAATACTTCTTCTACTCGCATGATGCACTCGGCATCCCATGTACCCGATACAGGCCATCTATACTTTTCTTCTAACTGTTTGGTATACTCTACCCATAAATCTAGATATAATATGGCACTTATGCCATGCTTTTGATACATAAAATGACCTGGACTGTCCCTAGGCGGGACAGGAACTGCTGCTTCTAGCAGACCTTTTCTGGTTTTTAACTGACGTAATTTCGAGAATAAAGGCATGACTGAACTGTAATCTAGACACAATACAATACACAACGAACACGATAACTACACCACTTTCATACCACGACATTAAAAATACATGAAGAACATTTAAAATAACAGTTCGAACAGAATACTACCTGGAATACTCAGAATACATGAATTTTCTCGAGAACAGAACTGACTAGAACAGAAACTAGATGCACTGCTGAAACAGTACGAAACTTACCGGTCTCATAAAGAGACACGTCAGGACCCGCATCCACCGAAGTGGACACTTCGTTTTGGGTCTGTGTACCACCAACCCACGGACCAGAGTCAATTAGATTGACCCTGTCTAGATACTACCCCAGCAATGGTACTCACCGGGCAGCAAGAACGGAAGGCCTCGGACTGGACTGGACTGCTTCGACGCCGGACGGACGAGCTTCGGACTTCTGTTACGGGTGGGCCTCCGGATACCTCGGACCTTGGACTCTCGGCTTGGGCTCTGGTCGGGACTCGCCGCGTTCCTCCACCGCCTCGTCTGGATGCTGGACCGCCACCTCCGTCTCCTCCGTGGGCCTGAGGGATACTTGAAGCAGAAATATCTGCACGTGCACGGTATGGTTCCGTCACGGCTGCAGAGGGTCAGGGGGCCGGCGTAGCTTCACCGGCGCGTGGGGAAAGGGCAAGTGCCTGTTCGGGCGCCATTATGTGGTATATAAATAAATAATACCGGATCTAGGTTTGACTGGACATAGCAATAACAGATAGCTCAATAAATAAGAGTCAAGATTCGAGGTAGTAGGAGTTTGCAGGTTTAATACAGCATAAAGGACAGGAACAGGACAACCTGCACGGGAACAGGATGGACAGCGCTGCCGGGGGCAGGATCAGAATCGGCGTAACATTTAATAACAGTGCACAAATATATATACTAAAACAGTTACATTACAATGAATTACAGTAGGCGGAGCAGTGGGTGTGGTCAATAGCAGTCGCGAAAGATAAGGGTGAAAATGGGTGTAACAGGGGCGTATACATAGACATGTGATGCAAACGTAACAGAATATGTCATAAATGGGGCGGAAACATGGAGGGGGCTACCTAAGGAGCCGGGACCTCTAACCTAATGGTGCGCGCAAACTGACAATGACGTGTTACTAGGAGAAGCTGGGGGCTATGAACTCTGTGCTAGGAGCAGAGACTGAAGTCTGGAGAGTCAGGGCGACATGTACCTAAACAGTATCTAGTATCTGATGTTTAGAGAACATGTTGATAGAATCCAAAAGTTATCGGGGTAAAGGCTAACAGACTCTAAGAATGGTGCATGCATTACTCTACATGTAGTGCGTGATGAAGAATATTAAATGACCATTAAATGCAGTATTTCTCTTACATGGAGACGTAAAGGCTAGACAATGACGGAAACTATTGATGCGATTCAGTAGCTTAGGAATGCAGAGAAGGAGGGCTGGACTGATAACTAGAATCATAACATACTCTTGGCAGACTCAGAGGCAGAGCCAGGCTGAGCCGGGCACTGTGAGGCAGGAAGTAAGTGAAGGGTCGAGGATACAGGTGGGGGCTGTATCGCTCCTCAGCGAGGACTCAGAAGACAGGAGCTGAATCTGGTGTCCGGGCCCTTTTGAGGCCTAGAAACGGGGACTTTACAATGAAATAACGTGCACACTGAGAAACGTGGCAACGTAACTTTACATAGGCCTAATACTCGTAGCTTTCACGAGAACTGGAAACTGGCATACTAGTAATGGACACAACTGTAATTGCGTCTTTAATCAAACATGGGGGATACATATGCATATTTAATCATGCACACATAACATAAGATGGAGGACACGTAGGGACACAGAACATGGCAAAATTTACTTTTCCACAGCACCATCGGCACAGCAGTATCCTCCTCTAAAACAGGCCCTTCATCTGCACTGAGAGAACCTTCATCATCCGATAATTCCATGTGGAGAGAAAACTCACTGCCAGAATCTTCCGCTCTTCCTCTCCCTCAGACGCACTGTCAGTGTCATAATCCGGCTCAGAGGAAGATTCAAGAAGCATACCAACTACCTGATGAGCAGTCATTCTACAGCTAGCCATAATGATTACTAATAAAGGTAACTTGTCACACAAGTCAACAACAACAAACACTATGTAAAATAAACAATGAACAAAATTCACCTTTATCAAAAATACCTATATACTACAAAACAATACCACTCACTTGCCAGAAGCAGCTAAACTCACCACCACGTACTCTGCGCAGACACAGTATGGATCAACAATATCCCACTAAAAAAGAAAGAGAAAAATCAAAATACACATAAGAATATGCAAAACACATCACAAAGATTTTCATGCTCAAAACACTAACTAAATGCCACTATGACACCACTTACATAATAAATAATTCATACATTGCAATATTACTCCTTTGGAGTACATACAACAAAAATGTTTTTATTACCTAAAAAATGCAACTAAACAAAACTGCAGAACAACCACTGTCGAAACCGCAAACAGGAATCAAAAGCTTTACACTAGATTTAAAAAGAAGAAAAAAACATCACATATACAAAAAATGCACCAGTCCACCTGCCAAGCTAAGGGGTAGGTGGGCCTAACAGTATAAAATCAATAGGGGAGCAACCCTTGCCCTTGAGGCCACCCGACCAAAATAAGTGGCTTCTGCTCCCCTTGGGGACAGATGGGACTAAACACATACTGCTACTCTGCCACTCAAAGAGGGCAGAAAAGGTCACAATCATCCTCCCATAGAGGGGAATGACCCATGTCCAAGGGACGGATCCCCAACATAAAAATAAACCCTGGTGCCCTAGTGGTCCTACAAAAAAAAAACAGCAGAACTGCCCTTCAAGGTGATACCAAAGTGGATGATGGACGGAGCGCTTGAGCAAATCTAACACTCACCCCCAGTCAACGGATCTTGGTTTAATCCATCATCATTAATTTGCTCACTTAACCACCCTAGTTCAGACATGGCCATATGCAAATCAGACTGACCCTGTGCGCTTTGATGGCCCTAAGTTGGCAGACGTGGGTCCCTTGCTCACTTTGCCACTGGACTCAAGCTAACCTGGCTGATAACGGCTGATTAGCCAGTAACCGGTCCCAGTATGGTTGTTTCCGGGCCGGGGAAGATATGGCTTGGCAGTTTGGGCTGGATTGTTCCCATGAGGCATAGGGTCAGACTAATTTGCATATGGACATGTCTGAACTGAGGTGCTGGAGTGAGCTACACCAACTAAAACCTAACATCATGGGCATACCAAAATGGCAAGGCAAAATATATGCACCAAAAAAGAGGAGTGACCCTTGCCCAAGGGGCCATTCCCCACTACATTTACTCAATTGGCACAGTGTCTCAAATACATTTTTAAAGCAAAAAGGATAACCCCCAAAAGGGGAGCGACCCTTACCTAAGGGGTCGCTACCCAAAACAAAAACAAAAAATGTGGGCTTCCTAAAATGGCCCCCAAGGGGAGTGACCCTTGCCCAACGGGCCACTCCCCAGCACATCTTAAAATTTACAATAAATTTGCTCCCCCTCAAGGGGGCAGACAAAGCCTTCCTAATTGCCCCCAAGAGGGGAGCGGCCCATCTCTAAGGGGTCCCTCCCCTACACAAAAAAAACATTGTGGGCTTCCTAAAATGGTCCCCAAGAGGAGTGACACTTGCCGAAGGGGCCACTCCCCAGCACATCCTAAAATGTATCAAAAAATTTGCCCCCCCCCCCCAGTGGGCAGACAAAGCCTTCTTACTTGCCCCCAAAAGGGGAGCGACCCTTGTCCAAGAGGTCGCTCCCTAAAACAAAAAAAAACAATAGGGCTGTGCAAATTGGCCCCCAAAAGGAGAGTGGCCCTTGCCCAAGGGGCCACTCCCTTCGCATTGCCCCAGTGCCTCAATTTAATTAAAAATAATGAAAATCTGCCCCCAAGGGGGGCAGACAAAGCAAAGGAAATTGCCCCAAAAGGGGGAGCGACCCTTGCCCAAGGGGCCGCTCCCCGAACAAACACTGCCAATTCAACAAAAAATCCCTGGCGTCTAGTGGGCATTCCTGCTGCACGATCGCACAATCATGCAGCAGGAATATACAAAAGAGACATCGAGGGAAAGGAAAACCCTTTCCTTTCCCCCGATGCCTCTTTCGTTCGCATCCCCCCTCCCCAGCCCCAAAACTTACCTCTTTCTCCTCCGACGCGCAGGAAGCAAATGGCTTCCCTGAGCGTCAGAGGAGAAAGGGAACCTCCAATGACGTCATTGATAACGTGGGCGGGGGGAGGCAGGGGAAGGTCTTCCCCATAAAAAAGAATACATTCGGGCACCCACGGGGGGAGCGCCAGCGCCCCTCCCACCCCGTGGGTGGGCCTCATGACGAGCTGAGCACATCATGAGCACCCGAGCAATGTATGCCATGACGAGCTCAGCTCGTCATGAGCATACAAGGGGTTAAGAAAAGATCATAAGCACTCCAGAGATAAGCTATGCAGGTCAAGTGTCATCAATCTTTTCATCTGAACAGAATGAGACATGGTATCAAAGGCTGCGCTGAGGTCTAATAAGATGGGCATGGTTGTTCCTCCCTCCTCCATAAGCTGCCTTAGAAGCTCAGTTACCCCCAGAAGGGTGGATTCAGGGGAGTGTCCAGCCCTAAAGTCAGACTGAGGTGGATGGTGAAAATTTTGAGCTCACGCAAATGAGGTCAGCTGGCCGTTTACATGTTTCTCCAGAATCTTGGAGAAAATGGGCAACATGGAGATAGGGCTGACATGTGACAGATTGGCTGCGTCCAAATTAACTTTTTTCTGAAGAGGTAGGACCATAACATGTTTCCACTTCTGGAGGACAACCCTTTCCAAAAGTGAGGCATTAAGAAGATCCATAATTAATAGCAGGCTAGAATCCAACCAGCTGTGCATGTGAGGTGGTAAAGGATCCAGCAGTGAGCCAGTCTTGATGAACTTAAGAACAGAAAAGACCATTCCGGAGAGAGTGAGAAAAGGGTGCTAAAGAAAAAGAGATGAGATTTAAGATATGTAGATGGACGAAACTTTGATAGAAAAAAGCTATACATGTCTCACATAAAGCGCACCTAACTGAAGACCAATACTAATTCCACAGGCCTTAATAATATTGAATTCACAATCTCACAATTTCAGAATTGAAACTATTATTTATGATTATGAAACGAAACTATTTACGACAAAATCATTGTTGTTATTCATTTATCTTAAACAACTAACAACCATTGACAAAGCCAATAGTACTAGCAGATTGTACATTTATGTCAGTTGTTATGGTATATACATCAGGATGTAATAACAGAAAGTTCAGAGAGAAACCGAAATACTTGTCTGGTGGCACACTACCGGAATCACAGAAATGTATATTCCATGTTTAAGCCATAGGGCTTTTAAAGACACCACTTTTTTCATCCCAATTAAAGCCCTGTCTGCATAGATTTGTTTATGACTGACTGCAGCCAGCAGCTGCGAGTGCTTCCCCAAGCCTGGTTAGAGCATGTTTCCAAAGTCAATGCTGCACACAGTACAAGACACTGGGCAGGCACACGCTTTAAATTGCCTGAAGTTGTTGCACTGTACAATTTGTGCACTACAGAAATTGTTGAAAATATTAAAGTGCTTAAATATTTGAAGACTGCACGTTCACACCTGCTGTATAAATGTCTTGCATTCTCACTAAATTCCTTATTATAATTTACTTTAAAAAGCACTATTTGTCAATCTTTTTATCTCGGGGTGCAGGATGCCTCCCCCAAACCATGCTCATGTCCAATGAGCTTGCTTGCTTCGTTCGCTACTTAAAATTCATACCCAAGTATTATGCCGGACTACTTTAAAATCTCACCAGTTGCCACTGCGATGGGCTTGCATTGCATCGTACTTATGAAGACACAGCTATTGTGATCTCCTTTGTTTTCAACTGTCAGTGTATTGTGATCTGATGATTATTTACTGGCCTAGTGTACGGGCGAACCTATTTAACGAAAAGAAGATCATCCATTTACCATCATGTTCTAAGGTAAAATAAGATAAGAAATTATAATCATTATTAAAATTACACTGCAAGGAAGCATAATGAGAAGAACCTTGCATAAAGTGTTAAAAGATGTCTCAGGTATATGTTAAAATTATGCAGTACCTGGGTGGGATAATACTCATACCCATGTCCTTCATAGAATACAATTTTCAGATATGAAAGCTAGAAAAATGTACCTTCTATGGCAGGCTGGAGCTAAGTATTATACTAGTTCAAAGTTTTTCACTTACCTTAGATTCTACATTTGTCTGTGATTTGAAATAAAACATTTAAAATATCAAATCCGAGACCTAGTCGGCAGCTTGCACAATATGTTCTAAAAAGGTATTTACTAGGTAAGCCCTGGTTGATATGGCTCTTCTCACCAAGTTTTCAGCAAATCTTTCCATATTGGTTTCCGACATGATCCATTTCACCCATTTTGCCATGGTGGCCATAGATACAATTGCAAAACGGTTTTACAAATGATATCATCAACTATTTAGCATCTCTAGATGTCATCTATTGAAGTCTATCCTCATATATATAAGCAACTGAAAATAGAAAGTTGTAGTTGACTAGTAAATAAACTATATTGTATCATTCTGGAACAGGTTTTAGGTATTTGACAAACAGACGCCCCAGAGATGTTTCTTAACTAAAAAATTAGCCCCCACTGGAAAATTAAATATTGTTTGAAGGGCCGCTGAAAAACATGGCTTTCTAAGAGTTAATTCTTCTGTAGGCTAAATCTTTCTGAGAACGTTCTGATAGTAAATTGTCAATATGGACTACAATTCTACCTTTGGGATCCAGATGTATTTTCATACACCAACTAAACCACCTGGCAGAAACTGATTTTTTTTAAAAAACAAGCACGCTAATTAGAACATACCAAGGTGAGACACAGAATTTAGTGTGCTGCACGAGAAATCCTCTTTATAAGACCCAGAGTTATGTTAAGCTTTAGACCTACATTTATTTTATTTTTTTAAACAAAGCGCGCTAATTAGATCATACCGAGGTGGGACACAGAATTTAGTATGCTGCCACTGAACAGTGTTGGGTCTTTTTTGAGTATCTTGTTATAATAACTATAATATGAAGGTATAAGAATGAGCATTTTGTTTTGACCAATTCATGTGTAAACAAGATGTTAGAATAGATATGTTTTTCATGGCAATTGTTCACACCAAAGCGCGCTTTCTTTTGCATGTTATTCATGATAAGAATGGGTCGTTTACATTAGGCAACATTTATTGTCGTAATCTCATGTTAGTTTATTTTGTTCGGGATCTGAGCCCTACGATTGGGTTATTGACAACACGTGACTTGAAGCCGGCAAGGAATAATTCATCCCATCACATGCACCAGTAAAAGTTTGGGTTGTGCTCGTACCGCATCTCATTATCTATGATAGGTCAAATATAAACATGTGACTCGAAGCCGCTATGCAAGAATTAGCTCTGATCACGTGTATAGGGAACATCCCAAATGGCTACGCGATTGCGTATAAAGTTTGTTACATACGTCCTGGGATTTTATCCAGGACGCGAAAGCAGTCAAGCTTGAACGAGACACACGCCAGCCTATCCATCAGAAGATGTAAGTCAATTTGAATTGACTTATCGTAACTATTAGCCTCCGTGTGCAGTTTCAACTATCATCTTCGAATTTTGTAAATGCGCGTAAATATACTCTATAGAGCACGGCGACGAAAGACTCAACCATGTACTGCACGATAAATCCTCTTTATAAGACCCAGAGTTATGTTAAGCTTTAGACCTACATTTATTTTATTTTTTTAAACAAAGCGCGCTAATTAGATCATACCGAGGTGGGACACAGAATTTAGTATGCTGCCACTGAACAGTGTTGGGTCTTTTTTGAGTATCTTGTTACTTTTGCACATGTCAAGTTTAATATCTTGTTTTATGAAAGGCTGATCTTGCGTCATGTATCTTTCTGTTACAGACCCCTGAGGAAGGGTCTCCTTCTAGACCCGAAATGAATTGGGTTATATGAAATTGTTGGATTACATAGCGTGTTTTAAAATTTCACCATGAAGTAATGGATAATGGAATAAATGAACTTATTGATTGAAGACAGAGGAATGGAGTAAAGTGTTTGTTTAACAAAGAGAAAAACGTACAGAAACAAATTGTTTCAATACAAAATCGCGCTCATCCTGGGGTTCGTTGTACTGGGCCCACACCGTTGAGTACAGCCACTGTGGGACACAGTGCAACGGATGTATCAACGTAAAGGAACCAGGTTAATTTTTGTTGAAAACTTGTTGATATAGAGTGCACAGAGATACAGTAACTCTGATTAATACACTGTTGTCCACCCTATCTCCTGGTGCACCATCAAAAATGCAGTTTGACGACATAGCTTAGATCACCACTAATAAAGCAGACACATTAGCCTTCTCATCCGAGGCGGCTGAAGAAATTTACGGACTGATACATAAAACTAGAGCTTTCAGCCCACTAATCTACACAGTTACTTTAACAATTGGAATACATAGGCAAAAGAGAGATCAATCAAAGGCTTCATGCCACTACGTTAATACATTATCATAAAAACAAAAGAATGCCTAGAGGTTTGCGAATTGCTTTAAAACCTATGTTGTGCAAAAACAATAAAGCTTTCACCGAGAGATGGTATCAAATTTTAAACAAATGCTCACTTGATCTGATTTTACTAATCGAAGAACAGTTGTCCAGCATTCTGAAAAGCCTCAAGGAAGAATTAAGTGGAATCAAAAAAGAATTAGAAAAACATGAAAATCTTCAAGACACACTTGATGACATAAAGCAAAAACTGGAAAGATATGCTAAAAAAGTGCACGAACGAAAAGTAAGAAAATATCGTAGAGATACGATCGATTATAAACTCGAAGAAGTTTATACTTGGGCGGAGGTTTACAATAAAAAAAAATGGCAACAACCAAGAACTGACAATAACTCTTCACAAGAGAGTGTGGTTTCTGATTCTGATCTAGCACAGACCAGAGCGCCAATAGCCAGCACTTCATCATTACAAGCTAAAAATGTGATAACTTCTAAAGTTCAAAAGGCGTCTTTTTTTATCAACAAGCCCGGCAGCCAACAACGCTCCACAACAAGAATGACAAGGAGGGGGCAAAGAAACAGAAGAAGAAAGGAAAACACGAGCAACCAGGAGCAAGACCAAGATAACCTTGTCATGAACATCTCTAGTAAACAACTCACGAAGGCACAAATGCTCTTGTTGAACAAAGGTGCAACATGTGTTGCAGTCTACAAAAGCAATTTACAAGAAACGGAAATATCCTTGTTTAGATTTTTGAGATCATTAAGACTGAAATATTTTTTCAGTACAATTCAACCTTCCATCAACAATGAGGAAACAAGAAAGGTTAAAGTTTTCAAACTTAAGAGTACCTTTTGTGCCCCAATGTACCATAAAATGATCGACGCCTTTGAGAGAACAATCTTAATGGAAGTGAATAAGATCAACTTTTCCAGACACCCAAAGTAACTTTTCAAAAACTGATTGGAGTATCCTTAAAGGACTACTAGCAGATTCAACACTAACTTTCCAGAGAGCGGATAAGGGTGGTGCCTTATTTGTGATGGACACTGAATTTTATGTTAATAGTGTTGCAAAACATCTATCTGATGAGAATACTTATATGCAGTTGGAACAAGACCCCACGCACGTTTTTCAAACAGTTCTCAAGAAAATATTAGATCACGCTTTACTTATGGAATGGATCAAAGACCAAATGTACCAATTTCTTGACACCAAAAATCCCCGAAGACCTCAAATATATATGCTCCCAAAGGTGTATAAAAACATCCGCACACCACCTTTCAGGCCTATAGTTTCAGCTTGTGGATCCATTTCAGAACCCATTGGAAAATATGTTGACTGGTTCCTGCAGCCTCTCTTTCAAAAATGGGTACCCTATATTAAAGACACCACAGCTTTCGTGAACATTTTAACATCTCTAGATACTGATCACATAGAGGGCTGGTGGTTATGCACAGTGGATGTCGCCGCTTTGTATACATCAATACCCCACAAAGAAGGCTTAGATGCCCTAGAAAGTTGTTTGCTAAACAATGATGTAGAGGATGTGAATAAGGTATTTCTGTTAGAACTAATGCTCTTTGCATTATACCACAGCTACTTCCAGTGGCAAGATAAATACTACAGCCAATACAACGGTACATCAAAGGGTTTTGCAGGGGCACTGTCCTAAGCAAATATCTATATGGCTAAATTCAAACATCAGTACATTCTACAGAATCCTGAGTGGACAGATAATCTTGTACTATTCAAAAGGTACATAGATGACATATTCATCATCTGGAGAGGCAATATAAATGTGTTGAAAAAGAACATTGAATAGTTGAACTCGCACAATGAACGGATTAATTTCACTCACACATTAGACAAACAACAAATATCATTTCTTGATGTACTGGTAATAATTGAGCAAAACACCATAAATACCAGGGTACATACAAAAACTACGGACCGCAACTCATGTTTGCATTTTCAAAGTTTCCACCAAGAATCATTAAAGACACATCTACTGTTTTCACAATTTATCAGACTTAAGCGCATCACTTCAGATTCCACTGAAGTAATACCAACAATCAAAAACCAAGCTTCGAAGTATCTTAAACGAGGTTACCACAAAAACATAATAGAAGAATCTATTAAAAAGGTGAATCTGCTGAACAGAGAATCTGTCAGGGACTGTCCGGGACTATGTGGGGAACACAGTCAGGGACTTGGGCAAGGACTGGGAACTGGGTAAAAGACGTACACAGAAGGAAAGAGTACAGCGCTGCCCAGGATCATACAGGGAGTCAGAGGAGAAAAAGGGATCCAAAGGGGAAGCCTGTACAAGTGAACAAGATGGGTAAGACTCAGAAATGAAGGGCACTCACAAGGCAATTTAGAATTCAGACTAACTACACCCAGGATGGACGTGCAAGACATATATATAATACAACATTAACAATAAAGGGGGTTTTGGGTAAAGCACTCAGGAGCTTCACACGGTAAGACTGAAGCTCAGTAAGTTTCTTACCCACAATTGCTGTTACAGATACTGACTGCAAATACCCACATGTAAGATATGGATGCAAAGGCAGGGTCTGTGGAGCTTATACCTCTGGTGATGTTATAAATGTAACTCAAAGACAATACTCACAGTGAACAAGAAACACCACCTAGGTAGTCAGCTGTCCCACGGATCCTGGCGATTCAAACAGGAAAGCGCAAGGCAGTAACAGCAATGGGGTAGAACTAAACACAAGCACAATAGACAAGCAGCTAGCAAGGAGGAGTGCTTAACAGGAAAGGAAGGAAATGACAGGGCACACTTGGCAGAAAGCGGGTAACACACATAAAAGGCAACAGAAGCAAGACAGCAAACTAGGAACTGGAACCAAGTAATTATGAAAAAAGGCAGGGACTGGAAAGGGATATACAGAAGGGGAGGCTACAAGCGTATACTAGAATAGTGGAGGTTAAGGAACCAAGAAAACAAAATAGCATAGAAGGCAGTGCTGGGTCAGGAACAAGAATTAAGCTAAGGCTCGAGTCAAGGTAGCACGGCAGACAGTGCTAGTTCAGGAACAGGGAAAATTACTTTAGCTCTGGAGTCAAGGTAGGACTACAGGAGTGCTAGTTCAAGAAACAGGACATAGCTACAGCTCAGGAGTCAAGAGAGCACTGCAAGCAGTGCAAATCAGGAACAAGCAATGGGTAAGCCCAGGAACAAAGAATAACTATAGCTCAGGAACTCAGGAAACAAGAGCACTGCAGGCAGTGCTAATTCAGGCACAGGGAATGGCTATAGCTCAGGAACTCGGGAAACAAGGTAGCACTGCAAGCAGTGCTAATTCAGGAGAAGGGAAACTGCTGCAGATCAGGAACAAGGAATACTAAGGCTCAGGGGTCAGGGTAGCACTGCAGGCAAGGAAGTCAGCAACAGGTCAGGAACAAGACATAGCTAAAGCTCAGGAAACAAGAATAGCAAAAGCTCAGGAGCACTGGAAACAAGGATCGGTCTCACCAGTAAACAGCTACAATGACCAACCTTGGCCTGAAGGGAGCTTGTGCTTAAAAGAGCTCACAGTAATCACATGCAGCAGGTGTGAGCAGGCTAGCAGCAGCCAGCCACCGGTGAACTGAATTCCTCCACCCATCCTTGGCCTGCAGGGGTGGAGACAAAGCAGTGAGCAGGGAATTCTGGGTAATGGAGTTTCAGGCATGAGTAGGCTGGCTTCAAGTATAAGCAGGATGGCTTTCACAAAACCCGGCATGGATTGGGGATGGATGTCAATTCCCAATAAGTGCCCAAATGGCTGGAAGTCAGGATATGCATGCAGGGAAGGGTCTGGAAGCATATTAGAACACTGGAGAGTCCCACTGGTTGTGGACACGAAAGCACAGGGAGCCAATCGTGACAGAATCACTGTTAGCACCCAAAACCTTCAAAGAAAATTCACCCACAGTATGTGTTCTGAAATACTCCACACACGCCAATACAATCAAAAGTATAATCAAGAGACAGTGGGCATTGATTAACTCTGAACCAAATCTTAAGCATCTGTTTGATGAAAAAATCACGTTCGCATTTCAACGTTCCGAAAATTTGAAAGAATTGTTAAAGACAAAGAAACCTGAGAAAATTATCCAAAAAGGAATGCCAAGATGTTTAAATTGCGTTCACTGTAATAATGTCATGGAAGACAATGTATTTACGCACCCAATGAAAGGCACTAAAATACCACTCCACCATTCCAGCACATGTGATACAAAGAACGTTGTATATTCTATCAAATGCCCATGCGGCAAAATATATGTTGGTCAAACCGAGTGAAAAGTTAAGATCAGGATGACCGAACATAAAAGCAGTATAAGAACACACAAAATCAAATCAACCGTTGCAGCACACTGGCATGAATTGGCTCATCAAATATCTCAATTGAAATTCACTGTGCTAGAAGCAGTAGAACAGTGTTGTGACATCGATCCGCATAAATAATTATTAATGGCGGAATTTTTTGGGATAAAAAAATGTAACTCCTTACAACCACACGGAATGAATGATCGTGTTCAACTTACCTGTTTTTGATAATGAACTCGTGAATCATCTGAACTGTGCTTTATTGAATTCTACATAACATATACGTATAATGACTAAACATGGAGTCATCTGCTATAGTATTTTGATTGCATATGTAATAACTATAATATGAAGGTATAAGAATGAGCATTTTGTTTTGACCAATTCATGTGTAAACAAGATGTTAGAATAGATATGTTTTTCATGGCAATTGTTCACACCAAAGCGCGCTTTCTTTTGCATGTTATTCATGATAAGAATGGGTCGTTTACATTAGGCAACATTTATTGTCGTAATCTCATGTTAGTTTATTTTGTTCGGGATCTGAGCCCTACAATTGGGTTATTGACAACACGTGACTTGAAGCCGGCAAGGAATAATTCACCCCATCACATGCACCAGTAAAAGTTTGGGTTGTGCTCGTACCGCATCTCATTATCTATGATAGGTCAAATATAAACATGTGACTCGAAGCCGCTATGCAAGAATTAGCTCTGATCACGTGTATAGGGAACATCCCAAATGGCTACGCGATTGTGTATAAAGTTTGTTACATACTTCCTGGAATTTTATCCAGGACGCGAAAGCAGTCAAGCTTGAACGAGACACACGCCAGCCTATCCATCAGAAGATGTAAGTCAATTTGAATTGACTTATCGTAACTATTAGCCTCCGTGTGCAGTTTCAACTATCATCTTCGAATTTTGTAAATGCGCGTAAATATACTCTATAGAGCACGGCGACGAAAGACTCAACCATGTACTGCACGAGAAATCCTCTTTATAAGACCCAGAGTTATGTTAAGCTTTAGACCTACATTTATTTTATTTTTTTAAACAAAGCGCGCTAACTAGATCATACCGAGGTGGGACACAGAATTTAGTATGCTGCCACTGAACAGTGTTGGGTCTTTTTTGAGTATCTTGTTACTTTTGCACATGTCAAGTTTAATATCTTGTTTTATGAAAGGCTGATCTTGCGTCATGTATCTTTCTGTTACAGACCCCTGAGGAAGGGTCTCCTTCTAGACCCGAAATGAATTGGGTTATATGAAATTGTTGGATTACATAGCGTGTTTTGAAATTTCACCATGAAGTAATGGATGATGGAATAAATTAACTTATTGATTGAACACAGAGAAATGGAGTAAAGTGTTTGTTTAACAAAGAAAAAAACGTACAGAAACAAATTGTTTCAATAAAAAATCGCGCTCATCCTGGGGTTTGTTGTACCGGACCCACACCGTTGAGAAACTGATTTTTCTCGTTTCCTATTCTAGGGGCCCAAGCCTGATTGATGTAGAAAACAGCTGCTTGTAATAAGCCTGGCATTTGACATATTTTCCAGATCGTTTCCATGCCAGCAGATAAAATTGCAATGATGTAATCGGGTGATATTACCCAAATTGATTCTTCAAAAGGTGAGAGGACTGAGGAAGTAGAATCAGATGATAACAGCAGTTGCAACAAAATTGGAAACCATACCTCCAAACAGAAATCACTAAGATTAGGTCCACTTCTTAACGCCTCAATTGGGCTGTCACTCTCTTTGCAAAAGGAGGGGAAAGCATATGCTCTCTCACTCCTCCAACCCTGGAGGAAAGCATACATCACCATTGCTTCTAGGTATGGGCGCCATCTGTACAATGCTTAAAGCTAGTAGTTCAACAAAGAGATAAATAAATCTATCATGTATGGTCCAAAATCTTTTGTCAGCCTCAAAAAATCTGTGTCAATGGCTGTTGTCGATGAGATATTTGGAGTGCTAATCCTAATTATCGTTGAGCTCTCCTTACAGATATTCCACAACTAAAAATGCCTTTTTGTGTAGGAAGTAATGCCAGAAATCTCTGTCCAGATCTGCCTATATTTTTTATTTAATCCCTCTAAATTTGTTTATAGAGCAAACTGATGAGATGTTGTCAATTTTCAGTGAAATTCAAAAGTTGATCTTGTCCTTTGTCCAGCATACAACCACACAGAGCATAACTGACCTCCCAGCCCCTCATTTTGGCGCCAGTTCTATTACTATGCCTGGGCAGCATCCAATGATCGCTCTGTTGTTCCATGTTTTCATATGTTGTGTCCATCATAGCAGTCCCGTCTGGGCTTCTTGAGAGAATGGTATCAAGTCCAAGTAGAACAAGCATAAGGCTGACCATTAGTCACTGTAGGGCACAATAGAGGGGTGGACCTGGAAAAGGGCGTGATTCAATGAGCATAGTAGACTTACAACCCTCGCCAACTATTTGAATAAAATCTGATTTCTTTTCCGGTACAAGAGAATCTCTTTCTTTAGTTTCCTTATTTTCCCTTGGGAAGCCGTAGGATTCCTAGAACTGAGCTGATATTGAAGCCTAGAGAGTCTAACTGTTTCATGGGATTAAAATCTAATTTGGTTTAATTGAAACCCAAGATTCCAAAGGATGTCTGGATAGAACACAGCTTAGGCCGCAGTAAGCAAGGAGCTTGAGACATGAAAACCATATAATCTAGATAAATACCTAATCTCTTTCCCAGGGTCTTCAATTATTTAACCAGGGTGCAGGTTTGACGCCCTCACACAAAATGATTGTAAAAATTGATGATGATGGGAGAAAGCTGGGATGTTAAAATAGGGTTCTTTAGAGTGCAGTCTGACAATCCAGTCTTGGTGCCTAAAAGTGTCTCGCAGAAGATAGTTCCATTCCATCCTGAAGTGGTGTATCCACATATTCAGTTCCCTTTAGCTGATTACTATACAGAAACCCCTGTTTGTTTCTTGACTAAAAGGATTTACAAAGCCATTTAGATACATGTTAGATTTGCAGACATTCTATTTTTGGATGAGGTACTTGACCTCTTTTCTATTAGTAGTTGTTTTGGTTGGATGGACAACGGTTAAAGAGATTTTTGGTATTGTTGTAGAGAAGCGATAAACTTCAGATGAAAACCTTGGACTCAGCTCATTTGCCACAAGGTAATGTGTATTGTAGACAAACACACGGGTCTGTCTACTGTTATTTTTGATGTAAGAATTATTCTCACCTGAGAGTCCCTGATGAAAGTTAACAGATCCTCTGGTATGGTCCCTGAATCATCCACAACCAATAAGGCCTTCAGTTAGGAAAAGGGAGGCGAAGTTTCCACTGTCTGCCTGTTATCCTGAAATGTCTGAGGGCCTTGTAGGTAGCCCTGACAAACACTGCCCCCTCCTTATACGGCTGGCCTTTGAAAAAGGTGCACAGTTGAAAACTTCTGTAGCAAGAGTTGAGCTTTATCAAGTTCAGTGAATGTTGTAACAAAGCGAACCAACTATTTTACAAAAACGGTTTCCTATGAGGAGCCACTGGACCCACTTCATAGCCAGATGGGTTCCCACAGTTTGGGGCCAAGCTTAATAGGAAGCGAACTAGGTCTTCGCATTGACAATGCACATTTCGCAATTCCTAAAAGGCATCTTTCACTCCTCCACCAGTCAGACAAATCACATGATTGACCATTGGTTCGCCAGCCGAGAGCGCCAAATCAAATATTTTAGTCAAGGGGCCTCTTAAATCCAACAGCTTATTTAGAATTTCTGCTAAGCTCTGTGAAGGCTCCCAAGGAACTCTGCCTGGAGCGTTTTGACAGTGGTAGACATATTTGGATCCAACGCTTGGACGGCTGCCATTTTATCCATCCAAGAAAGTCTTGGGCACTCTCCCCTAAAGCGGCTTCTCAGGTCCCTGTCAATGGACTTACTATGTCTCAGCTGCATGTAGGAGGCCGCTCGCAGGGAGTCAGTGGATCTGGGATGCACAATATATTCTAGATCAAACAACCTCTTTAAGAGGATCTTATTTGAAGGGGAAGGATCCAGATTCTCACTTTGAGCCTTAAGATTGTCATCAACCCTTTTCCTTCTGTGGCTTTGAGGATGCCACATCCTTTGATCTTCCTCTTTAGATGCTTCAGAGACCTCCGAAGCACATAACCCCATATCAGCTGAATAGTGGTCCGACAATGAATTAAGAGATTGGTCTGCCTGGCTGAAATTAATAATTCTCCTTAGGGAAGTGGGTAGAACGGGTCTTACAGTGACTATCCTGCATCTTAGCTAAGAAGGCGGCCTTCAATATTTTAAATGCACCCTCTTGTTAGGTCTCAGCCTTCAAGGCATGTAGTAAATACTTTGTGGGCTTCATCCCGTCATAGGCTTCTCACTTGCTGGCTCCACTGTCAGTCTCATATTCTTTCTCCCCATTTGTCTATGGCATGCATTTGTCATGCCTCTTCCTGCACTGACATGATTGATGTAGCGCCAAATCTATTTTTCATTTGTAGGGCTGCATTATAATCATACGTAGACCGCATCCACATATATTTCTTCACTGTATTAATCTGAGATATTAGATTCTGAAATGTAATAACATTAATCGTGATGTATTTTAGGATACTTCAACGTAAAATGGAAAAAGTAGTGGGGCAAGTAACCGCAACTAGCTGAAACATTAACAAAGACGCTTGTGTTGTGCAATTGACTTATGTCACTCTAGCGATATGTTTATTAATCATGTTGTTTCACATGTAAAAGAGAATGTTAACTCTATGTGCCTAAGTTTCGATTTAATTTCATGAATGATCATATTCTATTTTCCATAGCTAGCTGAATTATGTAGGTCTGGAATGCATTTTCCCTGAAAGCTCTTGCATTAGAATTAATAATTGAATTTCATCTGCATGCTAGGTCTTGTTCTTTCTCACGCTTATGTTGCAGGTGGAAAAAGCATCTTTGATAGTTAGAATAATGTCTTTGTTTTAGGAGTTAGGCAAGGACAGAAGGAGATACGTTGATACTGATATTGAGAACTGTTGTGCTTTTTCATTGGAGAAAGCCTGGGAATCAAGGTTGTCTCGCCACTGCCTGAGAGCATCGCTGTCCAGTGGAAAAATACCTTTGAGAATGTGGCCTGGACGGATGGTATGTCCGAGGAGGATCTTGGGAAGTCACCTGTAATAATGATGTATGGTAACTAGGGAAAGAGCCCGACTTCCTCTCTGCCTTCAAGGAGAGAGCATCTTAGAACGAGCTCTGTCTCGATAGCTTCATGCTACTTGACCCAATTGATGTGGAGAGACTTCTAAGGAAGACTCCACTCACTGACACCTTAACCGACCCTGCCACACAATATGCCTAACTAGGGATGTCATGTTAGTGTTAGTGTAGGTATAGATTAATGTTTATTTCTCTGCAATCTTCAATGCAAGGAAATCCGGACTTTTGTGTTCTGCTCTTTAGTATCCTGATTCTTGAATTAATAGTCTTGTGCATATTACACTGCCTTAATTTCCTTCATAAGTTTGGCTTTGTATTAGCTTCAATACATTTCTACACCCTCATCTTGAGGTGTCTGTACGTTCAGTTGTTGCTGGCTTTGTAATAAATCCTCTAACTCTATTTTTGTGTTTCTTGATGACTGTAGCGACCATCAAATGAATATATTGACCTGCTAATGATTCCTCCCCACCTCCCCCACACTCTCATGCTGAGAAAAAGTACCTTTGACTCGAGGTTCGAGAGCGAATATAGAACTGGAGATCCGGCTCCTTCATTATCACCAGTTAAATGTATGACGGAAGCGGCACCTAGAGGCTACGTCTAATTAAGGACTACAATTATAATTACCACAAGCACAACAACGACATATTGTCAGTTTTTCCCAGAAATTGATGAAAGTGCTTGTAAATCATTCTAGCACTCTAACTAAAAGTCTTTATCAACACTATATAAAACCAAATAAATTCATGTATTAGACGCAGCAGCTCAAGAATAAAAATACTTTAGCCTCTTCCGCGCTGATGACGGAACCGCTGCATCATCAGCCGCGGTAGAGCTGTGCTGATGATGGAGCGGTTCCGTCATGGCCCGCCCAAAACGCCTGAGCGGCGCTGATTTCGCGCCTGCGTGGCGCGTTCAATTGAGCGGGCGGGGCCATGACGGAACCGCTCCGTCATGAGCACACCTCAACCGAGGCTGGTGACGGAGCGGTTCCGTCACCAGCATGGGCGCGCCGCGTGGCCCCCCACCCCCTTAGCGCTGTGGCGGAATAGCCGCCGCAGCGAAGGTGCTAGGCTTAACTTTATAATAATGTGCATTGCTGCCATATCGCCCAGGCTATGGGGTCACACTTTCAGTTTGTCTTGCCTTTATGGCCAGCGGAAAACTGCCTTCTGGGAAAATTTTAGTTGCTCATTAAACATTGTAGGTATGTGCTAATGGGTCCCTGAATTTATCGACCCAGAAGTGTATATATAGTGGGGGCCCTGACGTGATTAATACTAATCAGCTGTAGATTATACAGATAAGAGCGAGAAATGATACGCACTGCACTGATGCATTTAACTGTTTTAATTTGCGCAGGGCCTGCATTCGTGCTAAAATGGATCAATTGCTCCTTTGAACAGTTGTTGTTTGCTTCAAAGGGAACGGAGAAAAGTGATTGCTCTTGTCAATATTATATCAAGTGAAGCACCAGGGTAAAGAGGAATAACGAAAAAACTGCAAGATGCATCCTATGTTAATAAGTCATTTTATATATGTATTAAAGTTCTTAAAAAATAAAACTAAACCCACAATACAGCTAACTGATTATAAGAAAAAGGAAACATATTTACCTCAAAATTATTGACATCTTTCAAATTTTAAAAGTTGCGAAAATACATTTGTTCCATTTCTCGCTATGCAAACACTGCAAATCAGGGCAAATTCAGTATGCTCCCAGTAGCGGCCGGTATGTGGATACAGTGGAGAGGCGGAGGGGGTCGGTGGGTTGAGGGGGGGAGGACAGATGACAGAAACACATAAAACACATTAAAAGAAACACTTACCTGGGGAATCGGCATCGCAACGTTGCTTTCATGTTGCTCAATGCAGCGTCAGGATTGGTCTGAGCACCGATGATTTGCGCTTCCAGTCAGACTGGAAGCCTGTGTTTGCTCTCCCCAACGCAGCAACGCAGCTTGGGTTGGAAGGAGCTTCAGTGCGCATGACGGTTTGGCCGGCCTGTGGCGGCTGGACAGACTGACATGCACACTGAATAGCAGTGCAAAGCACTCCTCCACCAGCCTGTCATCCTCTGGCCCCACCCCCAAGCCTTGGCTCTAGAGCAAAAATAAAACGATAATGAATAAGAGTTTACTATCGTTTTATTTTTCATTTTTTTGACTGCTGGCAGGTGAGCCACTGCTGTATGCTCCATTTTTTGCCCTGGTGCAAAATTCTTTGGGGCATATGTACAAGCCCCTATCGCCACGGAAACGTCACTTTTATTGACATTTCCGCGGCAATAGGGGCTTCGCCTTATTTACAAGGCAGTCTTAAGCCACAATGTGGCTTAAAGCTGCCTTGTAAATAAGGCCCCCTTTCATGCTATGCTTAGCTTGAATGGGGTGGACAATGGGTGTTGCGGTGGGCGTTCCACCGGAACATCAATTGATTTTGACGCTGCCTCCTATTTACAAGGGAGGTGTAAATAGGAGGCAGTGCCAAAATTAAGTCAAGGGAAAACCAGATCTTAACTTGGCGGAACGAGGAGAAATACTTTATTTATCCTAATTTTTGCTTTTTCCTTCACATGGAAAAAGCAAACCGCCTTGGATTGTTTACGTGTTTACTTCCATGTGTGCTGCATTAAGCAGCACACATAGAAGTGACAAAATGGCATTTCAGGATTGTTTATGTGTAGGAATAGACACCTTCCTACATATAAACAATCTCCTGCACGCAGACACCCTTGCACTATGGTGCAAGGGTGTCTGTGTTGGCACTACACCGCTAAGTGTAGCGCCAGCTCAGGGCGAAATGCAAGGCTGCACCACATTCCTATAAATATGGTGCAGCCGTGCGTTTCTGAAGTGGCGGAGTGAAGCGTTAAGCCATGACGCTAACGCCTCACTCCGCCACTCCTTTGTACATATGGTCCTTTGTGTAACATGGGCGACTGTAACTCCTGTTTGCTCAGATCGCTTGAACGCCATTGGTGACAAGGCAGCCACCAGCTCTGCTGTTCACGTCAAGTGGAAGAACTGAGCACTTGACAAACATCCGATAAACGCACTTCTTGCGACTAATAGTGTGGTAAAGGGAAGGAAGTTAGACCTGACATCAGAGCCTTGTGAAATGAAGGCACTACCTCAGAGAGGGCATAGCCTTCCCATCTGCCCTAGGGAGGTGTTACACGGCTCTCCTGTATCACAGACTCTGTATCTTATTTCAGCAGCAGGGACACACAGCTGTGAAAGTGTTTAAATCACAGAAGGCAATTAACTCAAAGGCTGCATAATTATCTTTAGGAAGCAAATATCATAGGGAAGCCTTCTACTGAGCAGGCTGGCACAGCGATAAATCGTAGGTCTTGAAAACGTAATTGGGCCACTAAAACGGGGAGACTTCACCATTCATTCAAGCAACACTTGCTAACATATGCATTTTTAAAGTTTCGGCTAGACAGCGCTTACAAAATATGTCTTGCCTACGCGAAATCTATTGGCTGTGTCTATATTTTTTTGTCATGTTGTACAGCATTGTGGCTGCTGTGCAGTGTGGCTGAAAGTAAAAAAACATTAAAAGAAAAGAAACAATCGTTATGGCGCACTCAACACCGGCTGTGTCGTAGCACTTATTTTTCTTTTTTTCCTTTGTTTGTACTTTAAATCATGTTGCCCAGCAGCCGTGACACTGTACAACATGTCTGGCAATGTGAATCCATCTTGCAGTGGTCTCTACATTTTGATGATTGTTGGTCGTGATGCTTAGCCAGTAGGATAGCTCAGTGGGTTGAGTGCCTGCAGTAGGCATGTGTGTGACTAAGGCAGACGGTAACTTCTGTTTTTGAAAGGTGAACAAAATAAGTATAATAATTTTACTGTGTAAATTTGGCAGCACTCATTTAAGGGAACTCTCTTTGCTCTCTATTAAATGGTACATTTAATTTGGGATGCCTTGTTTATGTATGCCCATTTTTACACAAAGGAGTAATGGTGCACCAGCTGCATGCACTTGGGGAGGCTTCAACTGCCTGGGGAACACTTATAATCTAGCCATGCCATGCTGAAATACACTGACAAAGCCAGTAGCTCTCGCATTGCCGGGCCCAATAGGCTTTGCCAATGCTTGGGTTAGGTAAAACTTCGCCTTTGCTGTCGAAGCATAGGGCTTCCTTTAAAACCTGATCAGGAATCCATGAATCTCCCTGGCCTCTCAGTGAAGCATTTAAAGACTTTTGAGTGGGTTTGTCAACCCAGGTGTGAAGGGGTTTTAGGGCCAGTGACACTGCTTTCTCTACGGTCTTGCGATCCACAGAGTCAATGGTTTGGGTGACTTTTTTGCTCAGCATATGTTGAAAATTAGTACGTTTTGGTGAACATTATCTGCGCCATCTTGCCTCTTCCCCTGATGCCACACTTTTGTCGTGCGCGCCCGCCATTTTCTAAGATGCCCCGATCAGAACGAACCCTTTTGCATGCCGCTGGCCCCTGACATAGCCCTTCGCCTTCACTAAGCCTGCACGCTATCCACCCCCTGCTTGCACCTGCCTTGAGTCATAAACCCCTCTTCGGCGCTGCTCTGCCCCAGGCCCTCATCCTGTTCCCAGCGCGACACCTCCCTGCTTTCCTTTCATGATCTCCGGCCCTTAGATGCAAAACCCTTTTTCCCCGTGTGCCCGTTTTGTCCTCCCCGTTCCCAAGCCGACACCCAGCTCTGCCGATACCATCCTTGCCCCTCCCCGTACAATAGAAAGCTTCCCCCATCAAAGAATCCCCGGGTTGATCAAAGCCCCCACCCCATGAGATCCGATCAAACCCCCCACATTCCGTGAATCGGCGGATTATCCAGCTGCGCGATGCTCATCACCTGTTGTGACTAGGGTGGGGACTTCAACTGTAAATGTGTGTGGGAACGGGACCAAAGGGGAGTTCCGAGAATGTCTTTTCCGTACATCAAAGCTTTAACATGTATGTGTAATCTACAATAAAGTCATAAATGTGTGTATAAGAGGCCAGGCCTCAGGAATACAGTTAGAGCACCTCAGAACGATACCTTCTGTCCGTTTCGTTGTGTTCTCCTCCGGAGAGAATAAAAACCCTTGTTTCCTGCTTTCCAGTCTCCAGCGCCTGCCTCTTCATTGATTTAAATAACTAGAGGGTCACAGAGGCAATACTGCCGGGCAAATATCGATTGTCCCTGACCCGATTGAACTTTTTACAATTGGCGTCCCAAGCGTGGGGCCCATCAGCGACTCGTGGATCCAGTGGGAGAGGTCCCGACGACAGAGTGAACGACTGCAACGATCGGGAGAGCTCTTGCCCAATAGACCCTCGTCTGGCAGCCGATCATCCGAACTTCACTAGTTCCGAACAGACCTCTCTCGAGTGATCTACGGTCCTGACTGGGAACCATCAGGAGTGCCGTGAGAAATACGAGAAAAAGAGGACGATCGGGCGCTGGATTCGGAAGACAAGAAACTGTCCATGCGGTCCGGGTAAGGTCGTGTTACCACGACAAGTTGCGAAAAATTTGCTTGATTGTTTGTTTGTTCAACAATACTAGTATTGCTCTGTTTATTTTTATTTGGAGATTCACTGTCTGCAAACGGAGAAACAACAGGCTCTCTCTCTCTTTGCAAACAGTGGAGGATAGGTAGGGTAGCAGCCGTGCTTATTTTTTTCTCCCCCACTCAATAATTGCTTGAAACTGAACTGTTGTTCGCAAACTATTGTTTCCTGGAGATTCCCTGTCTGCAAGCAGGGAAGAGACCACCCTTTTTGCAGATAGTGAAAAGGGTAGGTAACGCAGATCTTTGCGGACCTACTCATTCTCCCCATTGTTATTTATTGGTCGTTTGGTTTTATATTTTTTTTTGATCCATGAGGTATTCACTGCCTGCAAACAACGTTGAATAGAAATATTCTGTACGGTCTTTGCACCTAGTGATAAGATAGGCAGTGCTGACTTTTTAGTCCCTCGTTACGAGCCGTCATGTCTGTCTTCTCCCCACTGATAAATAGCCTGTTTAGTCCGGACCGCGTATTAGAGGTGGACCATATAGCTCCATTAGAAGGCACCCCTAATAAGGACATGTTCATAAACTATGGGTTAGTCACCATAGCCTATAATAAATTATGGCACAGGTATACCGAAGAGAGTCAAGACAAACAGTGGCCACTGGCAGGATCCTTTGACCTTGATAAAATAGAAACGTTAGAAATAGCCCTTCGAAATAATAAGACAACGCCGATTATGCTCGACAGTCTCGGTATGTGGCGCAGAGAGGCTACGAAACGACAGAGAAAAGACGAGGATAAACCAAGTAGGGAAATATACCGACAGGACAACCCCAGGACACCGCTACCCACAACTTATCCCCCGACACTATGCAAAGGACGACCAGACTTAGGGTCAGACCAATGCGCTTTTTGTAGGTATGTCGGACACTGGAAAGCCCAATGCCCGACTCTACTGAGCGTGAGTAAAGGCAAAGGGCCGACAAGAACGACAGACCGACAGTACGAGAAAAGGCGCGAGACAAAAGAAGAACCCGACTTACATAGACAAACCAGACAGAACCACCACGTTTGATTATGCCCGATGGCACAGATTTCGCCAGGAAAATCTCAGCGGCATGCTCACGTTCTCCTAGGTCGGGCAATGTCAAGACGGGAACCCAGCCTCGTTTAAAAATTCACAGACGGAAAGAGATAATTATGACCAATAACTGTTTTTATATTTGTCTTGGGTCTTTGTATGTCGTACTTGTACTGTCCCCCGTCTGAGTTTGTGTGTATGTAATGTGCAAATCTGCGTCATCCCTCTACACGTGTTTCCGTGTTACTCGACCTCTGTTAGCAGAAACTTAGCATAAAAGCAACCTGGAAAGAAAGAAATGGTAAAACAAAATCCGTAGACCATTAATGAACTTGAACTTTTAATTTAACACAACAAACAAGGAATAATAACGATAAACTGTAGAAAATGAAAGTCAAACAGAACATTCGCCCCCCCCCCCCCATTCTGGAACCTTCCAAAGTAGGGCAGGGTTACGGCTACGCCCAACCAGCGGCAACCCATATAAGGCGAGCCCGGCCGCCAACTCTTGGTCAGGAAATCTTAACGTATGGGGGAGCCGGAGGAGAGGCAGGAGCCCGCAGCCTGGGCATTTGCAGGTAGTCCCGCCACATGTCTCCTTGGCCGGCCGCAACGGGCCTGGAAAGACTAAGGTAGTCCCGCCACATGTCCAGAGGAGAACGAGGCACCTCTTCCTTTTCTCTTCCGTCACAGCCGCAGCAGTCCTGGACGGCGGGATGTCCTGCACGTACCTCCACAACAATTTGTCCAAGTTGGGCTGGGAGGGAGAGGCGACGCGGACGAGCCTCTCCCACCTCCACCGGTAGGAGGTTTCCCAGCCCCCAGCCCGACGCCGAACACCCCCAGTCAGGCGATGGTGCCAATACTTCCACAGCACCGAACGTACAATGGTGGCACCCCAGTACTTGCGCAGCACCGAACGTACAATGGTGGCACCCCAGTACTTGCGCAGCACCGAACGTACAATGGTGGCACTTGGGGAACACCGGATGTGGAGAGGCCTTCATGCGGGGCGATGAAAAGGAGCGGCATGGAGTACACCGGGAGAAGGAGACGAGGCGAACGAGTCTCCCTTGCCCCCAGGTGGGGGCATCACAGCCGCACCCCAGCCGAACGTCCCGCTTTCACAAAACAGGGACCCCTTCCTTTTCACTCCGAAGGGTCTCTTCCACTCTTGCAAACTCGACGAGAGTGGCCCCGGTAGGGCCTCAAAATGGCGTCTGGGTCCGCTGGAAGGTGGGCCCCGGCCACTAGAGTAACTTTGACCAGCAATATAACTCGAACATTTGCCCTCTGGAGCACGAGCCCCCATCTCCGACAGCATCTCCGCAGCCTTGAAGATCCTACAAGGGTCCCCGGCGGAACCTTCGGCCTTTGCAGGTTTCCGGTAAGGGACGGCTGCCTTGATCGCCAACGAAACAAACATGACATTGCCACACCTTCTGTTAGCGTGAATTCTAGAACTGCCGAAAAGGACTCTGGTCCAAACTACCAGTAATGGAAACATTTCCCCCTGATGCTGCTTCCGGACTGAGCCGGCCCCGCCCAAAATGGCGCTGGTATCAATCGGAACTTACGAACACCTCGTGGTGTTCCTTCGCACTAATATAAACTTGATGTTCTGAGATTTTATATGATCCTTTGTACACTTGGCTAGAAAAGACAAGGAGAACTTACTCGACGAACAGTATGAAAAGATCCCCGTTACAAATGTTGATTACGAATGTACAATGTATTATATTTTTATAACTGATGTAAACCCCATTTACGACGCACACGTACGGTATGCATATAGGAAATCTGATTACAACTGTTATGATTATGCTTCTAAATTATGAAAATATATGCCCCCGAACCCCCAGCCAATTAATAGACGTTATAGTCTCTTACAAATGAATGAGTAAAACTTTCCGATGTTTTTATTGCTGCAAACGACACCCCCCCACTGTACGCACTTTAGCCATTGCCACGACCGGCCAAATACGACCGCACCCTCATAATCCATATGCTGAAATGATTTTGCAAAATAAAGTCTTTGAAACTATGGACGGGTATTGCATGCTTTATTTTAAAAAAATATGGGATGGGTGGGAAAGTTCTTTTCTGTGCACCCTACTCTGCTCTCTCTTTAAGGTTAAAAGAAGATGGTTGCCCAGCCCTGGAGGACGGATCGGATCGACAACACGACACTCCGCCTTCAAGGTACGCGTCTGACTCATGAACTCTCGCGTAGAGGAAGACCTTGACTTCCAAGGATGGGTAAAACGAATGGTGTAAATGAGGGAATGTAAAAGGAGGGTGAAATGAAATAATGTAAATATTATAAAGTACAACGTTCCAAAGTAGCAGGGACCCAAGAACCAAAGAACCTTAGAACGCCACAGCGTTGAAAGAGGTTTAAGGACCCCGATAGTGAGATACATCCTTTGACTAGATACCTCGCACTAGGCACCTCTGGTTTCCTTTTTATGTTTCCCCGCACACGCCCTACATGAACACACTACCCCCCCCGACTCCAGAAACCATATCCCCGGGGACCCTGCCCCAAGGAGGAAAGACGAGTAAGAGGTAAGTAAAGGACTTATGAATCCATGTATTTGAATGCGCGCGAATGCTGTCTCCCCCCACCCCCCCCTTTTTTCCTCCTTCTGCAGGTTACATCAGAGATTACAGCCGAGGTGTGGCGAAGATCTGAAGCCTTGCCACGTCTAATACACGAAGCGGACTAGCGCCGCAAGGTGGTGTCTAAGCACGCCTGCAGACTACTCACGTACCGAACAAACCCGAAAAATTAGCACAACCTGATAAAAAGTGGTCACCCTTAAACCAGACCGGACGAATGAACCCATGTCACGTATGATGCGAAACTATGAGGGAATGTGTGTGTGTGTGACTGAGGCGTTGGCCCAACTGGTCGAAGGACCGAGAATGCGAGAAAGTGCGACAACATGGTACCTCCTTTCTTCTTTCCTTTTTCTCAAGGCACGTCCCCTCTACCCTGTCTAATGCTCAAACTGCATGATTACAAGATTCTAACGCAGACTCGTGAATGCCCTTTACTGTGTAATGCACTAAATAGCCTTTCTTGAATACACTGCCACCCTCTCTGTTGCACGTGTACTATTTAGCCTGCCGTTGCACTCTCTCTCTCTCTCTCTCCCTCTATTTTTGCACTCCCACTCTTCCGAGTGGTTAGCCCCGAAATTGGCAGACTGCCACCCCTAGCACCCCACCTAATTGGCTTCAAATACCGTCAGTATTTGCACAAAAACTTGTCTTTAATACAATCACCCTGAGACCGCGTCATTACCTCTCCTTTTCCGCTAGAAGTCAATGAACCCAGGTTGGGCCGTAAGGGAAAGGACAGGTAAAACGACAGAGGTTCCCTAATCTGACCCGAAAATAAGGGAACTACATGTCAACGGCTCCTATAGTATAAGACAAGGACCTCAGAATACGCGACCCTCCCCTCCCCGAATTGTCGCAATACCCAAACCGGAAAAATGACCACCCCCGTTACCTCCCCTGTATATGTCCCTGGTTGTTTCCCATAAAACCCCTGTCCTTCCTAATTAAGTAATCGGGCTGTAAAAGGTTACGTAGGACCCAGAATGATGTTTTACAAGGTTAACAGACTAGTTCAAGGTAAAGAAATCATCGAAATGAACCCCGCAGTAGTTGCAAAACAGGATGCACCGATAGAAAGGAAATGTTTAGCCATGTTCGTCTCTCAGCAAAATACCTGTGTAGTACCATGTTGACGACTCACTGCACCCTTTTGTAAATGTAAAACTCTAGAGAACGGCATATCTTCGCCAGATTTGTCTCACAAGGGTGGGTTACCATCAGATGAACTTCCATGCCTGTAATAAATAATTATGAAGGAAAGTCATAGTAAATCCAACAGAACCCGTCACCGGTCATTCATATGCCAGTTGTGAACACTAAAATAACGGGCATTTTTCATTCTTTGCCTGGAGCTGGGAGAGAAATAGACTTTTTGATTATCTTCATCTGCAAATTTTCTAAAGACTGTCTTTTCAAACTTGTTTAAGGGTACCGCTGTTGGAGGAGAAAAGGACCGGATGTGGGAGCACGAGGCCCGACTGCAGACTAAGGAACACCTGCGACATTAGCCAAGGCGAGACCACGACTGAAAAGAGCTGCAGGACGAGGCACTGTTTTCGACAACATGAGAAGAAAGGGTCGACCTGATGCCCCTGCTCGATGTCCAATGCCTGTCGACAAGTCCCCGCTCTCTGAATTCGGTCACACGCCCGCCTATTTGAAGTCTCTCGTTCCCCTAGTTTGTTCCTAATTTGGCCTTGCTCCATCCCCCTTTCCCTCTGACCTACCCTATGGACTGTTTTGTACGCTCTTCTTCCATCCGAACTTTCTGACAATCACCTCAAAGGACACAGGGCGAAAAGGACCTTTCCGACCAGAAACGCGAGGAAAGGGTCGTGCCCTGCAACGCAGAACTTAGAACAGAGCTGGACTTGTAGCTCCCCCGCCGGTGCTCAACAGCGCCAACGAAAGACCACAAAGAACAATGAGAACTCGTAAAACTTCGAACATTTGACATCCTCAATCACCGTTTTCTTATGCCTCATTTCTCTCCCAGCCGCCATTGTATTGATCCTGCTCCAATCCGAATCTGAAATATGTATTAACCTGCCAGTTCACGTTATGATATGTACTTGCTGCTCGCCGTTTTTGTATTACATTCCTATGACTTTCCTGCTGAACAAGTTTATCAAAGTTTATCAAATAGGCCCGCCTCCTGAAAACTAGAAAAGTTAAAATGTATCGTTTACAACTCTTTTTATCTAGGGTTCCTACCATTTTCCTTCTCATGCCCACCACAATAGAACCGAGTAGAAAATGAACCAGCAAGATGTCTTGAATATGTTAAAGGGAGGACTGTTGAAAATTAGTACGTTTTGGTGAACATTATCTGCGCCATCTTGCCTCTTCCCCTGATGCCACACTTTTGTCGTGCGCGCCCGCCATTTTCTAAGATGCCCCGATCAGAACGAACCCTTTTGCATGCCGCTGGCCCCTGACATAGCCCTTCGCCTTCACTAAGCCTGCACGCTATCCACCCCCTGCTTGCACCTGCCTTGAGTCATAAACCCCTCTTCGGCGCTGCTCTGCCCCAGGCCCTCATCCTGTTCCCAGCGCGACACCTCCCTGCTTTCCTTTCATGATCTCCGGCCCTTAGATGCAAAACCCTTTTTCCCCGTGTGCCCGTTTTGTCCTCCCCGTTCCCAAGCCGACACCCAGCTCTGCCGATACCATCCTTGCCCCTCCCCGTACAATAGAAAGCTTCCCCCATCAAAGAATCCCCGGGTTGATCAAAGCCCCCACCCCATGAGATCCGATCAAACCCTCCACATTCCGTGAATCGGCGGATTATCCAGCTGCGCGATGCTCATCACCTGTTGTGACTAGGGTGGGGACTTCAACTGTAAATGTGTGTGGGAACGGGCCCAAAGGGGAGTTCCGAGAATGTCTTTTCCGTACATCAAAGCTTTAACATGTATGTGTAATCTACAATAAAGTCATAAATGTGTGTATAAGAGGCCAGGCCTCAGGAATACAGTTAGAGCACCTCAGAACGATACCTTCTGTCCGTTTCGTTGTGTTCTCCTCCGGAGAGAATAAAAACCCTTGTTTCCTGCTTTCCAGTCTCCAGCGCCTGCCTCTTCATTGATTTAAATAACTAGAGGGTCACAGAGGCAATACTGCCGGGCAAATATCGATTGTCCCTGACCCGATTGAACTTTTTACACATAATGGTGGTCAGAGGCCTGACAGCATTGGGCTGTGGTGTTAGGCCACGGGATTAACCTCACTCAGCTCTAATAGTAGCAAAGCAAGCGCAGCAAATAATAAGTTTGATTTGTAGAATGTATCCCAAAGATTTGAAAGAGGCCCACAGCTAAACAAAGTCCATCCTTGGTACTAAGACGCACTGGAATAATAGGAAGTGGAATCCCAGCTGGGGGTGCCAAAAAATGAATTACACATGATAACTAGATAGGCATAACAGCAGCGCTGCTTTCGTATTTCATAACCACTGTCGAAAGAGCACAAGACATGGGGGTGGGGCAGATGCAGACCTGCCATCTAACAAAATAAGTTCTTTGTGTGAGGAGGGGGCGGGGCCTTCGAGGGGCTGAGGCGTGGTGTCAAGAGCTATCTAAGAGGCACTCTACCCCACACCAAGTCCTTATCATCCCCCTAAAAAAGACAAAGGCTCATCGAGGCTGTCGCCTACGTCCTGCGGAATATTCACACCACTTAATGGATATCGGCATCTTACAGCCTCAAACAAGCATTTGTAATGCAATAGGTCTCACACTGGTCAGAGTTTGAGCTATTGGCATTGTAAATGGCAATGCCTTTTATTTATGCGTTAGTTTTTAACACAGGCAAATAAAAGGCATTGCCATTTACAATCCCAATAGCTCAAACTCTCGCAAATGCGAGACCATGCATTGCAAATGCTTGAACCTAAAAGCGCCCCATGCCGTGCTTTCAATTTAGTGGTGGCCACGCCCCTTTCTTAAGACAAGCCGCATCTTAAGAAAGGTGCACGGCCACCATTAAAGTGAAAGCATGGCATGGGGCGCTTTTACAAAATAATATTGAGCGAGGTGGCTGTCATGTTCTTGTCCCTTGCTGAGCGGCACACCAAAACACAGGACACAGGTTAGTCGGGCATTCCTTTTATTATCATCTCGTACAGCTACTCGTCAGCACGTCCTTACTCGTCCCCGTCCTAGTCCTTGTCTGTCCTCTTCCTGTCCCGTCACCGGAACTGGTGTCCGGTGACGACCTGGTCACTCTCCCTCAGGACCCACAGGGTCCTAACGCCCTACTGTCGGTCGCCCACCCTATCAGGTCACGACATCTCCCCCCTTGTTGCAAACAAATGTTCATGACACATTTATCATAATCACTGTCGCCCACCATTGACAGTCCTTATTCACAGTTACATTGATGAAGGGGAAAGAACGAAAGAGAGAGAGAGAGAGAGAGAGAGAGAAGAGAGAGAGAGAGAGAGAGAGAGAAACCTGCTCATTTTATCCCTCTTCACACAAATTGCCTCTGTGATTTTTTTTTGCATGTTCTTCTCAGCCTTGCTTCATCTTCCTTTATTTGTCCTCTATCTCCTCCGTTATTCTTGCAGCTTGTTCCGTTGATGCTTCTTCTTTTTCCAGTCTTGAGCTCCTTTGAGTGTGAGCAGTTTCTCGTCATGTCGTGTTGACATGCTGCTGCTGTAATCATTGGTCCTTTTACTTGCGTCGCAGTTAGTGGGTCTCTGGATAGTTGGTTGTCAGACTTCTTTTGTTGTTTCTGTCGCCCCAGTATCATGTCGCCTTCTTTCAGTTTTAGTCCAGATGCATGTTTCCGGTGATCACCACGTGCTTTCATCTGTCCTTTTGCCTCCTCGTCTTTTATTGTTAAGTCCCTTCGATCTGTACTTATTTTATCTTCCACTTGTGGCAGTCTCGTCTTGCACATTCTGTAAGGTGTTGCTATCCGTGTCTCCTCCATTAAGATGCCTTTCTCTGCTTCTGACAGTTCTTCACTTATTATCTCGTGCCTCGATACTTCCTGGATTGCTAGCATGGTGGTGTCTCTTTTTGTCTCTTGTTCTTTGTCCCTCTTTTCTTTGTTATTTCTCTTTTCTGTCCTTTGTTTAGTCTTCTCTGGCTTTCCTTTATTTTTACTTCTTTCTTATTTGTCCTTCTCTCTTTTCTTTGTTTTTTATAAAATTCTTATTTGGCCTCTTCTGGGCTTTCCTAGTCTTTTTCTTCTTTATTTCCTTGTTTTCTTATATTTGCGTCTTTCCTGCGACGTATTTCTTATGTTTGTGTCTTGGCCTCTTCTGGGCTTTCCTAGTCTTTTTCTTCTTTATTTCCTTGTTTTCTTATATTTGCGTCTTTCCTGCGACGTATTTCTTATGTTTGTGTCTTTCCTTTTGTTTTCTTTTCTTCCTTGTTCTCCTTTCTTCTTTCTGTTCCTTTGAGTGGTCTTTGTCCCTTCTTTCCTTGTTACTTTGTTACTTTACTTCTCTTTCTTCTTTCTTCTTTTCTTTGTTGCCTTGTAACTTCTCCTTTGCTCTTTCTTTTTTCTTGTGCGATCTCTGTCCTTCTTTTCTTTGTTGTTCTGCTCTGTTTTCTTTATTTTTCTTTCTTTTCTTTGTTATTCCTCTTTTTTTTGTCTTTTATTTAGCCTTCTCTGGCTTCTTCCATTCTCTTTTGCTCCGTTCCTATATATTTTCCTTGTTTCTCTTTGTCTTTTTGTCTTTTTGTTTATGTCCTTTCTCTTTGTTTCTCTCTTTAGTTTTCTCTTTTCTTATTGCACTGTCTTCTCCATTGTCTTATTGCTCTTTTTCCACTTGTGCGCCCTTGTTTCGCTTTGTTTATCCTTTATTCTTCACTTTTTCTTGTGTTATTCTTCTTATTTGCCCTTTTGCCTTGCTTTGAAATGGCTGCTCTGCTGTTTCCTATGATCTTTTCTTGAGTCTCTGTTTCTTTTGGTATGCTATGTTGTGCTCCTTTTTCTTTATTCTTTATCTTTTTCTCTGGCGCCTTAATTGTGTTTCTACTTATTTTCTTCTCTTTTATCTTCTTTTGCCCCTTGTTTTTCTTCTTTGTTGTTTTGTTGTGGGGATCTTTAGTCCCTTTCTACCTCTGTTTACCTTTGTTTCTCTTCGTGTTCTTTAATTGTCTCTTTTTCACTTATTTTCTTCTTCGCCTGGCCTTGAAATGGCAGCCCCGCTGTTTCTTGTGGCCTATTTCTCCAATGTCCCATTTAAAATGGCCGCCGTTATCTCGCGAGATTTCGCGATCAAAATCTCGCTTTTCCTGACCTCATAATGGCCTCCTCATTGGTTTTCCACTTTGATTGGCTCAGCCGCCTGACTTAGTGATGGCCGCCGAGACTCCTAAGCTCTCGCGGGACCTCGCGCCTTGTTTTCAAAGGCTCGCGCTTGTTCTTAGCGCTTACCGCGATCTGCTGCATCTTTCCACTGTTGCTGTCTGGTGGGCTCCCGCGTCGCTCTTCCCGTCTTCCATGTTACTTGCGGCGCATCCAGGGTGAGCACCTGGTTTTTTCCACGATGGTGCACTTGCTGGACACACGTCGATCCACGCGTCAATCCGTTTCTTTACCTTCGTCGCCAGTTGTCATGTTCTTGTCCCTTGCTGAGCGGCACACCAAAACACAGGACACAGGTTAGTCGGGCATTCCTTTTATTATCATTTCGTACAGCTACTCGTCAGCACGTCCTTACTCATCCCCGTCCTAGTCCTTGTCTGTCCTCTTCCTGTCCCGTCACCAGAACTGGTGTCCGGTGACGACCTGGTCACTCCCCCTCAGGACCCACAGGGTCCTAACGCCCTACTGTTGGTCGCCCACCCTATCAGGTTACGACAGTGGCAAACCATGAAGCAGCATAGCGCATGCAGAAGTGCTGCGCTGTGCAAAAGAAAAGAAAGGCGCGTGGCAGGAGCATCTTCCAAAGATAAGTTCCAGCTTCCATGATCGGCACCGCGTTTTCCAGAGAACAGGGTGGGTTAGGGAGAGCCTATCAAGCCTGCAACAGCAGCTAGGATAAATACATTAAAGAAAATAGTGCTCACAGACTGTAGATAAAACAGACGTGTAACAACACAAGTAAAAAGTCCAATCCTCATGGGAGGTTACAAATGTACCTATCTAACAACGGGGAGTCAATCGGTCTGGTCAGTGTAACACATGTGCCTCCAATCCTAAAGCATACCCAGTTCACCAGTTTTCCACAACTTGTGCAAGCCCTGGCTTGAGATGAGTTTCCATCAGCCCACCCATTTGGCGGAACTTCGTCATCTGGAAACACAAGAGAGATGGGTCACATGTAGCCAAAGTTAGCCAACGATCATGTATCCAAACCCCACTTGAACATGTTCAAGTGGGGTTTGAATAAATGATCGTACAAATCTTTCCCCTCCTTTTGACGAGAGATGTATTGTTTACACGTCGTGCATTTCCGCGACTTGTGCTGTCACTGCCACCTCGCGGCTTCAAAAGATGACACGTGCGCTATCTGCAGTTTGGTACTAGCGCGCATGCGTGCTGATACAGCATCAGGGTAGGACGCGCGTGATATCAGTTAAGGACTCGCGGAGAGCGGTGAGGCAGAAGGGCGCATGCGTGCTGGGAACAAGACAGACGAGATAGCGTCTCAGTTTGAGGCGAGGCAACTTACCAGTCCCAGGGAGGAATAAACAGCGTATGATTGGTTACGAGGCAGCCTATATGCTCCAATAGCATAATGCTTGACAGGCATGTCGGCATTTCCAACACCATTACACGGGCAGTGTTTGGCTAATTACTTGATGAGCTCTGATTAGGCCAATCAGCTCGTCTATAAAAAAAGACTCCAAACCATCCTCGATACCTCCCACACTGTTCGCAGATCGTGAAGGGGTACAGACGGAGAGGTGAGTCAACACAAGTTGGTGGACTGTACTTATTGGTTGGGTTTTGTTGGTTTGAGCCTACTCTCTTGTTTTCCTGATGATAGAAGCAGTATTTTTAACTATCAGCATGGGCATTGAACATTATCTTTAACATTGGGCTCTCTAGTCATTGCCAATAACCATTTAAATTAGGCTTAGTACCAACACTTCATTTATAGACTTAACACCAATGGTAATACCCTGAAAATTATGGCTAACCCTTCACTGCATTTTAGATTTAATCTAAGCATGGGCGGATTTTGCGGATTCGCGATCCGCGAATTTGCGGATTTGCGTATTCGCGGATTGCGAAAATACGCGAAATCCGCGAATTCTCGCGGATTAGCGGATTTTTTGGGGGTGTGTGTGTTCGCACGGGTTTCTGCAAGTTCGCGAGGGTTTTGTACTATTTCGCAAATTGCGAACTTACTTGTCGGGTCGCCAGTTTAGCGAACTTGTTGTTTGTACGTGCCCAGTCTGTTTGCTAAGCTTTCTTCATCACTGCCACTCTCTGTCACCACTGGCACTCTCTTTGGTCACCCATGCCACCCTCTGGCTCACCCATGTCACCCTCTGTGTCATCACATCACCCTCTAGTTCACCAGTGTACATTATTGGGGCAAAGCAAAGCACTGCCATCCTCTGTCAACACTGGCACTCTGGTTCACCCATGCCACCCTCTGGCTGGCACACCCATGCCACCCTCAGTGTCATCACAACACCCTCTGATTGACCACTGAGTGAACAAACACCTGCTAAGTGCCTTAAGTTTTGCAAACAACAACACCTGCCCTGCCCCAACTGACATTAATGAAGGCTGGCACCTGCTTGTCTGCTCCCTTTCCTTTTTGTTGCAAATGCAAAGTAAATAATTTTTTTTAACAGGATGCAATGGCATACTTGTAACTATTCTGTGACTGATAGAGCAGGGTCACACAATAGTTGCAAGTAGGCAACCGGATTCTGGAGGGCCCCTTCAGGAAGCACTACAGGTAAATGGTTACAAATGAATAGCTCGAACTTTTGCACCTGCTCGTTCGTTTTGCTTTTGCAAAACTCGTTTTTCGGTAATTTCGCCCTATTCGCGGGGCGCGTCGTAGTGCGAACTCGCCCGTGGAAGCCGCGAACTCGTGCGAGTTACCTCAAGGTTGAGTATGGGCGCCGCCATTTTGTTTGCGTGACGTATTTCCGTTTCCGCCCGCTAAGTGTAATCTCGCCCGACTCGCGCCTTGCGAATACAAGTTCGCACGAGTTCGCGAGAGAAATCGCGTGCGAACTTACTTACTCGCACGTGATCGGGCCGCCATCTTGTTTTTCATTCATTCCTATGTGTCTGGGTATGGTGTTTCTATCCTCTCTATATCTCTGCCATCCTTTGCTTGTTTTACTATTTTTTTGATCTATTTAACTTATTTTCTATCCCTGTATTTTTCTAGATCTATATTTTTGTGTTTTAGGCTATTTTTGTTTACTTTTGAACTACTTTTTTAAACTTTTACTTTCCTTCTTCCCTACTCTTATTTTTTTTCATTTTGTCTCTTCTTTACTGCTCACACCTGCCCAGAACAAGAACATGGTCAAGACAGCTGTGAAGCTGCCCAAGACGGGCACCGCAGCCCGTGCCCGGCTCCCGTGTGGTCGATTGAGGGCGGAAATGGTGGTGCCTCGGGAGATTTTCAGCCCTGAGGAGGTGGGCGCACTTGTTTTTTACGTGCAGCGCCGTCTCCCCAGGACCATCGCGGCAGGCGGCAGGATTGCTGCTGGTTACACCAACAGCCAGGAGCGACGGAAGCGGTGGGCGCAGGTGTGCCGGGCCCTTTTTAAGATCACGGGGGTCCAGCGCACCTACAATCAGGTCACCCACCGCTGGACCGACATCCTTGACCGAGAGCGTGACCTGCTAGACGTGCTGGGAGTGGAGGTCCCCGGTCTTGGTGAGTAGTAGTAGCAATTTTTTCATTAATATTTCAAAATCTTCTGTGCATTTCATGTGCACTGTTCTCCTTCTCTGTGCCGGTGCCACTGCTTATTTGTTATCTATTTTGTGTTCATTTAATTGGGCTGAGTATGAGTGTATTTTACAGAACTGCGTAATGCTAGCCACAAAGGGGCAGATTTACAAGCCCCTTGTTCCACGTTTACACTGCCTTACCTGACGCACAGCGACGTAAACGTGGCGCATCCCTGCGAGTCATGCACAACGTGATGCATCTAAGGAGATGCGCCACGTGAATGCCTGGGCCTGCGCCTCAATGGGTGCGTTCCCACGCAGGGGGGGAGTGGGGGGTGGGTGGTGCCGGTCAGGCAGATGTGTGCCTCGCAAAAGTGCCTGCGTGAAATCTACAAGATTTAACGCAGGCACTTCCGCGACGCTGCTATGTCAATTCTTTATGCCTGCTTGCTTGAAGCAGGCGTAAGGACTGATGCGGTATGTAGAGTATTGGGCAGCCCTGAGCACTGCTATAGTTGCATTGCGCCCGCGAAGCGACTCTAGAGATGCGCCCCTATTTCGTCACGAGATGCGTTACGCATCTGCCTACCCTTGCGCCAGGGTTTGCCGCATTGTAATAGCGGCGCATCTGCCGTGACGCAAGGTTATTTTTGTGTTACGTATTTGTTCTGGTGCACATCTGGAGGTGTGCAGCTCAGAACTCGTAAGTATGCCCGTAAGTGTCAGATTAGCAATTACCTGCGCATCCCTGCAAAGTGTGTGGCACGGCAGCACCACCCATGGTGCGCCGTATTTACAATGCGGCACACCATGGTCCCAAAACGTCACCGAAGCGTTACGCATCGGTGCCGTAAAGGCGGCTCTTTGATGGAGTTGCGTTGCAACGATGGCGCAGCTCCAGCAATGCTGCGTCAAGCCGTAAGTCTGCTTCATGCAGGCGCAGGGTTTCAGTGACGCATCATTGTCCTAAATGACTGATTGAAATTTTATATATTCCCCATAGCCACTTTTAGCATGCGTTCCTGCGCAGGAACGCCCTCCCTTGCGCTGGAACGCTCCCTAATGGCGCAGGGTTTTAGAATGGGATGCATCTCCCATATGCGCCACGTTGTTAATATACGCCACACCATGGCGCCTCTCTTGTGGCGCTGCGTCACAAAATTGACGCAAGAATGGAGCAGAAGAGCTGCAAGGGGCTTGTAAATCTGCCCCTAGAGTAGAGGCTCAGGTGCAGTCCTTCCTTTGTAGCCCTCTTTTTGGATGAAATAGTAGGTTCTTGTTCTTTCTAAATGTTTGATTTGGTTGACAAGGACATCGGCAAGCAGCAATCATCAATGTTTTCTGTTATTTCTTTCATGTTGTACGTTAGGTCCGCCCAGGGGCAAGCGGACCGAAAAATCTGCTGCAGCAGTGGCTCCAAAGGAGGAGGATGCAGGCCAGGGCGGCGAGTGCTCCTTTGCTGGCCCCAGTAAGTTTTCTTTTAAATATAGAGGACCTATTGTTGTCCAAGCATTCCTAATTTAATTGTTTCGAAATAGTGTTTAGATAGGAGCAAAATCAATAATCCTACTGTTGCAGGGACAATTCTCCACAAACCGAACTATGGACACCAAAGACCAGAGTAATAATATTTCAGAGGGGCGTGTTTGGCACACTGTATAAATAAACCTGGTAGTGTCAGCAGCACAGATTCCTCCTTCCAAAAATTGCAAAACTTTTCGCTCAGTCACTCTAGTCCGGACTCTCTAGAGGAAAAACTACAGAGTCAATTCAAGTTTAAAAGCTTTATTAAAAGTTTAAGTAAACACATATATTAAAATAAAGTTAGTTGGAAATGGAAAAGTGCTTGGTGCTGATTTGATGAGTTCTGGAATGGTACACATTTCTTGTGGTCGAGCCGAGCTTTCACCTGGTTTCAAGTTGATGTTCCTCTCTTGTCATTAGAAGTCCAGTTTCTGTCTGTTCAGAGAAAAATAATGTGTGTTAAAAAATTAAGCAAGCATTCAACAATTGTGACAAAAAAATTAAGCAAGACAACAGCTTTCCCTGGAAGGAGGGACATTTACTTTAGACTAGAGTAGACAGTCAATTAATTTTTCAGTTGTTTTCACATTTTTTCATTCATAGACCAAATACTAGTGGAGTGGTGTAATCTAACATTCTTAAATCTACTTTGTAGGTGGAACATCTGGTGGCGGGGCCAGCTCGGATGTGGTCATCATTGACTCTGAGTCCGAGGGTCGATCTGGGGAGGAGGCGGCGCTAGAGGAGTCGGACCAAGAAGAAGTACAGACTGTGAGGAAGGAGACAGTGGCGGTGGCGAGTACAGGTAAGCTGGATCATGGTACTATCTGACTCTTAGATAGGATATGATGTGTATCCAGTGGTGGCCCAGTGACAAATTACAATATGGTAATTACAGCAGGCTGGGACCGAAAGACAGATAGAGGCAGAGACAGAGAGAGAGAGAGAGGAAGACAGAAGGAGAGATAGAGAGGGAGGGAGCCAGAGGGAGGGTGAGGGAGGGAGACAGAGAGAGAGAGACAGCGAGGTAGAGGGAGACAAAGGGAGACAGAAAGAGTGAGACAGAGAGAGAGAGAGAGAGAGAGAGAGAGAGAGGGAGGGAAACAGACATATCGCCTGGGCCTGGTGCAGATGATACGGTTGCTGGTGTGGTTAACGGCTCAGAGAAAAAATCACACACTTCTGCCAGATCTCTTTCATATGAAAGAGCACCAAACCAAGGATACAAGAGAGTTGTGGGAAGGGAAATGGTGATTCAAGCGCCCCTCCCTGCGGACGCCCATGATACTGGCCTGAATAGTTTTGTACTGCCCTGGCTAGTTGCTAGTTGTACTGTGACACAACTTCCTGCTGAATCATTTTGTGTTAATCATATTCCTAAAGAGCATTGCTTACAGATTATGTCTTTCTTTCTTCATATAGTTGGCAATACTAAAACCTCCAAACCAACGAGGAGTATGCTGGCTGTACTGGCCCGGCAACGGAGGCTGGAAGCAACTGTTGCGGAATATCGGCGACTGGTGGAACTCGAGGGGGATGACACGCACTCCAGTGCATCCAACTTAACATCGTCTACATCCTCCTCTGTTACCCCACGTTCTGCCGGTAAGCACAGTGCTCCAGCGAACCGGAGCCGTGCCGGAAGACGCCACCGCCGAGCAGCAAAAGCTGCACCTCGCAGCACTGTTAAAGGTCGCTTGCGCCGTGCACTCCGCAGAGTGTCAGACCTAGAGGCGGAGGTCCAGAAATGGCACAAATTTCAAAATGTGGTGGAGGGCCTCCGCCTAGAGCAAGCCATCCTCCAAGAAAAATATGATGCCCTGGCCCTAAAGCATGATGCCCTGGAGGCCAAACTTACCAGCTTGCATCCCTAGAGTGTCCCTTGCCCCTTTTTTTGAGACTTTTGGGGGGTGGGAATTGGGAGTTGGGTTTTTTGGGGACTTTTGAGGACTATTTGTTGGGGTTAGGGAGGGTCTTGCGGGAGATTATTTTGTTAGGGATATAAATATACTTTTTCAAACTTTATCTGAGCATACCTGTTTTTTTACTACTTTTGAGCTGGGTGGGTGGTGGTTTTGCAGTAATTTCATTTAACAGAACACTGTCATCGTGTTGGTTCACGTGCAATAGGCCAAATTTTTTCCTAAGTAAATGCCTGTCACAGACTTTGTCAATTCAAGAGCCCTAGGACTTTGCTGCTAGTACCACTGTCACTCTCTCGCCTCTCCGAATACTCCATTATACTACCTCCCATCCAAAAGCTTATCTTACCTGTAATTTGTGTTTGAGGGCTGGCTCCACCTGGAATTCACAGAGTCCTAACGCGTTCTGCAGCAGGGCCACAACTGGAGTTTCCCGGCGTGGATTTTCTGCAAATCAAAAGCAATCAACATTAGAAATGTGGTAGCGGTGCTGACACAACCCTAAAACCTAGAAGCCCCAGAGACAGCACCCCTGAGACAGGCAAGCGAGCAATAGAACGCCTACACGTTCACGTGCAATAGGCCAAATGTTTTCCTAAGTAAATGCCTGTCACAGACTTTGTCAATTCAAGAGCCCTAGGACTTTGCTGCTAGTACCACTGTCACTCTCTCGCCTCTCCGAATACTCCATTATACTACCTCCCATCCAAAAGCTTATCTTACCTGTAATTTGTGTTTGAGGGCTGGCTCCTTCATTTCTTCATTTCTTCATTGTGCAGAATCCAGGCATCAGCATTATGGGTAATGGATAGGGTGAGTCTGGAGGAGGAGGACTCAGGATAGACGACCAGGACTGAGTTCTTGTCAACTAACTGTTGTGAACCGGAGGAATGCTGCGGCATCAAAATCAAGACAGTTCTGCTGATGTGCTTGTTGTTTGATTGGGTGATTACAGTTTTGTTGGGAATGTGATGAAGCACTTGCTAAAGAAAGACAGACATACAGGAATAAAAGTGAATAAGGAGGACTATTTACAATTAATGAATGAATGATTGAGTCATTTTCAGAACTCGCTGTCAGGGAAGCAGAACTCGTCCTCATACTCTGCTAAATCATCAGTCGGGGTTACTTCTGGTAACTGAGGAGAACTTTCCTCGGGTAGGGCGGTGTCCTCTTCTTCCTGCGTGCATTCTCGTACTCTGTAATCTGGTGGTATGAAGTGCTGGTTCATCTTTATCATGGTGAGCCGCTCCACATTTGCGGGCAAGAGGCGGGACCTTTTGGAAGTCACAATGCCACCAGCAGAACTAAAAACACGTTCTGAAGACACGCTTGCGAGTGGGCAAGACAAGTAATTGATAGCCAGGTTGGTGAGCTCTCGCCATATTTTTCTTTTCCCATGCCAATACGCCAATGGGTCCTCAGTAATATTGACCTCTGTTGAGTCATCCAGATAGGCCTGCACCATTGAAAGAATGTCCTCCCGGATTCCTGTACTTTGCACTTCTGTGTCCTTTCTAGGACCAGGAAACCCTAGCTGAGTTAGCCAACTCGCTTCAGACATATCGCATGCGCCTGGTGCAGATGATACGGTTGCTGGTGTGGTTAACGGCTCAGAGGGAAAGTCACTCACTTCTGCCACAGGCACAGATGGTGAAGTGCTTTTTTGGGACGCCTGATCGCCTGCTGATTCACTAGTAGTACTGTCTTCTCCTACAGTTTCCTTCCGTTCTATTTCAAAACGAATGGCTGACTGAGCTAGCCAACCTTTGTACTCTGTAACATCCGATGTTTCAAAAGGAATTATTACTTTGCCAAACAATGGCTTTTTGTAACGTGGATCCAGAATAGTAGCACAAATGTAGTGCTGTTGTTTCTTGATATTTACAAGCCGTTCATTGCTAACTAGGCGTTGTAATAATCTCTGCGCCAACTCATGTGCTTCGTTCTTTCCAACGTCCTTTAATTGTGAAGACACCACCTTGACTTGGTGCTCGAGCTTCAGCAACAGTGGGATAGCTTTGCTCAAAGAACAGTCCTCCCTGCTCACGTCACGCGTGAAGACCTCAAAAGGCCGAAGCATGTCTGTCAGGCTTTTAACTAGCTGCCATTGCTCCACCGCTAGCATCATTCCTGTCGTATCACCACCCAGGTTGTAGAAATACTCATTGACTACTGGAAACAGCTCATGCAGACGCTCAAGCATGTAGAAGGTTGAGTTCCAACGTGTTGCTACCTCCTGGATAAGTGCTTTCACTGGCATTCTACGTTCATTTTGCTTGCGCCTCAGCTCCTTCCGGGCCTTAAAAGAATGGTTGAAATGTGTGCATATTCTTCTGCAGATGGTCAGTGTTTTGTCGACTGCAAGTTCTTTTTTCAAAAAATTTTGCACAACAAGGTTGATACAGTGCGCCAAACACGGCACTCTGATATAGAAACCGTCCTCCATGGCCTTAACTACATTCCTGCCATTATCTGTAGAAACATAACCAACCTTGCAATTTCTTGGGCGCAGCCATTTCAAGACCTTTTTGTTAAAGTCAGCCAAAATGTTGACTGCAGTATGACTTTTCTCCATGCCAAACATGGCTAATGTTGCATGTTTACGAGCACCCTTAAAAATCTCGACCAAATCACCACCTGCATTTATCTGTTTAATAACCCCTGAAAAAGAGACCCAGTGTGCAGTGATGCACATGTAATCAAGGGCTTGGCAACTGGTCCACATGTCTGTTGTCAGGTGTATAGTGTGAACAGCACTCTTCTGCAAAGCTGCCCCCACCAACTCAAGCACCTCTTTGTGTAGTGCTGGAACAGCAACCCTGGCAAAATAGTACCGGCTAGGAACCTTCCATTTAGGGGCCAATGTTGCCACGAGTTCAAGGAAACCCACACATTCGACAAACGAAAAAGGGAGAAGGTCCACCGCTAGCATTTTTGCCAGCTTAGTGTTATAGAGGCGTACAGTTGGGTGGTTGCGTTGAAATTGCGCATCTGAGGAGAACATGCCTGAAATGGTGCGCTGGACAAATTTACGGGATGATGCGGATGCCTTCTTCGACCCACTTCTGATCAGTGTTGACATTTTCCGCATTGGTGTGTCTCCCAGACTCTCAGTGTGCCTGTTATGTGTTACGGAGGGTGTGATGCTGCAAGGGGTACTGGGTGCAACCGGACACATGTCTGACGCTTCTTCTACCTCCCCATCATCTTCAGATGAAACACCTACTATGGGTATATTTTGGCCACTTGCCCTTTGGGATCGCTTTCCCTTGACGTTTGCTAGGTGCGGAAACCATTCGACAGCGTGCTTTCTTTCAAGATGACCTATCTGGCCTCCGGTTCCATAGTTGGTACCAGTCTTACCACGGCTAACTCTAGTCTTACAAATGCAACAAACGGCTATGTTATCATATTTTTCATGGACACTAAAAAAGTTCCAAACTGGGGACTGGAAACTTCTGGTTTTGCCGCACGAGGTGATACTGCTGCCAATGCCAGATGAAGCAGTGGTGGATGAGCCTTGCAGACATCTACTGGGTTGTGCAATTATTGCAGCAACCTTACTTGAGGGAGTCGAGCGGGATGGAGTCCCCCTCCGGGGAGAAAATATGGGAGCTGTAGGTTTTGTTGAACTTGTGGTACTACTTGACTGCGTTGGTGGTGCTACCAGTGGCACGTCGCCAGGGTCACGCTCAGCATGACGTCGGGATAGGGTGTAAATGTCTGTCTGCTGCATGGCCGGTGTGGCTGGACTGACATGTGTGATGACTAGGTCATTGCTGTCATCCTCTTCAACAACATCAGAATGCACCACTTCATCAAGTCCGACGTTCGGATCCATAAGTATAAGCTTTCCGGGGCCCTTCCTTTTAACATTTGATACCTTTCGCAGCTCATGGTGTGCCTCCCTCTCAGACGTCGGAGATGGTTGCCAATCCAGATCCAGATCATCGTCTGATGGAGCGGGGCTTGAAGAGGAACTGCTACACATCCTCCTTGATCTTTTCCTTGCTGGGGAGCTGGGAGAAAATGAATCATCAGGAGGAGTGGCTTCGTCTTCCTGACATGATACCCCGGCTCCAAAGTCAATTTCCTCCTGTGCCCCTACTTCTGGAAGAACAACCATTGTGGGAACTTGCACCGCTCCATGGCCATCTTCACTGACCTCTACTTGCAAGTCTCCATGGACCTCTCCTTCTCGGCCTTCTCCTTCTCGGCCTTCTCCTTCTCGGCCTTCTCCTTCTCGGCCTTCTCCTTCTCGGCCTTCTCCTTCTCGGTCTTCTCTTTCTCGGCCTTCTCCTTCTCGGCCTTCTCCTTCTCGGCCTTCTCCTTCTCGGTCTTCTCCTTCTCGGCCTTCTCCTTCTCGGCCTTCTCCTTCTCGGCCTTCTCCTTCTCGGCCTTCTCCTTCTCGGCCTTCTCCTTCTCGGCCTTCTCCTTCTCGGACAGCTCCTTCTCGGACAGCTCCTTCTCGGACAGCTCCTCCTCGGACAGCTCCTTCTCGGACAGCTCCTTGCGCATGTACTTCTGCTTGTACTAGTAGCCCATGCAGTTGTTGTTGCGGCTTTGGTTGTTGAATAGTACTTGTGAGATGAGTTAAAACCTGTGTTGATGGCGTGCTGCTACTTTCTTGCGATGATCCAACATCACTGGTCGTTGGTGATTCAACAACTAAACAGGCTACCTGTGCAGCACTCATGGTGGGCCTTTGTTTTTTTGGTTGTTGTTGCCCAAAAAATGTCTTGGTTGAGCAACCAGTCGCCTTGGTAAGTGGTGCCACTTGCTTCTTCTTCTCCTTAGTAGAGACATCTTTCTTGGAAGAGGACCTACGGGCACCTCTTTTTGGAGCCATCTTCTTCAGATGTCTTAACAACAGGCCGCAGCAGCACTTCTTCCTGGCACTGATGCTCAACGATGATGCGTAGTTTTGTGCACCTAAACGCAAATGAAGACAGAGGAACATCAGTAAATATAAATGTTGCATATGTAGCGCTTGAATAAACAGTTAGCAAGTAGGCATTTATGAATACACACGTGCACACCACACAATATGGAATTTTCAAAATTAGGATTTGCTAAATTTTTGGGAAACAGGAATTTAACATTGATCCAAGAGAGCACACACACAGAGGGTTGTGCTTTCATGTACCCCTGACTCCGCCTGGGCACCATGGGTGAAAGCAAGGCACAATGGGTGTAGGCCTATGTCTCATAGCTCACTGCCTGCCTTCAAAATGGCCGCTTGACCCCCCCATCCACATGGCCAGGACCATGCCTCAAAATGGCCACCACCAACATAGCCAGCACCCAACCCCTACTCCAAAAAGTGAAAACACACAACACAAATCAAATCACCACAATCCAATGCCATCCATCCATTTTCAGAAGGCTTATGCTGCCTGCTGGTGGTTTTCCGGTGCAAAATTGCATTTTTTACAATTTCGCGAGTGCGAGATTGTTGCTTCACGGCGCGAACGTGGCAAAAACCCACAAAATCCGCGAACAGACCGATTCTGGGCCCCCCTGGGCATAATGGATGACATCAGAGCACAGAATCATGTTAACAAAAATAATTTCTACAAAACAGTTGTATCATCCATGCACCCATAAATAAGCCTGGTGGTTTTCAATTCATGTGCAGCAGAATTGTAATTTTTACAATTTCGCGAGTGCGAGATTGTTGCTGCGCGGGACACGAGCAGTGCGAACACAAGCAAAAACATCCTCAGCTCGCGAACTTGCAGATTTTCCCCCCAAAAAGTCGAAAAAAAAAACACACACAAAAATCACCACAAACAAACAACATCAACTTACTTCTTTGTGAAATCAAAATTCGAATCCAAAAGTAATCCAAAAAGCCTCAAATCCAAATATCCAGCAGCAACCACAAAAAGTAATCCTTCCCAGTCAAGAATGATCGAAAAGTGGCCAGGAAATGGAGGAGCTTGCTGGACAGGAACAGGAAGTTGGAGACTGGGGCACTTCCTTCACCCCACCCCTATGGGAGGAGCTTGCTGGACAGGAACAGGAAGTTGGAGACTGGGCCACTTCCTTTACTAAGTAATTTTTGTACTTTCGCTAGTGCGAGATTGTTCCTGCCCGCGCCGCGGACCGCGAGCAGCGCGAGCAGTGCGAACACAAACAAAAAATCCGCTTCGCGCGGATTTTGCGTATTCTCGCCGCATCCGCGAGAGTTCGCGGATTGCGGATTCCCCGAAAATACGAAAAATCCGCGAGCGTAACGGATTTTACGCCCATGCTTAATTTAATCATCTCTGTGAAGGTATTTCTCCAACAATGGTCAGTCAGTGGCGACATCATAATCATTGGTATATAGACAAGTGGGCACTATGAAATATAACAACCACTGAGACCACACCTTGGTCTATCCACATGTTTAGAAACTTGAAGTAATTACCTTGGTCGATGCTACTCTTCAGCCGTCGTTGGTGTTGAATTTCATGGTTTATGGTCATTTGGATTTAGGTTTTTTTTAGTTTTGAGAGTACACTATGGGCACATAAGATGGATAATTTGATTACCCTTTGTCCCTGTATTCTCTCCTACCTTTAGAGCGGGGCCTCAGCCACCGAGCAGTTGCCGGGTGAGGTGAGGCTTACTCCCACAGAAAACTGGGTGAGTACCTTTTCAACTGTAAAAAAATCTCAATCTCCCAAATAGATTCTTATGTAGAATGGGTATAGTCTAATACAATGTATTATCGACATAGTAACGTGTTGCACCTCCATGTATGGAGCATATGTTTAGTTCACCACTTTAAGCCTATTGTTTTTTCTTGATAGCACTTTCTTTTTTTCAGGAATGAAGAAATAACTCTCAAAACTACATTACATGGGATACATGTCTGGTAGGGTGGTAATATACCACTGAATTATTTTCTGCTGACAAATGAATTATTGATTAACTATTTTTTCACTTATGACTTATTTGCAGTAGCACTTTGTTCTCATAAGGTCCTGAAAAAAGCCGACCCAGTGAGCTATCCGGCTGAAACATGTCGACCTCACCTATTGCCAAGAGATAGTCCAATTATTCCAAACTATCAGGTGGTTTTTAGTAGATGGCATCAGGACAATCCTTAATAAACATATTTTATGTCCTCCTAGTCATTTTTAATCCACACACGTTTATCACTTGCACTGCACTTCATCGGTTTCCGCATATCTTGTACAACCATAGTGGCTGGGATTTCATGAGAGTATGAGGTCCAGTATCCATGTATGTTAACCTTAGACCAACTTTGGCTACACGTGACCCATCTCTCTTGTGTTTCCAGATGACGAAGTTCCGCCAAATGGGTGGGCTGATGGAAACTCATCTCAAGCCAGGTCTTGCACGAGTTGCGGAAAACTGGTGAACTGGGTATGCTTTAGGATTGGAGGCACATCTGTTACACTGACTAGACCGATTGACTCCCCGTTGTTAGATAGGTACATACTTAGGGGTATGGAGTAAATCTGGTCTTTAAATAATGCCCCTGGGACCCTCCCCCACAATTTTGATTTGAGGTTACAAATGTAGACAAGGTGAAACTAAGTAGGGACTACTAAGCCTATTCATGAATCAAAAGCAACCATTTACAAAGGACAGTAACAGGAGCCAACTGAAAAGATGGGCGTAGCTTCAAGTCCATACCTGAATACAGCATGCCTAGCAGAGCAGCGCATGCGCTTCCCGGGCTCAACCTAAAAAAAACTAAAAGATGCTATAAGTGAACATAGCAACAAGGCATATTTCAAACTAAAGTGTGGCAAGGCCTGAAACAGGTAACAAATGCTACATTACCATCACTGCACAAAAGATCACAGGATGTCGTGTACGTGGGATGCTGACCATAAACATTAACAAAAGCACTTCTAAATCCAGCATCCCAAAGCATAACAGGGGCTACAATGATGGAGTGAACCTGCAATACGCATGGAAACTTCATAAAAATTGAGCCATACTTGGTGCATTGAGCCAAATGAAACCTGAAGAGGAGAGCAGCAGAAAAGAAAAGCGTGTTCCAATAAAACTTCTACACTCCAAGGCTACACAGTCAGGAAATGAATGGAGGGGTGGGTGCAGATTCAATGAACACCACTAGAGACATCCTCACCAGACACCAATGAAAAAAAGTCAAGTCACGGCGACCAATAGATGCTAAGCACATTATGCTACTATGCCTATGAGTCGGTAAGGAGAGTCACTAGAGATAGAATTATCTTCTCAAAGCTATCTTTTGCGTTAAAGTCTCATATGACAAGAAATGTCACTTCCCTCAAACATCAATAACAGAAGAAACAAGCAGAGTGGGGCTGCATAAATATCAGTGGCTTTCCTCACAATAAAAGTCATCAATTGCACACATGCCATCACGAGAACCCACAGAAGACATTTATCTATTCCAATCGCAAAGGTTGAACCAGCCTCAATGTCCTCTTCTCTTGTACAGGGTCTCTCCATGGCTGATGCACTTGATACCATAGGTGAAAGCATCTGAATCCATGCTGAGCACCGAAAGTGAGGTGCAGGTGTCCTCTGAGTTGCTGAAGATGAGCTTCTGATGTGGGTTCTGGTATGCTGGCAGTGGTGGTTGTTACATCTTAGTTTAGCAGTTTAATCAATAATAGTCGGACATATGCCGTGAGGGCAAAGGCCAGCTTTAACTCACCTGTCCTTGCGAGGGGATTGCTACAGCTCCGGTTCAGCGCCGCGTGGGCAGCGGCAGCAGTCTCTCCCTCTCGCCAGACCGGGACCGGGTGATAGCGGGAGAACTACACATCCCAGCTGCCCCGGGGTCCCGGCGCTCCATCGGTGACGCGAGCACTGCGCCCGGAGGCGATACAAAGCAGCAGCCCCTCCTACCTCCTACTGGGCCTGGGCTGGGCCACGGACCTTGGCGCTTACTTCAAGGATCTTTGACTTAAGAGTCCCATTTAAATGCTACCTGAGTAAAGTGCCTGTGATTATTTGTATTTGTATCCTGATTAGCCTTGTGAAAATATGTCTATGGTGAAGACAAACAAAACTGCACCTGCCCTCGGAACCATGGATAATTACCTGGTAAAAAAAGTGACCCAAATTAATACCGAGCGAAGGGCTTCATTGGGTCGAGGGAATCATTTTGATGTACATGAAGAGTCGTCTTTCCCAATAGCTGATCTGGTTGTAACTGAGAATCTGGATCAAGGCAATGGGGGTACTACTATTACAATGGCCGATGCACAGGTCCATGTTGAACCAAATGATGAACGACCTGATTTAACTAACGATACAGTAGAAGAGTTACTACCATCCCCTAGGCCAGTCAGATCATGCAGAAAGCCCCAAACTAAACAGGGGGGTAAGAACAGTAAAAGAAGAGTAGAAAAAGGTCACACAGCCTCAAATAGTGCTGCAGATATAACTGACCTGCAGGAAGGAAAAACTGCGGATGGTATAAATATAAATTTGGAGCAATTTGCCCTCCTAATCCACACTATGGAAGCTAAGATAGAGGAAAAAATTGCAGAGCTGATGAAACCCCTGATCTCCAAATTAGATACTGTGTCCTCAGAAGTGGTGAGACTGGGTGGCATGTTGGCAACACACTTGGCCTCAGCCGCTGCTGGAAGAACAATAGCTGTGGATAAGAGACCAGCTGCTGAGGGGCAAGGAGCTGGCAGAGTGACTCTACAGCAAACCAGCCAGCTATCACCTGTAATTGAGCCATCCCCACCTTTGCCTGTCCCTCCAATTACCCGGAATATAAAGACCACTGCAGACCCAGAGGGAACGCCAGCTCCTATGTGTGCAAAGAAAAGTCGCCTTGCTAATCTTCCTCCGGATTGCGCACCATATGTGGTTGTTCTTACAAATGTCCCACTCCCCCCCCCCCCACTGAGTGTCATTTTCTTCAGTCCCATGAGGAATCTCATGATTCACTAAAAAACAGAACAGAATCATGGCTGAACAAAAACTGTGGGTTCCCAGTTACATTTGCTGATCAAGTTCTGTCAACAAGGAGGGTCAACTGGGTTGGAACTTCCAAAAAGACAATAAATGGAGACTGTATTATTGTCAACTTTAAACATCCCCAACATGTTGCCACAGTCTTACTAAGAGCGGCTTCTCTAGTTTACACTGTGAACAGTATATGTGTACGCCCTCTTGGTTATTTTTACACCCACTTGATTAAAGCCCCACTGAATCCTGGGTCATTTAGACCATTTACTCCTAATCAGCCGCTGACCCCGAATGGAGCATATCAGTACAATGTTGGTAATCAGTGTGGAAAAGGGTTCAACATTGTAACACAGAATAGATATGATAAACTTTCAGGTTTAGAGTCCTGTGAATGACTTGAGAAATCTGTGGGTCAGGGAATTGATAGTTTGGAGGAAGTGGGATGTACAGAGATAACCCGTGTAAAAATGAGGGAGAACAATGTAATTTCATGGAACATTGCGGGCCTAGGTACCAAGATGGAGGATTGTAATTGGATCAAGTACATTAAGCAGTATCAAATTATATGCCTGCAGGAGACTTGGTCTATTGAATGCAATCACTTTCTTGAAGGGTACAAGGCTTTTTATATCCCTGCAACGGCAACCATTAGGGGCAGACCCAAGGGGGGAATGGTCACGTTTATCTCTTTTGCATTATCTAGCAAAGTTCTTAGAGTGCCAACTTGTAATACTGGTATTATCGGTCTAGTCTTATCGGGGGATAACTGTATGGCCGGTGTGGTAAATTTTTATAATGCTATTAATTCTTGTTCCGCTCCTAGTCAGATAGTAGCATTGAATGTTTTTATCAGCAGCTCAATGAAGGACTGCCTGCATAATCTTTTAATTATGGGGGATTTTAATGTTCATCCTTGTGGGGACCCCCTCCTCAAATGTATTAGGGACCTTCACTGTGCACAGTCCGAGGGATTTCACCTTGAACACACTACCGAGGGGGTACACCTAAATGATATGCTTAACGATCTGGACTTAACGGCGACAATGGCTCTCATGGACCCTACTATGCTTTTTGAGATACCGACCTTTAAGGGTCATGGGAGGGGAACCTTCATTGATTATGTATTTTTAACATCATCAATGCAGTCCTTTGTGGACTCCTTCATTATTGACGACAGTGAATTTAGTGACCACAATCCACTCACTGTACATATGAGGGGCCCATGGATAGCTAAAGAAGGGCTGAATCACACTTTAGGTAGGATGACCACGACAGATGTTAGACGGCGATTAAGATGGTCCAAGATCACTCCAGACCTGCTGTACAAAGAGATTAAAGTTGCCTGTGCAGATGAGATCATGGTCTGTATGCAAGAAGGCGCACAGCCAAATAATATCCTTAGCGCTTTCCAAAATCTAACGGTCAAGGTTCCAAAGCTGTTGTCAGCTCCTGCTAAGAAGATGGTGATCGAGGGACATAAGGACTCACTTAGGAAAGAGGCCTGGAGCGAGATTCTTGATCCCACTACTCTGCAGTGTAGTACCAGATTCTGGGCAATGATGAGGAAACCTTTCTTGTCCCAGGTGCAGGGGGATGGTCTAGAATGTCACATATCTAAGGATGACTGGGAAGAACATTTTAAGAAATTGTATTCTTGCTCGTTGGATGTGTCTCATAATACTGCCCCTCTAGTCAGTGGTGGTGAAATGACTAGTTTTAATAGAGGTGAGGTTATTAAAGGTGTTGTGGGACTAACAGCCGGGAAAGCCCCAGGGCCTGATGGGATCCCACCGGACTTATTCAAGTCCGAGCCCAACTTCTGGGCACCTATACTAGAGTCTGTTTTTAATGCTGCTGTGAAAGATGGTTGTCCGCAATCATGGGGTGTTTCTACAATTGTCCCGGTCTTTAAGAAGGGGGACAAGGGTAGCCCACATTGTTACAGACCCATCTCACTAATAGACTCCATGGTTAAAATTGTGGGGAGAATGGTACTGCAGAGACTATCTGAATGGGCAGAGGAAAAAAATATTATGTCCATTGCTCAGTATGGATTCTGTAGCGGTCGTTCTACAATGACCCAGTGCCAGAGCTAATATGAGATACTCCCAAGACCTGCATATAACGAATAATTTTAACATTGGAAAGGGCAAACAGAGCTTGGCTCAAAGATTTGGGGTTGCAGGTTGTGGGGTGTTCTCGTCAGAGCTCTACAACAAGGGGGATTGCTATTCTAACAAGGTCCTGGTTGGGGGAAGTTAAAAGAGTTAAAGAAGACCCACTGGGACGATGGGTAATTGCAGAACTTAAACTTGGGAACTCGATCATTGCTATATGCTCGCTTTATGCCTCCACCATCGATGACCCCACAGCGTTGCATCAACTAAGTGTGGAGCTGGCTTTATGGTCACCTAGGTTAATACTAAGTGGGGATTTCAACCTGCATTTGGATGCGACTTTTGATATTAGTGGCAACAGTGTGTATGCAGGTAGAAAAAGGAACGTATTTAAGGCAGTCAATGGGATTGTTCAAGAGTTTCAGTTGGTAGATGTGGGGTATGAAAAACGGGAGGGAACCTATGGATGTACATTCTTTTCTGCCCCTTATAAAAGATATTTTAGGCTGGACTACTTCTTTGTCTCTAGGGCACTATTTAACAAACTCGCCAATATAGAATACAGGGTCCTACCAAAAGTCATATTTGATCATAATCCTATTACCCTTGGCTTTGATTTAGAAATTGGACCTAATCCTAGGTCGTGGTCTTTTGACCGTAAGCTTTTGTTTGATTTATCCTACGTTGGGCATATGAATACCTGGATTCCTGAGTTCTTCTCTAACAATAAAGGGTCTGCCTCTGCAGAAGTAGTTTGGGATACATTTAAGTGTGGGGTTCGAGGCGAAACCTTGAGCTATGTAATAAGAAAGCAGAAGGAGAACCGGAGGAAGGAAGAAACTGAGATGAATAACTTGAGACTGTTGGAGATTCAGCTTATGCAGGCTTGTAGCAAAGGATTAGCCATGGATACTATTCTTAAAGAGCTATTGGTTTATAAGGTTAAGATTCACCAAGGATTTGCTTAAAATATGCCCAGCAATTGGCTGCATTTCGAACAGAGGTGTATGAAGTAGGAGAAACCTCAGGGCAACATTTGGCTAAAAGAGCCAGGCAGAAAGCTGTGTTTGCTAGTATAGACAAGATTAATAATGCTGTAGGGAAGACTGATAATAATGCTGCTGATATACTTAATGTGTTTGCCGAGTTTTACTCTAAACTATACACTGAAGACATGGTAGTGGATTGCTCAGCTCAGGTAACTCAATTTACAGAACAGGCCTTGAACGGTATTTTATCTATACAAGAGAGGGAGAAGCTGGACGTGCCTATTACTTGGGAGGAGATTGAGCTGTCACTGCTGTCCTTGGAGTCTGGAAAAGCTGCTGGCCCTGACGCTATTCCTTTAGAGTTTTTTAAGCTCTTTCGAGGCATACTAAGACCAGAACTGGTTGACTTATTTTCAGCAGCTCAACGTGGCAGCGCCCCTGCTTCTTGGCGGGAATCCATAATTACTGTATTTCTTAAAAAAGGCAAACCCCCTTTGCTACCGTCATCTATTCGTCCTATCTCACTCATAAATGCGGACAGTAAAATCTTTTCTAAAATCCCCGCCTCACGTCTGTCTAATATTATTTCTTCTTTAGTTTCTAAGTATCAACATGGGTTTATTCCTGCTCACGATACCGCTGACCATATTCGACGGGTAATCACTTTTTAGGTCTCGCCTGGAATTGGCATCCGAAGGATGCGTCCAGGTTGGAGACTTATAGTTATCTGTCTCGAGGGAAGGAAGGACGAGAAGGTGTTACGAGCTTTCCTTGTCCTGGATTTCACTGCGTGCACGCGCTTTTCCTTCAGCGTGTTTCTTTGGCTGTGTAAGCGTGCTGTCAGTTTCGTTTCCTCGAGCGTGATCGCTTTAGTTGAATTCTTTCGTTTTTGTAGGCTGAATGCTTTCGTTTTTATAGGCTTTAAAGAGTTTCATTTCTTGTTTTTTATAGCGCAATTGAAGGTGTCATTCTTTTTTAGGCTTTAAAGACTTTCGTTCGTAGCGCGGACTTGACTTGAACGCGCCATTCAAAGTGTTTCGTTCCTTGTTTATTTAGCGCGGCATTTTTCTATAGCGCGGACTTTGTTTGAAGGTGCCAAACACGTGACAAAGCCTAAGAAACCAGCAAGGGAAAGATTAAATGAAAACTGCCAGCATGGGTAGGAAAGCACAGCTTGTCCAGTGGCCGGTAGCTTTGGCAATGTTTGAATTCAAAAAACATGATGATGCTAATAATATGCTGCATTACTGACAGCGTGTGCTATACATTAATTTTGCTGGCAGCCCTTCTCTCCACGGCTCAGCTCGGAGGTGCCCTAGTGAGCGGCAGGGCCCGGTCTCGGCCTGCAGGATGGTTTGAGCTGGAGAGTCACGTCTCCCATGCGGTGGAAGCGGCGGCTGCGCCCATATTTCAGTAGAAAAGCCCGTGACTGCTTTACTAAACAGTGTGCAGGCTGTCTCTCCTAATCATTCCTTCCTTCTGTCCTACTTTCTTGCCTCTAACATTCCTTCCTTTCCTCTCTCCTGTGCCTTACATTCCCTTTATGCAGCTTCTGCTTTCTCTTCCCATCTCACATTCTCCCCTTTCACTCTCACACACATATCCCTTTCCCCTTCTCCAGTTCCTTCCTCCTTTCTCTTCTCCTTCTTATGTCTCCAGTTCCCTTCTTCCCTCTCCCGTTTCTTCTTTCCTCCGTTCACCTAACCACTATAGTCCATTCCTTGCTCATCCCTCAAATTCCGAAATGTTCCCTCCTTCGACACCCGCTGCTTTTCGATGCTCCGAAGTGTCTTTTTGTCGGTATAAACGCTATTCCTCCCATAAGAAGGCAGAATGTGGCGTAACGAACAGAACTGCCAACTTTACAGTTGGAGAATCAGGCTCGAGTCTCGGCGTCAACACACATAGGTTCCCGCGCGTACATGTGTAATGTAACTGGTCATCATGTAAAGCGGTCCAATACATTAGGGTCCAGTTCGCGCTATTTAAAACTGCAATAAACAAGAAGCACCTTGTCTGCAAGTTGAAGACAGGCATGCAGAGCTTGTTAGACGCAGCGATTTATTAGCATACACACGCAGAGCATAGTGCCATATTATCTGGTAATAGAGGCAGAGTTCCAACATTTACACAGTAAATAAACTCTGCGCCCGCGGCACCCCCATTCCAGGTGTCCGGGCAGAAGCACGTTCTAGAGGGGGGAGGTGGGAGGGGTGAGGGGAGAGAGTTCCAACATTTACACAGTAAATAAACCCCGCGCCCGCGGCACCCCCATTCCAGGTGTCCGGGCAGGAGTACGTTCTAGAGGGGGGAGGTGGGAGGGGTGAGGGGAGAGAGTTCCAACATTTACACAGTAAATAAACTCCGCGCCCGCGGCACCCCCATTCCAAGTCTTCTTCTTTTCTCTGTTCACCTAACCACTATAGTCTATTCCTTGCTCATCCCTCAAATTCCGAAATGTTCCCTCCTTCGACACCCGCTGCTTTTTGATGCTCCGAAGTGTCTTTTTGTCGGTATAAACGCTATTCCTCCCATAAGAAGGCGGAATGTGGTGTAACGAACAGAACTGCCAACTTTACAGTTGGAGAAGCAGGCTCGAGTCTCGGCGTCAACACACATAGGTTCCCGCGCGTACATGTGTAATGTAACTGGTCATCATGTAAAGCGGTCCAATACATTAGGGTCCAGTTCGCGCTATTTAAAACTGCAATAAACAAGAAGCACCTTGTCTGCAAGTTGAAGACAGGCATGCAGAGCTTGTTAGACGCAGCGATTTATTAGCATACACACGCAGAGCATAGTGCCATATTATCTGGTAATAGAGGCAGAGTTCCAACATTTACACAGTAAATAAACCCCGCGCCCGCGACACCCCCATTCCAGGTGTCCGGGCAGAAGCACGTTCTAGAGGGGGTAGGTGGGAGGGGTGAGGGGAGAGAGTTCCAACATTTACACAGTAAATAAACCCCGCGCCCGCGGCACCCCCATTCCAGGTGTCCGGGCAGAGGCACATTCTGGAGGGGGGTGGCCGCGACCCGCCAAGCACAGATTGTTTTTGTTTTTCAGGCTTTAATGAAGTACATATATTTAATTGTGTGGCCATTTTTATATACTCTCATTTAGAGATCATGTTTCAAAGCGCTTATAGAAAATAATAATAATCGGCATTTGTAAAGCGAAAAGTCACCTGTAAGTGTCTCTAAGCGCTACAGGTCGACGGAAGATTAGCAAGCTTTTGCCCCAAGTCACATAGTGCTGGGTCAATATGCCGCCAGTGATCGCCCTGAAAGCGAAAAGAGTGGCGGTGAGTCTTGAAGGACGGGTGCAATCAGTGTGCCTTGTTCTGTTTACTTGTGTGTTCGCTGGCTCCAAAACGCAATGTTGTTTCGTAGCTGCCCTGACTGAAATGTGCATGGGGTGGCCTGCATTGTGGTTATAGCTCTAAAGCGCGACGGCCATTAGTGTCTCTTCTTTTAAAAAATTACTCTATCAATATCACTCACACTCATTGCCCTGGCTTGTCCAGCAATGGAGAGGGGAGAAGGGGGTGTTCCATTACGAAACAACAGCAGCGCACTAAGGACTTGACTCTATCAAGTCCTCCGCCGTTTCTGTTATCACCTACCTTACTTCCCGATCTCTTCCTTGAGGACGGCAAAATGCAGTATGACCATCACCAACAGATTTTACCTCGAGGCTCTCTCGTCTGCCACAGCCATTAGCAACCAAAGTTGAAGGCAGGGCTCCGGGCGTCTTAGTAATTCCTGGAGCACAGTCAGTGAGTCATGACTGTCTCAGTAAGGCGTGCATCTGAAAGCAGCGCGGCGCCGTGAGGCTGGCGCCCGGGCACATTTGTTACATTAGCACCTCAGCCACTCTAGAGCTGATCGCAAGCATTTAACTATTCACTTACTGAGGCCCGCTGCTATTGCTGCCTGGGCTTCACTCGCCCTCCCCCTCTTCCCGTCTGAAAATGTTCTAATCGCAAGCATTTATCTATGCACTTCCTGAGGCCCGCTGCTATTGCTGCCTGGGCTTGACTCGCCCTCCCCCTCTCCCCGTCTGGAAATGTTCACCGAACATGCAAATAGAAATTAAAAAAATTCCAAAAACGAAGGCTGCAGAACATAAAATAAAATAAAATTGAAGCTGGAAAAAAAGGAGAGCCCTAAAAGCCGCTTATGCCTCTAATGCACGGCGGCCATTAGTTTATTTGTATGTAACAAATTACTCCATCATTAATATTAACACTGATCACACTTGCTAGTTCAGTAATGAGGGAAGGAAGGGGGTATTCTATTGCCCGACAGGAGCAGCGCATTAAAGACTAAACTCTATCTCACTTTCCGATCCCTTGCCTGCAAGTTTCATTGACGGAGGAGAGGGTGGCAGAGGATCCTAAAGGACGGGTGCAAACAATGTGTCTCGTTTTGTTCACTTATGCGTGCGTGATTGCTGAGTTAAAAATGCAATGTTGTTTGGTATTGTAATGTTATGTGTACAGTCCTGTGCTACACCTATTCCATATGGCTAATAGATCATTGTGCAGGAACTAATCACTGTCCAAAAAATTCTATAACTAAAAATCCCCATAAAAATTGCATTAAATAAATGTTCCTAGCAGAAAGTGTGCATAAAACATAAAGCAAAAAAAAAAATGCACTCTGTCTATGCAATAGGTATGCATGTTACACTATAACAGCGCCTGCTCTTTCCCTGCATAAAGTGTGCATGGTACAGTTAGAATTGACCCACACACTCTACCTGCGGGTGTTTGCATAGTATTGTAAAGAAGGAACATGTATAGTATAACAGTGACTCAATTCTACTTGCACAAAAAATGCATAATACACTATACAACGACTCACACTGTCCAACTAACACTGTCCATGCAGGAAGTGTGCATAGTACAATATAGCAGCAGCCACTCTGTTTCCCTGCAGGTGAAGAGGTGTGCATGGAACAGTATAGCAGCACCTACTCTCTTCCTGTAGGAGGTATGCATGGTACAATAAAGCAGCGACTGCTTTCTTTATGCAAAAGATATGCATGGTATATTGGATGGTACAGTAAAGCAACGCCCATCCTCTATATTTGCATAAAATGTATGTAATACAGTGAAGCAGGAACGTGTACAGAATACCTGCAGGAAATCTGCATGAAGCTGTAAAGCACAGCCCCCTCCATTACCCTTCCTGCATGGGTTTACCTTGCACTGTAAGGCAGTGATATTACTCTACTGTTGCATAATAATGAATGGATCTGTTAAATAGGAACATGTGTGTTCTAACTTTAAGTGTGCACAATATGATGAAGCTGCAACAAGCTCTTTTTCCTGCAGGAGGTATGCATGAACTGTAAAGCAGGAATATACACCTCTTTCTGCAGAATGCATGCACCATTCCATAAAGCAGAATGCTATATGCTCTACCCACAGGACATGTGTATTGTTCCATAAAGCAGGAACTTGCACCTTCTTTCTGTACATTGTGTGCACGGTACAATAAAGTAAAATTTCACACATACTTCCTACATAAGGTGCCAAGTGCAGGAGTTCTAAATAACAAACCCAATGATGCACTCTCTTTTTGGAGGCATAAGATAGGCATGTACCCATTAATGCTTCCTGTATGACATGTGGACAAAATGAAATGTGCACTAAAATAAAATGCCCAGTGATGCCCTCCCCTTCACTAGGATGACACTTCAAACAGCATGCACACATTCTTGCCATAAGATATAAGTAGAAGTGCATGCTGTTCTGTCTGACATGTGCATGGAATAGCATGCATTCAATTGCAAGTCCACTGATGCACATTTTTGGGAGAGTATGGAGAGGAGGGGGAGCAGGAAATCTGCTTGAAACGCATGACGCCATGCATTTTGTTTTGCTTGAACACTACGTGCAGTGACTATATAAGAATACAGTAACATACATAAAGGCTGCTTGGATTTGAAATCTATGCTAGTTGGACATAGAAGGCCTAGGTATTGCAGGGCCTTAAGGTACCCTCCAAGCTAGTCCCTGCAAGAAGATATGCATTAGTAATGTAAAGACCTGCAGCTTCTCCCTGCAGTAAACTGCAACATACATTTATCAAGAGTTGCCTGTATTATCATCAGGACGAGTGGCTTGCACGCAGATTCTACAAATTTGCATCCAGTCCCTAAGAGTCAAATAAGTAGAAGAAGCTGCAAGAAGTATATCTGGCGCAAAATGTTGCCTCCAGCCCCTAGGTCATGCAATCTATTAGTAATCCTCACACAATGGCTGCATGTGGTGCTATGCTGTAAGCAATAAGTGCTAATGTGTCCTAGAAGTTATCCCGGGTGCTATCATTGTTTAGGGACAGCCTTAGGTATTGAATACCTTATTATGATGCATATGTCTCGTCTGTCCATTCTTAAGTCTGCAGCCCTAGATACCTTAATGAATGATTTATTGATGAATGCTATATAATGGAGTACATGCAATTTGTGGATATCAACATTCTCCAGATACAAACAAAACATATTATCTCGAAATCTTGTCTCACAGAAGGTATTTAGAAAATCTATGCTTCTGAGGCATAAAAGGCTTTAATGTTGCAGATACTACAGTACCCTCCGAACTAGTCCCTGCAAGAAGCTGTGCATTCATAATGTAAAAACACACAACTTATCTCTGCAGTAGGCTGCATCCTGCATAAGTCATAGGTGGGCTGCATCATTTTCAGTTGAGAGACTTTCCACACAGATTCAAAACTTGCATCTACTCCTTAGAAAGCAAATAAGTATATAAAGCTGCAAAGAGTATGTCTGATACTAGATACAATTTCATGCACTTGAGTCATGCAGTCTATTATTAAGCACACAGAGTAGCTGCATGCAACATTCTGCTGTAAGCAATAAATGCTGATCTGTCCCGAGAGCAGTCCCAGGTGCTATGCTTGTTTGAGGGTGGCTTTGAGTGGATATCTTGTACATTTGCAATATTTTGTTTATACCTTTTTTGTAACACATGTTATCCTAAATCTGTACGTTTTTAACTAGTTCTTATATAAAGTAAAAATTGCAATTTTTTTATGTATGTATTAGTCCTTATATTTGTAACTGGTTATGTTATTATGTAAAATGCTATGACACCTTCAAGTAAAGTTCACACTATATAAAATATCAATACATAAATAAATACTTAATGAGATAAAAAGGCATAATTAATATCACCTCCAGATTTTATACCAGGCCCCCTTGTATGCCAAAGACAATAGCAACCACTGTTAGGTACAGACACCCAAGGACTTTGTAATTGCTGAAGCCAATCAGTGATTCATAACTATCTCAGTGTGCATACATCTAAAAGTGGCATACTGCCATGAAGCTGCCACCCAGGCAAAATTTAAAATGTAGCTCTTCAGCCACTCTACAGATGATTGCAAAAATTTAACTATTAACTTACTGAGTACAGCTACTAGCAGCACGTCTTCAATTAGCAACAAACCTTGTGTCATGCACGACCACCTTGAATAGCATACAAACGCAGAGTAGCAAAAATGCATAACAGTGCATTTCAGTGCAGTTTAGATATACCCCAGTAAAATACATAAGTCACACACCTTAAGCAAAATACTTAACGGGCCTGCTTCATGCTCCTAGTTAATGGCAATGGAACATTTATAGCACATCTAAAGAACCTCATAACCTGTCCCCATCTTTATGCTATTAATTCTTTAAATTACAATAAATGCTGCACTATAAATACTTACACCATTTTAACAGCCAGTGCTCCAAATACAGTACAAAAAAACTTCATCTGCAAATTCTCAACTTTTATTTACTTTATTTATGTACTTATTTAATTATTTTGCAGTTTTTGTATAATGCATACTTTACCTGAAGGCATCAAAAGGCATGAATACTAATAATTCAGACAATTACTTTGTACAGTACAAATAAATTTGCATTAATAAGATTATTGCATTATATTATTACGCTTAATAATACAGTATTATTTGTAAAAATACAAAAAAATGTATATTATCCACAAATAATTTTTTGCTATTTCTTTACAGCATTTATTACATTACTACGCTGCGCTGTTTATTGTAGCAATCACCAAAAGAATACAGTTACTAAATAAACTCCAGCAACAAAAAAACGTAAGTGTATTTAAATGTTTTAATGTTTGCCTCTTTACAAATACTTGTTATTATGATGTACACATTGACTGCATTAGCATGTTACTACAAATTCTGGTGCAAATCTGCCTGATCACTATGCAGAACTGCTTTGTTCCCTGCATTCCCTGTCTTCTTGAAAGACTCCAGTATTTAAAAGAGAGAGGAAAGAGACATTGATATCTTTTGTGTTGTTAAGTGTCTCAGGAGAAACTTAATTTGTAGAGACATGCTCGAGTTGCACTGGAAGGCAAGAAGTCTCCTCTCTTAAAACAAAAAAAACAAACAGATACGCTTTTAGTTTTAACATAGCAAACTCATTGCTTACAAATGCAGCTCGAGCATGTCACCTACAAATTAACCCCTCCTGAGAGAGTTAGCTCTTGCAGAATGAAAATAAAGTTTACAAAGAAGTTATGGCATAGGCCCTAGCCTTTCAAAGGAGATGTGAAGGGAAGGCAGGTGGGGGGCATTAAAGAGCCAGCTTTATTTGACAGTCTTGCCCTCATAACATTAAATGCTTTTTTTTTTTTTTTTTTTTCAAGTTTAACAGCATCCAGATTTTATTAATTAATATGTTCTAAAACAGTCATGGCAATTGAGGTGAGACATTAACTACATAACAACTCAGCGCCCCATCATCCTTTCCCTATTAGACCAGAAAATGTACTACAAGACTAATAAAAATAAAATCGTTTTGAACATAAAAACATTCAACTGAAGGTGGACACTTTGCATTCACCTGATAAAAAATAGTATTTCGAATTGTACAGTCACCATAAGTACACAATTACAGAAAGTCATACATTTCACTTTTGGATGCTAAGTTCTAATGTAGCCCATGTCTTGCCTCAATTGCCATGACTGTTTAAAACATTTCAATTAATATCTTGGATGCTGTTTAACTCAGGAAAAAAAAAAAAATTTGAATACTTTTTAAACACAATGTTATAAATAGCGTTATTCAATCACTCATTTTTTATGTGTAAGAGTCTATTACAGACATTTTTCAAACAAAATGTTTTATACGTCATGCGACATTGATATAAAAAGTTTATTTTGAATCACTACATTACCTCACATATAAGAAATAGAAGAATATGACAGATTATTTGCAGTAAGATTAATGAACTGCTGTTACTGCTGGTGTGTTATATAGTGAAAACACACATCACTATCCCGGAATATCCAATGTACACATATTTTGTATTTAACCAAAGAAGGCATGAAAGAGCTGAGACTGAATCATAAAATCAAAGCTAGTCTAAACAGGGGCCCCAAAAATACATTTAGCCCCCAGGCCTCAAAATACTTAAAACATCCTTGAAAGTATTTTTTTAAATAACACAGACAGGCACACAACCTGTCAGTCAGCGATGTATTGTTTAAACAGCTTGCAAGTTGATAAATATGGTTATAAATAAAAGTATGTATTCATTTGTAATGTTAACAAACTCTCGAACACTTCTTCTTATTTGTTGATTCATTTGTAATGTAACTTTTCTATATTTGTTCCCTTTTATTATCAGTGATGAATAATTTATGCAACTCTAGAAAATACAAGTTCTTTACATTTATTTTTGCTGTTCAAAGTATGCACAGACAAGTATTCAAAATACATCTTTTAGGTGACTAATTATTTTTATACCATATGTGACATCAAAATAATGAGCTAGAAATACTCATTATAAGACTAGAAGTTTGTTGAAGGAACATCACATTATTTATTTGCTCCACCCTGAACCCTGGTTACTGCCATAATAGCAATAGTTTAACACACTTGAAACACTATGCTGCCATCAGTAACATGCTGACTTACTTTAAGTGTCTGGGAATGCACCCTGCATCCAGACTACTCATTCGTCACTCTCGCCCTTCACTTTCACTATCATTCAGTACTCACACTGACCCTAATGCACTCACACTATTCACCCACTTAACCTCCACTCACAGTAATCACTCTGCACTCACAGTGATCACAATGTGCTCACACTGATAACAATGCACTCACACTATTCACCCAGTCACCTTCTCAACTTGCTTTCACACTCAACACTATCTTTTCACATCATTCACCCACTTACCTTCCACTCACAGTGATCACTTTGCACTCACAATGCACTTGCACTGTTCACCCTGTCCCTCACCCTGCAGTCATACAAGCACACTACTCAACACAAACTCGTAACACTTCACTCACTTGTCCCCCTTACTATTCAATCTGTAATCAGCCCGTCTACTCCCGTCCGCGCCTGGACCATGCCCAGCACCAGACCCCCTGGTCCCCGCATCTCCCACCCCTCCCGCATTACTTACGACGCCTCCACCCTCCTATCACTGAACCCTGGCCGACTCCCTAACTGCGCCCAAGCAGCACCAGGACACACCCATGGACCCTTCAGCTGCCACTTCTGCAAATTCCCCTACATCAAGACCCACACCAAACACTCAAACACCAAACAGACACCCAACACCAACCACCTTAAATGCATCCTTCTCAATACCCGCTCGGTTCACAAACACGCCATCGACCTTTGAATCTACTCGACACCATTTCTCCGGACATAGCCTTCCTAACAGAAACCTGGATGAATGCCTCCTCAGCTCCAGACATCACCATAGCCATCCCGGACGGCTACAAGATCATCCGTAAGGACCGCAACATCCAAACAGGAGGAGGCATCGCCATCGTCCACAAAAACACCATCCGCGTCTTAACCAGCTCAGAAGACAACCTCGCTATCGCCGAACACCTTCACTTCCAGATCCACACCGACCCCAAGACTACACTCAAAGGCACCCTCCTCTACAGGCCAATAGGTCCCCGTACACAATTCAGCGAAGACATCACTGACTTCATCACCCCACACGCCCTCCCCTCGGAAGAATACATTTTACTGGGAGACCTCAATTTCAACCTGGAAAAGAGCAACAACAGTAACATTACCACCCTTCTGGACAAACTCGCCAATCTCGGACTCAAACAACTTGTCAACACCCCCACACATAACGCAGGACACACACTCGACCCTATCTTCACTTCCAGCAAGCATATCTCCTTCACTCACACCACACCCCTCCACTGGACGGACCACAGCTGCGTCCACTTCATTTACAACAAGACCACGACCAACAACCACCCTCAACCAACTTTGCGAAGAAATTGGACCAAAATCTCCATCGACCAGATCTCTTCATCTCTTCTTCAAAAACACCCTGCCTATTCAACAAACTCTAACCAAGCCGCTAACAACCTCACACAATGGCTAACCCAAAGCGCTGACAAACTAGCACCCCTGAAAAAACATCAAATCAAGCAGGGAAGCAAGAACGCCCCCTCGTTTAACGATGCCCTTAAGAAATCCAAGAAGCTCTGTCGCTCCCTTGAGAAAACTTGGAAAAAAGACCCAAACACTACCACCCTAGCTGCCTTCAAAAACGCCACCCGCAAACATCACCAACTAATCCGGACAGCCAAGAAATCAGCACTCAAAGACCGACTAGACAACAACGCTCGCAACAGCAAGGAGCTTTTCAACATCATCAAAGAATTCACTAACCCTATTGCCAGCTCCAACGACATCACCCCCTCTCAAGCCCTCTGCGACTCCCTCACCTCATTCTTCCATGACAAAATCGCCGACATTCATAACAGCTTTGACAACCAACCCGTAAAGCAGTCCACCCCTCTCACCTCCGAACATGTGCCTCTTCCGAATAACCTTTCTGACTGGAACCCAATCACCACAGAAGACACCATTTACCTGATGAACGCCATCCATTCAGGATCCCCTACAGACCCATGCCCCCACCACATCTTCAAAAAAGCGAACTCCGTTATCGCACCCCATCTCCAAGCCGTCATCAACTGCTCCCTCAACTACGCCACATTCCCAGAAAGCTGGAAACACGCCGAACTCAACGCCCTTCTGAAGAAACCCACAGCTGACCCCACGGAACTCAAAAACTACCGCCCCATCTCGCTCCTCCCATTCCCTGCCAAAGTCATTGAGAAAGCCATCAACAATCAACTCGCCGCCTTACTCGAAACCAACAAATCACTTGACTCCTCACAGTCTGGCTTCCGAGCCAAAAACAGCACCGAGACCGCCCTCATCGCAGCAACAGACGACATCCGAACTCTTCTGGACAACGGAGACACAGTCGCCCTCATCCTCCTTGACCTCTCTGCAGCCTTCGACACAGTCTGCCATAGCGCCCTGATTCAACGCCTCAGAAAGATCGGAATTCAAAGAAAAGCATTGGACTGGATCATCTCGTTCCTCGCTGGAAGAACTCAGAGAGTCCGCCTCCCCCCTTTTAAGTCAGAGGCCTACGAAATCATCTGCGGCGTCCCGCAAGGATCATCACTCAGCCCCACCCTCTTCAACATTTACATGAGCCCTCTCGCAACCTTCGCACGTCAACACAACCTCAACATCATCTCCTTCGCTGATGACACTCAGCTGATCCTCTCACTCACCAAAGACCCAAACACCGCCAAAACCAACCTACATGAAGGAATGAAAGAAGTAGCCGAATAGATGAAGCACAGCCGTCTGAAACTGAACTCGGACAAAACGGAAGTCCTCATCTTAGGTGCATCCCCTTCCGCCTGGGACGACTCTTGGTGGCCAACGGCCCTAAGAAAAGCCCCCATACCAACCGACCACGCACGGAACCTGGGCATCATCCTGGACTCCTCACTCTCGATGACCAGACAAGTCAATGCCGTCTCATCATCATGCTTCAACATCCTACACATGCTCAAAAAAATATTTTGCTGGATCCCCCACCGAAACAAGAAAAACGGTCACCCACGCACTAATTACTAGCCGTCTAGACTACGGAAACACCCTTTACGCCAGTAACCACAAAACTGCAGAAAAAACTCCAACGCATCCAAAATGCTTCAGCCAGACTCATACTAGACATCCCTCGCAAAGACCACATTTCCGGTCACCTGAAAGACCTGCACTGGCTCCCCGTCAACAAAAGGATAACGTTCCGTCTCCTCACCCACGCACAAAAAGCCCTCTACGAACTTGGACCGGATTGCCTCAACACGCGCCTTTCCTTTTACACCCCTGTAGCATCCTGCTACAATAATCACAGACGCTATATAGTGCTATCACTGGAGCTTTATTATTACACATCTACTCTCGTCCCTGTCCCTACTCTGACTGCCCTTTCCTATCCTGTCCCCTCCTCTTCCCCTCTGCCCACCTAGCTCCGCCCACCCCAGCTACTGGACTGCTAACTTCGTTACATCTCCCCCTTTCTTAATAAAGTAACAAATGAAAGAAATAGAGATTAGTCCATCTCTGCAATCAGTCTCTTGGGAGGCCGCACGTGACGGCGGGGTCTCGCTGGTGTGGACACGACATCTTCAGGTGAGGGTTCTTCTGTAGGTGAAGGTCCGGTGTCGGGTGCGACAGTCTCAGGATTGTCCCTGCTTTCAGGTGCGGGGACCATAGGTGTACTTTCATGGACTTCAGGAGAGCACTTCTTGAAATGAGATGCGTTGCGGGTGACTCTTCGTGTCTCTGATTCTGCTGTCACCATGGTGCCCTTTTGTTGGGTAATTGTTAGGGGCTCATCTTTGAAACGACAATCAGTCTTTTGGCGTTGTTCCTGCTTGACAACGACTCTGTCGCCTTCTTTCAGGGAGGGGGACCGGGCCCTTCGCTTGCGGTCCGCATACTCATTCATCTTGTCCTTGCGGTGTCGATCTGTTATGGCCATGTCTCTGTGTTGTTGATCCGATGGAGGTTTTCTCAGGGCTCCGTCCCATGTGGGGATCCGATTCCTCATTGTCCTCCCAAGCATGAGAGTCGCAGGGCATTGGCCCGTCGTGGAGTGGGGAGTGGTCCTGTAGGCACTAAGGACCTCGTTCAGTGCTGACTGAAGATCTTTCTTTTTGGCCGTGGCTTGCTGGAATGTTCTCTTAATGGTGGACATGAATCTTTCCACAGTGCCGTTGGCCTGAGGCCAGAGTGGTGTGACTTTGCGATGTTGAAAGTCCATGTGTTTCGCGAAGTCGCTGAACTCATGACTATTGAATGGGGGCCCGTTGTCCGTCTTGATGACCCTGGGGACACCCCAAGTCGCGAAGACTTCTTCAAGCACCCTGAGGGTGCAGGCGGCACTGGTGGATGATATGAACTGGGCCACCGGGAACCTGGAGTATTCATCCAGGATGACGACTACATACTTCCCGGATTGCAGGGGGCCATAAAAGTCCATGGCGACTTCTTGCCATACCCCATCAGGCAATGGGGTCATCTGTAGGGGTGCAGGTGGATTACTGTGGCTGGTCAGTTGACACGGGTGGCAGTCTTTCAATGTGTCCTCGAGCATCTGGTCGAGGGCTGGGAACCAGACACGTTCTCTCAGTGCTCTTTTGGTGGAGACGACTCCTCGATGACCTTCGTGGGCCAAATCGATTACTCCTTGTCTCAGTGTCGCTGGTATAACTAGTCTGTGATCTCTGAGGAGGAGGTCGTCACCGGTTACAGAGAGTTCGTCGGAGACATGTCGGAAGGCTTGGAGTTCTTTCTTGACAGCAGGGCTTTCCTTTTCCTCCTGCGGGTGGTATCTCCATCTGTTGGTTCGGGTGCGTTTTATCACTTCTTGTAGGATGCTGTCTTGGTTGGTCGCTTTCCGAATGGCGTGCATGGGGATGGCTGGTGGACGAGCATGATTGGCCACGAAGTGAATGTATTGTTCCGCAATGGAGGGTGCAGTCTCTGATGAGTCTCGGGGGTGGCGAGACATATAATCAGCTGGATTCTCATCCTTCCCCGGTTTGTGAATAATCGAGAACGTGTACTCTTGCAGCCGCAAGCCCCATCTCTCGATCCTGGGGGGCATCTTGCACTTGGGATTTCCATAGATCGTGACAAGTGCCTGATGGTCAGTTATGAGCATGAAGTGTTTCCCGTATATGAAGATGTGGAAGTGTTCGCACGCCCACACGACGGCCAGGCTCTCCTTCTCCGGTTGGGAGTATCGTTTCTCAGGGTCTGTTAGGCTCCGACTGGCATAGGCGATGATCCTCCTCTGATCCGACTCATGGTCGTACTGTGCCAGGATGGCCCCTAAGCCCACGGGGCTTGCGTCCACGGTGATTTCCGTTTTCCTCCTGGGATTGAAATAGGAGAGGCACTTGGCTGATTCCACGGCGTGTTTGATGTCCTTGAAGGCACGCTCACACTCCGGGGTCCACACAAATTGCGCGCCAGCTTTCGTGAGGAGTCTCAGAGGGTGACTCACGGTGGCGTAGTCACGAATGTAGCGGGCGCAGTAGCTGGCCATCCCAAGAAAGGAACGCAAGTCGTTGACGTCTGCCGGACTCCTGGTGTTGTTGAGCGTGGCGATTTTGTCCGGGTCCGGTTTCATGCCACTCGCTGAGAAGATGTGTCCGAAAAATTTCAGGGTCGACTGATGAAATTCACATTTGTCCTTGTTGAGGGTTAACCCAGCTTCCATCAGAGCGAGGCAGACACGATCGAGGGCGGTGTCATGCTCCTGCGTGTCCGAACCGTAGACTAAGATATCATCGCTGTAATTAAGGGCGTTAGGGATGTGGTGGATGACAAGACGAATGGCCTCCTGGAAGATCTCGGCGGCTGATGAGACGCCAAAACTGAGACGTTTGTAGCGGAAACGACCAAGATGGGTGGCAAACGTCGTGATGGGGCGAGAGCTGTCGTCTAGCTCGAGCTGATGGTAGCCCTTGTTCAGGTCCAGTTTAGAGAACACGGTTGCCCCGTTGAGGGCCGTGATCATGTCGCTCAGGAGAGGGCCTGGGTGTCTCTCCCTCTCAATAGCTGTGTTCGGCAGACGCATGTCCACACAGAGACGGACTTTGTTTTGGGTCCCCTTCTTGGGGACGATAACCACCAGGGACACCCATGGAGTGGGGCCCGCAGTGCGCTCAATGATGTCGGCGTCCAAAAGTTCCTGCAGTTCACATTCAACCGCGGATTGCAAGTGAAATGGCACTCTTCGCGGGTGTTGAGCCACTGGTTTGATTTGCTCGTTGATATGCAGGTGGATTTGACGGCCCTTCAGCTTCCCCAGACCTCGGAAGAGGGAAGGGAACTTTCCGGCGCATTCCGAGATGTCATGGACGTTGAAGAGGATGTGCACCAACTGAAGACGTTCCGCCGTGGGGAGGCTCAGCAGACAGTCAGCCTCAGGTCCTTTAATTACATGGATGACTGCTGGGATGGAGAGCTTGCCATGCGTGAGGGTGGTGTCAAACTTGCCCAAGCATTGGAGAGGTTTCTTCGCCATCCAGGTGTAGACGCGGACAGGCGCGAAATGCAAACGTGGTTTGGGGTCCATGCGGTCGTGTTCGGCAACAGATATGTAGTTGAGCGATGCTCCGCTGTCCATCATGAACTTGGCGGCATGGTTGCCCACGTTGATGTTGAGGCGTGGATAACGTTTGAACTGATCATGGTCAGCAAAGTTGACATATTCGGTGGTGTAGGATGAACGCCTGGATGAGGACGATCTTGAGTCTCTTGAGGGGGAACGACGGTCCCATCGGGAGCGCCGAGAGTCGTGACTGGAGTGTGAGGATGTGGGAGATCTAGGAGGCTCTTCTTGAACTGCTCTGATGTGATGACGCTTGGCCTCCGATCGTGAGGGCCGCTGCGACCCATCCTGTCTGTCACCATCGTTGCGTTTTTCTTTGTGGTAATCCCCACACATGGCCTCACAGTGGTTGGACCGTCCACATTTTCTGCACCGTTGGCCCATGGCAGGGCAGGAGTCGATGTGAGGGTAGTCGTATCCGCACCTGAAACAACGCCTCGTGCGTTCAGGTCGGCGATCTCTCCTTCCGGATACTTTCCTTCTGTAGTCCGGGCGTCGCCTGGGCGAGTACTTGGAGCGCCGCGATCTGTCTCGCGGGTGACGTCTTCCACTGTCGCGCCGATCCTGTCGTCCCTGCCGTCTCTCAGTGATGCGGTTGGCGTGTTCACGGCTGGTACTGGGTCCTGTTTCAATTTCCGCCGCATTTTCTTCGGCTTGGTCATACAGTCGGGAGTTTTCTTCGATCTCTGCTAGTTCCTGTGGTTTTCTCAGCAGTCGCTGTCTCAGCGACTCCGAGTGACACCCCGTGATTATTTGAGATTTGATGGCTGCATCCGGCGAGAAGTTGGTAAAGTCACAATGTTGGGACTGCCGCCGCAGCCGATGTATGAAAGAACTCAGTGGTTCTTCCTTTCCCTGGCGCTGCTGGTGGAACTTGTGTCTCTCATAGTCGACGTTTCTCTTATGCAGAAAATGGTTATTTAGAACAGTTCTTACTTTATCATAGGTGTCACCATCTGTGGCAGGGATCTCTCGTACGATCTTGCTTATTTCACGCCCCCCTAGATTGCGAAGGGCTATGATCTTATCTTTGTCTGGTTCAATTTTAGACCCTTCAATATAATCCTCGAAGTCCTCTAGCCATTCTTGCCATTTTAGTCCCATGCTGCTTCCTGTTGTGACTGACAGTGGCTCCGGGGCTCGCAGGTGGGTGCCTCCCTTGACGTCCTTCTGCGCGGGAGGGTTAGACATCTTGGCAATGAGTTTTGGCGTCCGCGACCGCTTCTTGCGTCAGCGACTGGCGTGCGTTTCCAAGGTTTGTTCTCTTGTGGCTAGCAATGCTTGTTTGTCTCTTGTGGCTGTCAATGCTTGTTTGTGTTCCAATGCTTGTTCCTTTGTCAGTGCTTGTTTTCCCTTTCTCTTTCTTTTCGATGGCCAATGCTTGTTTTCTTTTCTTGATGCCTGACTTCAAGATGGCCGCCTCTATTTTGCCCAGGGAGGATGTCCCAGAAGTCGCCTGACTTAAAGATGGCCGCCGCTATGGGAATCTCGTGTCCCCCGAGATCTCATTCAAGCCTCCATTCTCCACTCGGCACTCACCGGCAGCCGGTTTCTTCAGGCAGCTCACCCTCCGCACCTCTCCAGACGCTCCTCGGACACCGGAGCAGTCAGACGCGATCCAGGCGAGCTCCCGGTTCACTGCGTGGCGTGCAGGCGATGTCTCACGCATCGGGGTGAGCTTTTCTTCCGTTTTGGCGCGAACAGCGCTCGTTCAGCACCGCTTGGCAGGCGGTCTCCGTGGGGCGCCGTCCTCCACGCTGGGGCACTTTCTCTTCTCTCTTGGGGTCTGGCAGAGTCAGGGTAGGCTCCTGGCTTCTGCTCTTGCAGCACTGGCTGGTCACTACGCGCTTCCTGCGCAAGTCGCGTTTTAGCGCGAAAAGGTCTCTTCTACCTTGAGCGTTCAGACGCTTGGTGCCTCGGCTCCCTCTTGGGTCCCTCTCGACTGCTGGGGGGGGGGACAGGGTCACCTGCTACCGGTCTCTCGTGGCAGGTCGTAATTTCGTCTCTTTGGTCAGCGTCTCCTTCTCCTCGAGGCTGCCTGGGGACAGGGCTCTCTTGTGAGGGTCTGTGGGTTGGGTTCAAGCGCATCCCACCCTCGTCGCCAGCTGTAGCATCCTGCTACAATAATCACAGACGCTATATAGTGCTATCACTGGAGCTTTATTATTACACATCTACTCTCGTCCCTGTCCCTACTCTGACTGCCCTTTCCTATCCTGTCCCCTCCTCTTCCCCTCTGCCCACCTAGCTCCGCCCACCCCAGCTACTGGACTGCTAACTTCGTTACAACCCCCACCCGCCAGCTGCGGTCGTCCAACCTAGCCCTCGCCACCGTCCGCGCATCCACAAAGCCACCATGAGGGGAAGATCCTTCTCCTACTTAGCAGCCAAAACCTGGAATTCCCTTCCCATCCACCTCCGCCTCACTCAAAACCACCTAGCCTTCAGAAAACAGCTTAAAACCTGGATATTTAAGTAAACCTCCCCCCCTTTTCCTCAAGCGCCTTGAGACCCTCTGGGTATGTAGTGCGCTATATAAATTCTGACTTGACTTGACTTGACTTGACTCAAATAAGCCCACCACTAACAATACATATTCATCCCACTCTGTACTAACATGCGCACCCAAATTCATATGTTCGCCTGACTTACCCCTGTACACAAATATAGGCATGTCATGCCTCATTAACGTTTTCGTCCTAAATTACAAAAGTAGACATGTAAACACACTACAATCCAGCCTACCAGGGGCCCCTTGATACAGACTGTTCTGTTTTTTCTCTAATGAACTGGAATAATTCCTAAACAAATTCTTGTAAATACTGTTTTGTTTAATTTATTTTTTATGTAATTAATGTAAGTAAGTCTATTACTATTTGTAAAAAAATATGTGTTTCATGCAAAAACGTTAAAAAACTACTTGTATTGAATGTTATTCATTAAATATGCCCGGAATTTCACATGGCAATCGGGTCCAGAAATTTCTGTCAGATAATAAGAGGGCCGAACATCTAAAAAATTAAGCTAGAGAGGCTCAACATACAAAAGTTTGAACACCTCTGTTATATGCAAACTAACTGCAAAGAAAGTAAATGTACAGTCACTGAAATGCAGAATAAATGCAAAGTAACAGTAAATGCAAAGTAAATGCACAGACAGTCACTGCAAAATGAATGTAAACTGAATAACAGTATGTGCAAAGTAAGTCATTATGAGTGTAATTGCAAACTGCAATGACTACACTATTTAATAATAAATGCATCACAAATGATATGTACATTTAGCAATAATTTATGTATACTTAAATATATAATTAGTATTTGTTTACAATAATGTATATTTGCAGGTATTCTGTTTAGTATTACAAAGCATTGTTGTACTATAGTTTTCTATATACATGTTGTATTGTATGCTATTGTATAACAATAAATGTATAAATCATATATAGCATAAAACATTTATCACATATTACTTTGTTTTACAGGTTCTTCAAAAGAAGAAGATATCAATAAGGTAAAGAACTTTTCATTAAGCACAAAATTATTTTAGAAGCCTATCTATATCTGTGTACTTAAACTGTAATTATTCATACAAAATTGTACATATACAGTACACTTAGTAAGGACACAAATATATTTAAATACTAAAATTTAAATAGTCTTTTGTAAACATTTAAAAATGCATAATATTATACAAGCTCAATACCATCAAGGCCATGAAAAGTTTTCAATACATTCAAGAGGTAAACAATGCCTTCCAAATAGTCTCTTTGCTATTATTCACAACCAAAATAAAATAGCAAATATATGGGATGCAGAAGATTTACATTATATAATGGACCTTGGAAATGCATTATATTTAGAAATGCATTCTATCAATAAACAAGATTATACGCATCCTGATGATCTGCCAAAATATATCACACATGGGAACAATGTTTATTCAATTAAATTGGGACAAGCTTATTATGGTAATATATTTACACGTTTCGATTTAATATATCCAGACATACAAGAAGCATTAAATTTATCAATAACAGCTTCTGGAGTCTTACTTTGTATGGATGTTTATGTTATATCTATCTTTAAAAATGAAGATAGCTATTTTGTATTTGATTCACATAGTGGAGATAACACTGGAATGCCACATCATAATGGCACATGTGTAGTACTGAAAAAAAACATTTCAAGAAGTAATCAATTATATTAAAAATTTAGCAAATAGCATAAAAGCATTTAATGCAGTAGATGTCCAATTTGAATTAACGCCAATAAATATACAGAAAATACAAAAAACATCATTTGAAAAAGCTTTAAAAATAGAGCACAGAAAATTACAGAAAACAACAAAAATGTGTGTACATACAGCAAAAATTTCTGTACAAACGGATACCAATAGTAACATGAGTATTGAAGCATCAACATCTAAGTTGCAAGAGAAACAGACTCACAATAGTACACATCCAGAAATAGCAAGTTCATCCTTAAATACATTATCTGAAACTACTACTTTAATAAAAACACAAAAAAAAGACATAACACAAAAAACAAACATTATAAGACTTGTAAAAAACAGAAAACTACAACCATAGTTACTCAACATATAGTACTCACTAAAGACTTGCAGAATACTAAAACAGATAAAAAGAAAATAGCAACAAAAAAATAGTAAACAAGTGTTAATTATGAAAGAAAGATTGTTATCAAATAATACAACAACTATTAGCAATAGCAACAAAGAAAATGTTACTGAAGAATTTCCTACAAAAACTGAAATAGAGAAATTCTTTAAGAATACATTAAATGTTGATGAGCAGATCTTTCTCAATAATGATCATACAGATAGTAGCAAATTAATAACAGTACATCATAGCATTTTAAATACAGAATTTCAAGAAAAAGAAATAAATAGCATATATATTTGCAATCTTGTATTTGTTATTCTTTGCAATAAATTTACATTTATGAAAGAATGGACTATACAAGACATACATAATGTAATGCAACTTGGAAAAAAAAATTATATAGACATGCTAACTTTTTATTGTAAACAAAATATAGACATTAAAGATATACCTAATTACATTGAATACAATAATACAACATATTCAATTCAGCTTAAAAAACAACACATACATAGAATGTTACAAAATGATAGTTTAGAAGAAAGCATAACATTAGTTTTAAAAAATATATTAACTATACATGCCTCTGTCATAATATACTTAAATACAATACTAATTGTTATTGCTAAAAGTGATGACAACTATTTAATGTATTATTCATATACAGCTTCACATAATAAGGAAAAACACAATTGTACAAGAGTACTTTTACATACTAAAACAAAAACACATTTAGTGCAACATATAACACTGCTTTCAAATACAATTTTACCCCTTGATAATAAATCAATATTAATGAGCATTATACCTATTACTATAACTGCAATTCTTACAACTTCATTTCAAAAAGCTCAAAGGAGACTTAGTGCACAGACAAAAAACAAGGTACTTACACGTATGCTTATACATTATAGTACAATATTAAATTCTCAAACTATACCTGTTATATCTGCAAATATTGAACTAAATGTTAGTACCAGCAAAAATAATACTGATGTGCAGCAAACAAATAACTTAGAAAATACCATGCTGCCTATTATCTTAAATAAAGAGTCTGAAATACAAGAACTTACTGCAAGTCAACAAAATAGTGATGTTACTACCATTAAAAATGTTACAATACATGCAACACAAAATATTAATGGTAATCAATTAATAATGATGTCTATTATAGATGACTTCATCAATCAAATACAGTATGGACCTGAATATATATGCACTATTTGTAACCAAATGTGACATAAACAAACAGTTAGAAATATTTGCAATATTATCCACAACAAAACTTTCATATTATGTAATATTAGTAACCAGCAAACAAATTATATATGTAATACTGTAATATGTACATTATTAAAAATAAAATACCACCATGTTCAGTTTATAATGGCATGAGTTTTCCTGATATACCACCTGAATTATATTTGTATGACTTGGAAGAAAGATTAATATCTCCAAGAATACCTTTTTTGCAAATTAAAACACTGCCACGTGGATTTCAAAAAGCATTAACAGGTGCTGTTGTTAATGTTCCAGCTGATGTGATGACAACTATTACAATTTTACCAAGACAGATAAGTGATACTATGACAATACCAATTAGATTAAAAAGAAGATTACGCTATAAATCATACACACATTATGAAAATGTGAGACCGAATATAGTTAAAAATGCAGCTTCATATTTAGCATACAATAGTGATTTGTTTAAAGAATATGGAATAACAATAAATGCAAATTGGGAATATACTCCAAATGAAACAAGTACTATTACAAATACTTCTGATGGTAGTAATAGTTCAAGTAGTACAGATGACATACCTGTGGGCAATTTAGATACATTATTGAGCAATGAAACAATTACAGATGATAACATAAATATATTAAATTTAGCACCAGCTGAACATAATAAACCACGTGGATTATATGAAGATAAAGATTCTGAGTATTTAGCATTTCCCACAATATTTTGCGGCAAACGTAGAACAGCTAATGAGGATAGACCTGTATCAGTACATTATAGTACAATATGTAAAGTTGAGTTGAGAAGTTATGATAAAAGAGTAGCTAATAATGTTACAAATCTTTTTTTCAAATTGAGAAAATTGCAAATTAAACAAATACAAGATAAAATATTTATATCACTTAGAAAACATTTTACTGATGGTAAAATTATTACAGTAAAAGACATAAAAGAAAATTTACAAACTATATTGCAATTTAATGAAGGATATAAAATATTAAAAACAATACGAAGTTCTCCTCCTGACTGGGAAAACTGCAAAAGAGATTTATTTGCAATGATAAGACAATTAGGAATTCCTACTTTTTTTTTACTTTGTCTGCAGCAGAAACAAAGTGGTATCACTTAATTAATATAATTTTACGTATAAAAAAACTAAAAGAATGCACCAAAGAAAAATTCAAAACTATGTCTTGGGAAACTAAATGTAGTTTAATTCAGCAAGATCCGATAACATGTGCACGCCACTTTGATTATCAAGTAAAAAAATTATTTAACTGTATTTTATTGCACAAAAGTAATCCAATAGGTAAAATTACAGATTATTTCTACAGAGTTGAATTTCAACAAAGAGGATCACCACATATTCATGCATTACTTTGGGTAGATAATGCACCACAGTATGGCATAGACAAAGATGACAAAGGTATTACTTTTATTGACAAACACATAACATGTCACAAATCAGAAGACATTTCTTTAGAATGTTTACTTCCATTGCAAAAACATGGACATACTAAAAATTGTCGTATAAAACATAAAAAAACATGCAAATATCAATATCCAAAATATCCTATGCCATGTACTACAATATTAAAGCCATTAGAATTAGACAAAAAAGATACTATTGCAAAGCAACACATAGATATTACTCATTCTACAATGTCCACAGAAAGTTTTCCACGTTACACATATGAAGAGTTTCTACACAAAATGGAATTAACAGAAGAACAATATCTAAAATGCATACGTTTACACATAAACAAAACAACTATATTTTTAGAAAGAACACCAGCTGAATCTTTTAATAATAACTACAATAGAATAATATTGCAAGTATGGCAAGCTAACATAGATATACAATATGTCTTAGATGCATATGCTTGTGATGTATATATTGTATCATATATGAGTAAATCTCAGCGAGGACTAAGCAAAATAATAGCACAAGCCACAAAAGAAGTTTCTCATAATGTAAACATTAAAGAACAATTAAAACATATTGGAAATAAATTTTTGAATTGCACTGAAATTAGTGCACAAGAAGCTGCTTATCTTATACTACAGATGCCATTAAGAAAAAGCTCTAGATCATTTCTATTTATCAATACAAGTTCACCAGACAAACGAACATACTTAATGAAAGACATGAATACAATTAATAAGATGCCTGAAACATCAACAAAAGTACAATTTGACAATATAATTAATAAGTATAGCAAGCGACCAATAACATTAGAAAAATGTACTTTAGCTGATTATGCATCCAAATATAATATAGCAACAAAAAGTAACATAAAAAAAGAACAAAACATTTATGATAATTTACTGTTAGAAACAAACTTTTATAGTTCAGATGATGAAGAACTTATTATAGATGATTTACTTAGCAGTAAAACAAGTAAAATATACACTTGCCGTAAAAAAAACAAAATAATACGCTATCGCAAATTTAATAAAGTTGATGACCCTGAAAACTATTACAGAGAATTGTTAATGCTTTACTACCCCTGGAGAATAGAAAGCAATATAATTTCTGACAGAAACACATACTATGAAAGGTACCTAGAGGTACAAATAGAAGTTGATAACAACTATTCCTTATATAACAAGCAGCATATAGTGCCTATTGATAAAAAAGCAAATGATGATGACAATATGATAACATCACCAGCATCACCTACAGCACAAACATCAATAGATGACAGAGAAATACATGCACAAGATTATCAACAAGATGCAAACTATGACTTGGCACTAAATTTAGGAGTTAGAAGTATAACAGAAGAAGATTTACTAATAAATAATGTATTACCACAAGAAGAATACAATAATATCATGCAAAATTTAACATCAGAGCAACTAGATTTTGTATATCACCATTTGAATTGGCTCAAAACACAAACAACACATTTCTTTACTTTTTGTACTGGTGGTGCAGGAGTAGGTAAAAGTTTTCTTATAACAGCACTTTATCAAACATTACTAAGATACTTCAATACTAAAGCAGGAGAAAATCCAGACAATATTCATATTTTGCTTACAGCACCAACAGGACAAGCAGCACATAATATTAGTGGACAAACGTTACATGGCACATTTAAAATTCCAATATCTCAAACTTTGACCTATAAACAATTAACACATGAAAACAGAGGTGCACTACAAAGTAAGCTAATGCATTTGAAAGTATTAGTAATAGATGAAATCTCAATGGTAGGTACAAATATGCTCACTTTTATACACAATAGAATGCAAGAAATAAAAGCATCAAACAAGCCTTTTGGAGGGATATCTATATTAGCTATTGGAGACTTTTACCAATTGAAACCAGTTTTTGATTCATATATATTTGAAAACTCTAAGCATATGTATGCACCATTAAGTACAAACATATGGCAAACACATTTTAAATTGTATGAACTTACTAAAATAATGCGTCAAATAAATGATTTACCATTTGCACAAATGCTTAATAGACTGAGAATAGGTGAACATACAAATGCTGATATACAAACATTGAAAGCTCGCGAAATAGAACCTGAATCAAATATAATACAATCAATACCATATATAATGGGTACAAATAAAGAAGTTGATGAAGTTAATGATAATGTTTTACAACAACACATAAAACACTATCCTATGTACACAACAATAGCAATAGATACAGTAGCAGGAGACCTAAGTGCTAAAGCAAAAGAAGCAATAATAGAAAGATTACCTACAAATGCAACACAAACAATGAACTTATCAAAAATATTACATATTGCCATTAAATTGCGCTATGATCTAACTTCAAATATAAATGTTAATGATGGTTTAACTAATGGTGCAACAGGCATAGTTGAATATGTAGATAGTACAAATGATATCCCAATTATTATTTGGATATTTTTTGACAATCACAAAATAGGTACACAAACAAGACACCAAAACCAACATCTGTATCATACAAATATATCTACTGCTTGGACACCAATATTACCAATTTCTCGGCAATTTCAATATAGCAAAAAGTGTATAAGTATTATACGAAAACAATTCCCAATACGACAATCATCTGCACGCACTATACATAGAACTCAAGGACAAACAATAGAACCATTATATATACATTTCAATAACATCAAAACACATCACTTACATTATGTAGCAATTAGCAGAGCAAAATCATTACAAAACATATATATAAAAAATTTCAATGAAAATAAAATAGCAACACACTTTAAAGTACATGAAGAAATGCTACGTTTAAAAACATATATGTTATTAGAAATATCTGTAACACACATAGCACAATATAACAAATATTTCACGATTATAACACATAACATAAGATCATTACAAAAACATTTTAAGTCAATGAAAGCTGATAGTAACATATTAAATGCTGACATATTATGCTTAACTGAAATTAATGTAACACACAAAACATCTACCAATGCATATTGTATTGAACATTATAATTGTATAATATTTGACACATTTTTCAATACACAAACAAAACATGGAATTGCAATCTATTACAAAAAACAACATATAATACATCCAATATTTACAACAGAACAACAAGTTGACATTTTGCAAATAACACAAACAATCAACAACACAAATTACTTAATAGTATTTATATACAAACAACCCAAAATACCAATACAAACCTTTTTAACAACATTGACAACTACATTAAATGCATATCCACATCATAAATATATAATAATGGGTGATTTTAATATTGATTTACTTAAGATAACACACGATACTAAATTGCTTTTGACTTACATGCAAACACATTTTAATTGCGAACAAAAAATAACAACAGCTACAACAGACTACAACTCTTTGTTAGACCACATTTTTACAAATGCATACTTTTGCGGCACATTAGAATCATATTATAGTGATCATAAACCCATATGGATAGCTATTTAAATACATGCATTAGATTACTGTCTGTATAAATTGTTGTCTTTACAGCATTATATATGTTTCTAAAATACTGCATTATATTTTACAGATGATTTCTATTGAAGAACTCAAGAACATCAAAGACGTTAATGGCAAGCCATATCAAAAAGGAATACGTGTCAACATTATTAAATGTTCATCAAAAACTTACTATAGAAATGCCAAAAATGAAAATAAAGTGTTATACCATATGTCATTAGCAGATGAAACTGGATGTATTAAAGCAACATGTTACAACGAAGAATTCTATAATCAAACAAGAGAACAAAATGGACTGATTATTCGCAATTACATTTTCAAGGATAATATACTATTATTGATGAAAAAAACAAAGATTGCAAGAATGCCACCACTTTCTATTTCTCCAGCTCTTATCCAGGAGGCGGAATATATTCTACAGCCAAAGGCACCACCAGTGTCTCCAATAAAGGCTGCACGCGAAGCTCCTGTAAAGACGCTACTAAGTGTATCAGGAACAGTAACAGAGGTAAGATGCACTACATTGTTTTGTTACTACTATGACGTTTGCCATTTTGTCTCCTTTCCAAAAACACAAAAAAGTTACTTACAACTGAATAACTATAGTTAAGTGTTTATTATGCAAATGTACTTTACCATGATTCTAATTATACATACCTATGAATAACTTGCATTATTAAGCTGCTCTTCTGTATGAAATTGTTCTATAATATTCACTATACCTTTTACAACTATTTTTGACAAACAATTTACAAACAAATTATACAAATAACAAGCAACAATTTACTACCAATTATGAGGTAAGTAAAGCGCTTTACATAATGAATCAATCAATCAATGAAAGCATTTATAAACCGCACTACTCAACTGGAAAGTCACTAACACTAAAAGACAAATGGTCCGCTATTGCTCAAACAGCCAGGTCTTGACCTGCTTCCTGAAATTAAGGTGATCCTAGGTCAGGCAGACATAGCTCACAAAGGAGTTTCAAATCTTGGCAGCCAAATAGAAGAAGGACATTCCCCCTCTGCTAGCTCTTCAAATGCAAAGAACAGCAACAAGAAAGTGGCTGGTCAATAAGAGCTAATATAAAAGTGTACAAGTTAAAGCAGCTGTTAAGATATATTGAACATTAGTTATACAGGGCTTTGTGTATGTAGGTGAGAAGACAAAAGATAATTGTCTTGTTAACCAGGAGCCAGTGCAGGTCTATCAGGTGGCCAGAAATGTAACTGCGCCGGAAGATATCCAAAATGAGACATGCTGAGACGTTCTAGATCCACTGAAGTATCTTCTAGAGTTTAATAGTGATACCGGCGTAAATAGAGTTGCATAGTCCAAAAAGCTACTGACAAGGGCCTGGATGACCATCTTCCTAATCTAGATGAGAATCCAACAGAACATCTTACATAGCATGCAAATAATATTGAAGCACAATGAACAGACAGCAATTATTTATCTGGTCATCAACAGGAAGGAGTCCAGGATAAAGCCCAGATAGCATGCAAGATTTGTTGCTTTGAATGCACTACGAAAGGAGAGGGACCACCAGAAGTCATCCCACACAAAGAGTGAAGATCCCAAAATAAAACTTCCTTCTTCTCCGAGTTCAATTTCAGCCGGATGTTCATCATCCACTTGGCTATGTCTGTCATTTCTTCAAGTAGGTTGACTCTAGCATTAGCTAGATCATTAATAAGGAAGAAAATCAACTAGATGTCATCAACTTAGGAGATAATATTAAGGTTGTGTTGGCATGCAATAACTGCAAGGAGGCTCATGTACACATTAAAAAGGATTCAGCTGAGTAAGGAGCCTTAAAGCACGCCACAGATGACTTCAATGACTTCTGATCTGAATAGGGGAAAGCACACTTTCTCTATTCTTCCAGCAAAGAAAGAAATGATCCATTCCACTGCCTTCCCCTAGATTCCAACATTGCTAAGGCACTGCACTAAGGAACATGGCAGACAGTCTCAAAGGTTGCTACTTACTAATAAATATAAATACTAATGAACAACTTGCATTATGCCAGTGCTGTTCTGCAGTAACTTATTCTACAATGTAAACAATAACTTTTACAACTATTTTTGGCAAACAATTTTCAAACACAATTATACAAATAGAAAGCAACAATTCAGTACTCAATATAAGGTAAGTAAAGCGCTTTACATATCATACTACTCCATAATAAATATACAGTCCAATTAACAACTTAAATTATTGCAATGCTCTTCTACATGTAATTATTCTATAATGTTCACTATAGCTATTACAACTATTTTTTGCAAATAATTTTAAAACAAATTATACAATTAGAATGCAACAATTCACTACCAAGTATAAGGTAAGTAAAGCAATTTACAAATGATACTACTTACTAAAAAATATACATCCCAATGAACAACTTACACTATGCCAGTACTGTTTTGCATTAAATTATTTACAATGTTCACAATATCTTTGACAACTATTTTTTGCAAACAATTTGCAAAAACAAATTATACAAATAGAAAGCAACAACTCACTAACAAGTATAAGGTAAGTAAAACTCTTTACATATGATACTACTTGCTAAATTTTCCTAGCTAAAATGCAATACAATTATCTGTAACTTGTGGGACACCCCCCGCGCCGCACGGCCACCAGCTGCTGCGTGTGCCCCTCTGCCCCGTTGTGCCTGACTGCCGAGCCGCCGGCCGCCTTGCGTCTCCCTGTGCGCTCGGCTCCAGCTGCTCTGCCGGAATCTGTGCTTGTTTTCTTTTCCCCCTAAGCGTTGCCTGTTTTCACCGTAATTTGTGCTTGTTTATTTTTCCCCGTTTAGTCTGTTCTTGCCGTAATTTGTGCTTGTTCTCTTCTCTTTCTCCCCGTTTTGCCTGTTTTTACCGTAATTTGTGCTTGTCTTCTTTTTCCCCGTAATTTGGGCCTGTTTCTGTGACTTTGTATTTCTGTGCCACGCCTTCCCGTTTCCCGCCGCCCTCGCCGCTCTCCCTCCCCGCTTCCCGCCACCGCCAGTTACCCCGCCCCTTTCTCTTTTGTTCCCTCCCCGCTCCCGCCTCCCAGCTGCTCCGCCCACCCGCGCACTTCGCCTTATATGGCGACCGTGCGAACGCGCAGCGGTCACGCGCAGCGGGCGCGCCGATTGTGCGCCGAAGGTAAGCCCGTCTGCGCCCGTCCGCGCCTGGACCGCGCCCAGTGCCAGAACCCCTGGTCCCCACCGACGGAAGCCGACCCGACGAACCTACAACGCCGCGGACCTCCTCGCACTCAACGCCGGCCGCACCCCAGGATGTCACCAAGCCGCCCCGAAGCACACCCACGGACCCTTCAGCTGCCACGCCTGCAGGTTCACCTGCATCCGGACCTGCCCTGCACCAGCACTCGCCAAGCCGAACATCAGCAGCAACCACCTCAAGTGCTTCCTGCTCAACACCCGCTCCGTCCACAGACACGCCGTAGAACTCTGGAACCTCCTCGACACCACCGCCCCTGACGTTGCCTTCCTCACCGAGACCTGGATGAACGCCTCCTCAGCCCCAGACATCGCCATCGCCATCCCGGAGGGCTACAAGATCATCCGAAGAGACCGCGACAACCAGACGGGAGGAGGCATCGCCATCATCCACAGAGACACCATCCGCATCACGACCAACACCGACGACACCCTAACCACCGCTGAACACCTGCATTTCCAGATCCACACCGACCCGAAGACCACCCTCAGAGGCACCCTGATCTACCGACCTCCGGGACCACGCACACGATTCAGCGAGGACATCACCGACTTCGTCAGCCCGCATGCCCTCCCCTCCGCCGACTACATCCTCCTGGGGGACCTCAACTTCCACCTGGAGAACAACAGCGACCGCAACACCATCAGCCTGCTCGACAACCTCGCCAACCTCGGACTCAAGCAACTGGTGACCTCCCCCACCCACCTCGCCGGACACACACTCGACGCAGTCTTCTCATCCAGCAAAGACGTCACCTTCAGCCACGCAACAGGACTCCACTGGACGGACCACAGCTGCGTCCACTTCACCTTCAAAAGAACGACGATCCACCACCACCAGCAACAGGCTGCCCGAAGAAGCTGGAACAAGATCACAGCCGACCAGCTCACCGCTTCCCTGAGCCAGCACCCTCCCGCCAGCTCAGCGAACCCCAGCCAGGCCGCTGACAACCTCACGAGGTGGATCAACAACTGCGCAGACGAACTCGCCCCTCTGAGAACCCCACCCAGCGGACCCTGCAGCAGAAAAACACCATGGTTCACCGAAGAACTCAAGAGCTCCAAGAAGAACTGTCGAGCCCTCGAGAAAGCCTGGAGAAGGGAACCAACCACGGACAACATGACCACCCTCAAGCACGCCACCCGGAAACACCACCAACTGATCCGCGCCACCAAGAAAAATACCTACAAGGACCGGCTGGACAACAACGCACACAACTGCAAGGAACTCTTCAACATCGTGAAAGAGCTCTCCAACCCGAACGCCGCTAACAACGACATCACCCCGTCGCAAGACCTCTGCAACTCCCTCGCGTCCTACTTCCACAACAAGATCGCGGACATACACAACAGCTTCAGCAACCAACCAACGGAAGCCACAACCGCAACAACGCCACCCACCACCACCCTCCGCACCTGGACTCCGATCAGCACCGAAGACACCATCCGCACAATGAACTCCATCCACTCCGGATCGCCGACCGACCCCTGCCCTCACCACGTCTTCAACAAGGCCGACGCTGTCATCGCACCCCACCTGCGGGACATCATCAACACCTCCTTCAGCACCGCCACCTTCCCGGAGAGCTGGAAGCACGCCGAACTCAGCGCCCTTCTCAAGAAACCCACAGCAGACCCCACCGACCTCAAGAACTACCGTCCCATCTCGCTCCTCCCGTTCCCGGCCAAAGTCATCGAGAAGACCGTCAACAAACAACTGGCCGCCTTCCTCGAGACGAATGGATCCCTCGACCCCTCACAGTCTGGCTTCCGAGCGAACCACAGCACCGAGACCGCCCTCATCGCCGCCACCGATGACCTTCGAACTCTGATGGACAACGGGGAAACAGCGGCCCTCATCCTCCTGGACCTCTCCGCGGCTTTCGACACAGTCTGCCACCGCACCCTAGTACAGCGCCTCGGCAACATCGGAATCCAGGACAAGGCACTGGAATGGATCACCTCCTTCCTCGACGGAAGAACACAGAGAGTCCGCCTACCACCGTACAAGTCAGAGGCCACCGAAGTCATCTGCGGCGTACCCCAGGGATCCTCGCTGAGCCCAACCCTCTTCAATGTCTACATGAGCCCCCTCGCGACCATCGCACGCCAACACAACCTGAACATCATCTCCTACGCCGACGACACCCAGCTGATCCTCTCCCTGACCAACGACCCCGACGCCGCCAGAGCCAACCTGCACGAAGGGATGAGAGAGGTTGCCGAATGGATGACGACCAGCCGCCTGAAACTGAACGCAGACAAGACGGAGGTCCTCATCCTGGGCTCCTCGCCCTCCGCCTGGGACGACTCCTGGTGGCCCCCCGCCCTGGGCACCGCACCCACACCGACGGACCACGCACGCAACCTGGGCTTCATCCTGGACTCCTCCCTCTCCATGACCAGACAAGTCAACGCCGTCTCCTCGTCATGCTTCAACATCCTGCGCATGCTACGGAAGATCTTCCGGTGGATCCCCACCGAGACCAGGAAGACTGTCACCCAGGCCCTCGTCACTAGCCGACTGGACTACGGCAACGCCCTCTACGCCGGAACCACCGCCAAGCTCCAGAAGAGACTCCAGCGGATCCAGAACGCCTCAGCCAGACTCATCCTCGACATCCCACGAAACAGCCACATCTCCGGACACCTGAGAGACCTGCACTGGCTCCCGGTCAACAAGAGGATCACCTTCCGCCTCCTCACCCACGCGCACAAAGCCCTACACGACCAAGGCCCGAGCTACCTCAACAACAGGATCAACTTCTACACTCCCACGCGCCCCCTCAGATCAACCAGCCACGCCCTCGCCGCCGTCCCCCGCATCCGAAGAGCGACAACAGGAGGAAGGTCCTTCTCCCACCTGGCTGCAAAGACCTGGAACTCACTCCCGTCCGACCTGCGCCTGACCCAAGACCACCTCTCCTTCAGGAAGAAGCTCAAGACCTGGCTGTTCGAGCAGTAACGGCACCCCCCCCCTCCCAGCGCCTTGAGACCCTACGGGTGAGTAGTGCGCTATACAAATGACTTGATTGATTGATTGATTGAACAATTGTCTGTTTTCAATATTGCTTATACAGAAAAAACACTTTCTCCAATGCTACTTACAAAAAGTTATCACTATAATGTTTATTATAAGATCTAAAGGAATGTTTATTTAAACATTACACTAACAACTTTTTAAGACAGAAAGCATCAATTAAATACTAATACACCAATAGTAAAGCAGTTTAATCATGCTTGTGTTACCGAAATATTACTAACTAGAAGTCCATCGGAATGTTAGCCAAGAGCAATTAAACTTTAAGGCCCCCTGCCATTCACCTTAACTACAAACATTACTTTTTCCACCTGGAATTTACTTTGCTTCAGGAGCTCCACCCACACTACTTTTTGTAACATACACATATCACTTTTTCCTTCTGCAAACATAGTTTTTTTCTCCTGCACACATCACTTTTCCCTATTTTTCCTCCTGTAATGCAATAATTCTCTGACATTTGTAATGCACCATTTGCCTCCTCTTCCTTATCCTCAGGTTCCCCCAACTGCCACATGCATGCCCCAACACCTGCCTGCCCCTACATAAATACCTTTGCCAGCACTACTCCCGCCTGTCCACTCGCACCACGACTCCTCCCCTGCACTGTCTGCCACTGTTACTCAACCGCCAGTCGCCTCCTCCTGTTATCACCACTCCTACATCACACCATGTCCGCCACTTCCCAAACAACATTCCTCCACATGCTTCCAACTTAACAACGCACATTGCAACCAGCACTACTTTTGAAAAAATACTTTTAAAAAATTTTTTTATTTAATTTAAATATTGAAGGAACAATACAAAGTAAGTAAAGTAGTTTATATTTTCTCTAACAAGTATAAGGTAAGTAAAACTCTTTACATATGATACTACTTGCTAAATTTTCCTAGCTAAAATAAAATTCAATTAACAGTAACAGTAACAATTGTCTGTATGTTTACTTAACTCTTATGTAAAGTATTCCTAATTAATATACATGCTATGCTTTAACAAAAGTTTGTATTTCTACTAAGAAAAGTATGTAAAAATATGTTTTTATTCATCTGAAAACAACATGTATAGGACAACAATAATAACAATAACAAATAAGAATTTAATATATTGCAGGTTGAAAATACAAAAATTATATTCGTCAAAGGACAGGAAACAAAAATAAGGAGCATAACAATAAATTATGCTACCGACTCCATTAAAATTAGTCTGTGGAGAGAAGCAACAGACTTTACTATCGATATTGGAAAGTATGTACAGCTAACGCATCTGACTGTACACAAATTTAACGATGAAAAGATATTAAATACGACAAGACATACCATATTGCAAGTAAGTAAAAATTTGTAAATAAATGAATTAAAAAATATGCTTTATGTTAAAACACTTTCTTGTACAATATAATTTTTAAAACCACCTAAAACAATTTGTGCAACTGAATTTTTTATGTATGCTGTATAAATTTCTACTATGTATGTAAATGATTTTCCCTAAGTTCAGACACTGTATTTATCAAAATACATTCAGATGTTATTAACATTTAACCCAAATGAAGAAATAATAATTAAAAATAAAAAATTCCATAGGTCATACAACCTCCAAAAGAAACTATTTGCGTAACATTATATGGAGTTGAGAAAACATTACAAGAAAACACAACAATGACAGCACAAGTAGGAACAAATGAAAATTTACAATCGGTGGACATTGTCAATATAGCTTTAATGGAATATTTAGAAATTGAACCAGATACTGAAAACTTTGAGGATGCTTTAATGCCATATCTACCCATCAAATTAAAGGTCTTGTTTTGCAATGGATGCATAACTGATGTCGTTGAAGAAATTTAACTCGATACCAATAACAAAAACTTTTCTTGAACTGCAAAGAACTGTTTATTTGCCTAAAAAATAATACTGACAAATTTTGTTTTTAATATTTGCTTTTATTCTTAAAATGTAAAATTTTATATAACACTGATACTATACAATTAATCTATCTTTACTATGCATAACTGTTTTTTATATTGTACTTTTTATTTAGAATGTTGTACTTTTCCAATAATTTTCTTACAAGCCATGTTCTCAAAAAAAATCTTAGAAAAACTAAAACACTATTCCAAAGTTTGCACAATATGCTTGTGATGTTTACAATTACCTCGTTGAAAATCGCATGTATTTATCACATTTATTTGTATCTATCATAACTGTTTTTTTATATTGTACTTTTTATTTAGAGTGTTGTACTTTTCCAAAAAATGTTTTACAAGCCATGTTCTCAAAAAAAACTTACAAAAACTAAAACACTATTGCAAAGTTTGCACAATATATTTGTGATGTTTACAATTACCTTGTTTGAAAATCGCATGTACATATCACATTTATTTCTATCTATCATTAAAATTTGATACTTTTGTACAAGCCATATTTTATATGTCCCTTTTTATACAAACAAAACTTAACTACTGCAGAAATAAATAGACAATGCCATTTACAATACTAAAAGCTCAAACTTTTCCTAATGCGAGACCTATTGCATTGCAAATGCGTGTTTGGATTGGTCTCAGGCAACTCGGTCTAATGTTGGACTCATATTTCTTGACGCTGAAAAAGCCTTTGACCGGGTTGCCTGGGGCTATCTGTGGGATGTGCTTGCTAGAAAGGGATTTGGTCCAGGTTTTATAATGGCTTTAAAAACACTGTACGTCTCTCCGAAAGCCCGTATTCGAATTAATGCCCAACTTTCCCCTTCCTTTTTAATTTTTAGGGGCACTCGTCAAGGATGCCCCTGTTCACCTTTACTTTTTGCACTTTATATAGACCCTTTAATTAACCGTTTTATTTCTGAGGAAAAGATTAGACCTATCTGTCTAGCCAACACAAACTACCGAGCTTTGGCTTATGCCGATGACATTGTAATTACCACCACGGATGTTCAGACTGCTCTTCCGGCAATAAATGATCCTGCCAAACAATTTGGATCATTCTCTGGCTATAAATTAAACATGGGGAAAACTCAGATTTTATGCTTTAGGGATAATCCATCACCGAATATTCCTATTATTTCTGAGGTTACATATCTGGGAATCAAAATATCTTTGCCCATTGAAAAAATACCAGAACTTAATCTTAATCCTTGATAGCCCAAATCAATACTACATTATATCGCTTTGATCATCTACATCTATCATTATATGGTAGGCTCAACATTTTGAAAATGCTGATCCTACCAAAGGTGCTGTATCTATATCGCACTATACCTTTGGAATTTCATTCTTCCTGTTTTAAAAATTTAGAAAGGGCTACCTCTAGGTTTCTTTGGGGCTATAAATGGCATCGCAAAGCCCTCAAAAAAATGATTCTGAGTAAAGAGTGTGGGGGATGAAATGTCCCTTACTTTCTGTTTTACTACCTGGCCGCAGCACTTCAGTATATCAGCCCTCTCATAATTGGAGACAGAGTAAATATCCCCGTTTGTCAAAATCCATCGATCTTTGAAATGACTAAGGGAGAGAGAGTGAAAGCTAGTTTCCTTAAGGTTGTTGAGCCCAGCTATCATAAAAAACCAAAGTATAAGACGCTGAAGGCAGCTTTCATAGTCTGGAAAAAAGTTCGGAAGCTTTTGGGCTTGTCTAAACTGAATGTCTATACTCCCTTAGCTTCTCCTGGTCTCTTGCCATCTGTGATTTTCTGTGATTTAACTACTCACAAGTGGGAGCAGAAAGGATTACGATATTTGGGCGACTTATTTATGAATGGTGAAATGGTTTCATTTCAGGAATTAGAGAATAATTTTTCCTTGGCAAGAAGTGATTTTTTCAAATTTCTTCAGATTCGTAGTTTCTTACAGAGCTCTTCGGCTATTAAGTCAGCCAGAATGATTAGAATCCATTTGTTTGAACTGTTACAGAAAAAGGCCCCTATTGGCTCGTTGTATTTAAGTTTGGTTCAAGAATGTGGGGATGATATGGATCAGTGCCAACTGAAATGGGCTAACAAACTGGGGGTGTCGGGGTTGATGTTCTGTGTTCTGTTAAATTAGCTTCAGATTGTTTAATCACAGGGATGATGAAATCACAGCATTTTATGTGTTTACATGACCTCTATTACACTCCCAGCAAGGTCGTTAAGTGGAGCACGACCACTGGAACGAATTGTAGTCGGTGTGGGCTACATGCAGCTAACGATGTCCATATGTTTTTTCAATGCCCTAAACTCCGGGATTTCTTTCAACAAATTGAAAACTTTCTGACGGTTGTTCTAAGCTGTGATATTATAATAACTGCCGAGTTGGTGCTTTTGGGCTTAGAGTCCGCCATCTCAAGAACTAAACCAATAAGGTGCTTTTTATTTATCTGTATGGCAGTAGCCAGAGCATGCATTACTAGGGAATGGATAAATTCAGATCCCCCTTCTTTCTTAACTTGGCGTGAGAAGTTACTTTTTATGTATAATTTAGAGTCTGCTATTTATAAGCTAAGAGGGGTCAAAAGAAGAGCTCTGGGGGAGAAGATCTGGGCACCCATTGCTGACTGGATTTTATTATTTTGCTTAAATTTGCAAATGTTTTTGTTCTTATTATGTATACAGTCGGTATTCTGTTACTATCTACTGCTGTATTTCCTTGCAAGAAAACAATAAAATTATTTAAAAAAAAAAAAGGAAAGGGTGTTCGCCAAGGATGCATCTTGGCGCCCTTCCTTTTTAATTTTTACATCAATTAACTAGATAACGTGCTTCAGAAAGTTCCGGCAGATTGCCCTAGAGTAGGAAGGCGGGGAATTCCGATTCTCCTGTAGGCAGATGATGCGGTTTTAATTTCGAGAACTGAGAAGGGACTCCAATCTCTGCTAAACACTTTTAATTTATTCATGACAGATAGAGATCTTTTGGTTAATATCGCAAAATCATTTGTCATGCAAGTAGGCCAGCCATCAAGAAGAAATTTCGTTTTTAAAATTGGGGAAGCTGTAATCCCTTTAACAAAGACGTTTTCTTATCTTGGGGTTCTTTTTGACACTAAACTCAATTGGGCCCCTCATCTTGCAAAAAAGAAAGGAGAACTTGTGCGGGTTAATGCTTCCATTTTTAATTTTGCTGCAAAACTGGGGCAAAAAACCTATCTGTGCCATGCTGAAATTGTATAATGCTAAGTCAGTGGCAACTGTTATGTACGGGAGTGAAATCTGGGGGTATCTTGGTGGTGAGCACTTGCAGATCGCTGAAAACTTCTTCTTGAAGCGTCTTTTGTGTGTCCCGGTAGGCACCGCCAACTTTTCTGTACATGAAGAGTTAGGGACACAATATTTAAGTGATCTGTTCTCTCTACGTCCCTTGATCTGCTGGCTAAGAATGTGGTTGAACCAGGATATACCACTAACGCATTTGCTTGTGAGGGATTTTCTTTGTCAGGATAATGCAATGTGTACCCCTTGGCTGAAATATTTGAAATCTAACTTTGCTAGGCTGGGTCACCTGGATCTGTTTGAACATCCAAGTAAAATTGTAAAAGGGGGTCCGGAGCTCATTAAAAGGGCCTTCCTTCTGGACAGGAGGATGCAGAGAGAGGAAGTGGAGCTTCAGAAACTGTGAGGAAATTTGCCATGCTGAAAACTTGTGAAACTATAAAACCGTACCTGGCTGGCTCATTGACCTCCCATGAAAAATATCTCCTAACGAGGTTCAGGCTAAATTTATTCCATCATCTGCTGATCAGACCAAAAACAGACATTTTTAACAAATCGGCAGCACCCTGCGGCTGCGACGGAAAGTCTCCGCAGGATATGCTGCATTTTATATTTTTATGTAAGTTTTATGAATTCCCACGCAAGTGTTATCTGGTAATACTTTAAAAAAAACTTAATTTTACACATATCAGACCGGCGTTAATGTATTTACAACTTTTGCATAGTGACAGTATCCTCCAAATTAAGGAATTTTTAAAATTGACTGTTAAATTGAGAAACTGTTTGGACCAGTAATGACTCACTGTGAATTTTGCATCATTTTATATTTCCATTATTTGTCTTGATCCTATTCTGTGGAAGAAAGTAGATTTTATTTTTCACTTTTGGCACTTTACATGATATGTATTTACATCTATCTGTGATATAAGATTTTATACTGTATGTGTACTTTTATGGTTTGCAATATAACCGAAATAAAGTTTTATTGAATTGAATTGAACACAACCTTGGTGTAGAAGGTAGAAAGGTATTTAAGACTCTGCCAAAACCATCTATTTCAAATAATTCTACTATATTAGTTAATAGTAGTGGTAATTGTGATTCTAGTGATGAGGATGTTGTTTTTGACAGCACCAAAACTGAACAGTGCATGATTGACGAATATTTGGAAGCTTTAAAGGCACTTGAAGAAAATTACGGAAAGAAAACAAGTATTGTTGTGGAAAGGCATACATTTTTCTCTAGAGCACAATTATCTGGTGAAACTGTGGAACAATATATAGCTGTGTTAAGAAGATTAGCTGCTACTTGCAAATTTAAAGATTTACATGATCAAATAATTAGGGATCAGTTTATTAACAGGACATGTCATTTAAAAATTCAAGAGAAATTATTAGACTTGAAAGATCCATCTCTTCAAAAAACTATTAGCATAGCTAGAAGAGTAGAAAATAATTCTCGTTATGTAAAAGAACTTGGTAAAGAACATAGCAAAGATCATAATGAATTGTGTAACAAAGATCAAAGTGAAGTAAGTGTATTAACAAACTCCAAACCAAAATCTTACACACCACGTCACGATTTTAGCAAATCCAAAACTAGAAGTTCAGAAGGTAACAAGACTAACACAACTCAAACAAAAACCTTTACTAATAGAACACAACAAAATCCTAACAAACGTATTTGTTTTAGATGTGGAAACCTTAAACATTCTAATTAAACTCAAAGGTGTCCTGCCCTAAATGTCACTTGTTTTAAATGCAATAAGTGTGGACATTTTGCAAAAATGTGCAGATCAGGTAACCCTGGTGCATGGAAAAGCTCTGTGAATGCTATTCGTGATTTTAATGAACATAGCAGTGACAGTGAGGTTAAAGTCATGGCTATTTAGTTTAATGAGGTTGATGAAATCTCCCGTGAAAGTCAATCACATAAATGCAAAGTTTCTATCAATAATTGTGACATGATGTTATATGCTGATTCGTGCTCACCATTTACCATTATTGATAAAAGTATGTGGGAATCTCTTAACAAATGTGTTCTTCCTCAGTCAGATGTATCACCTATTGGCTATTGTAACAAGAAATTACCTGTGATTGGATGTTTTGAAGGTAATATCAATTTCAAAGGCAGGTGTACACAAGGTAAAGTATATGTAGTTGAACAGGGTAAAGCCTTATTAGGTTGGAAAGAACAAAAACATTTGGGGATTATTTTAGACCCCAACCATCCTGACCAAGTTTTATTAACCCAGATCAACAATTCTATGTCTAAATGGCAAGAGAGATTTCCAAATGTATTTAATTCCAATTTAGGATGTTTAAAGAAATTTGAACATCGCATTATTCTTAAGTCTGATTGCGTTCCCATTGTACACAAAGTACGCAATGTACCAATTGTATTAAGACCACAATTGAGGGCGGAATTGAAAAGATTATGTCAGCAAAACATCATTGAACCAATCGAGGCATCCGATTGGCTTAGTTCAGTGGTTTTGGCAAGAAAACCCAATGGAAAATTGCGCATGTGTGTAGATTTTTTTTTTTTTGGTTGAAATTTTTTTATTGAGCAATCACATAAAAATACAAAGATGGGCCCACAACCACACGGGCTGGCCGCTAAGTCACATAGCACGACACATGAAATAAACAATCATTTCCGAGGCCAGGCCGAATCATAGAATAAAATTGCTCCAGACATAGGACAGGATACAACAATTTTCTATATAAAACATGAAAATAACTAACACAAAGACAAGGCGAGTACAGTAATCAAGTCAGCCCAAATAGCAGAGGGGGAGGTCACTAAACAGGAGAACAGACATAAATCAATGAGCTTCGGTAAGGCCGTGAGGGGGGGGGGAGCAGGGAGGACAGGAAAATCCCAGAACAGAGTGAAAAATTTCGGGAACGTCGGCCTAAGGAGACAGGGTAATATCGGAGGTGGCAACCAAGGGAGGGGTACAAATATCTCCACGGTATGCATTCCATTGACCCCAGATTTTCGTCCACGCCCCTGGCCTGCCCCTAGCCACGTAGACTGTCTTCTCTCGGAACATGGACCAGTCCATGTTGTCCTCCCACACCGAAACGTCAGGAGGTCGGGATACGCCCCAGAGTTGCGCAATGTCGCGCTTCGCGACCATGTAACCCAGGGTCGCCCATCTAGTCTGGGCCACAGAGTAATCAGAGGGTTCCCACACATTCAGCAGGCATCGTCGGGCCTCAGGCCACAGGGCTACACCCGTCACTACAGTCATTATCGCAAGCACATCCACCCAATAGGCCGCCACCACAGGACACTCCCAAAGTATGTGCAGAAAGGTAGCGCTCATCCCACAGCCACGCTTACACAATCCATCCGGGGAAAAACCCATCACGACCAGACGCGGACCAGTCACATACACCCGGTGGAGGATGTTAAGTTGCACCAAACGAAGACGGGCGGGAATGGCGACCTCCTTTGGGGAGGAGAGTGCCGATTGCCAGTCCTCGTCATCCAGTTCCAATCCATCACCAACCCACATCTCCCGGAGTCGGACCAACAAATCCGCACGATTATGAATCAGTTTCTTATAGATGAGCGAGATAGTGCTGTCGGGCAAGTGTCCATCTAGTATACGATCTTCAAGGGGGGAAGACTCGGGTAGGGTCACATCAGGAGTCAGAACCGAGGCCAAGGCATGTCGGACTTGCAGATACCGGAAAAACTCTCTATCACTCAAGTCGTATTCCGCCTTAAGGGCCTGGAATGACTTCACGCGACCATTCAGACAAACGTCACCCACCTTACAAATCCCAATCATATCCCAGCGTTCAAAACCCTTAGTAGACCAGAGACATCCCAAACGTTCAGAAGCATAAAGCGGAGTCGCCAGCGTCAGTCGATTCTCCCACCCCAAACTCCCATTCGCAGCACGCCACACTTTGACCGCAGCCCTGGACGGGCCCACAAGATGGCTCCCGGCCGATCTAGAATACAGCGCTCTATTAAAGTCCCCTCCCGGCAACTGGAGCCTATCCATCTCAAAAGCCGGATCGCGACCCGGCGAGTACATCGCGTGGTTAATGGCCGCGAGCTGGGCAGCCCAGTAGTATCTCTTGATGTCGGGGAGCGCCATGCCCCCGTCGTACCAAGGGATAGTAAGTTTTGCTATACGTGGGCGCCCGTCCCAAATCAATTGTCTTTGCAGACTCTCGATTTCTCTGAAATAAGTAGCGGGAATGTCGTCGAAGGAGTTCTGAAGGGCGTAGAGGAACCGCGGCAAGGACATCATTTTAAATAGAGCCGCCCTACCCAGAGGAGACAGGGGTAGCTTACGCCAACGGGCCACATCCAGTCGTAATCTAAGAAGCGGGGGGAGGAGATTGCGCTCAAACCGGAGGGAGGGGTCCAGGGTAATAAAAATCCCCAAATACTTGAAGCCAGACTGGACCACTTGGATAGGGAACCTGGCCGGCAAAGAGGGCAAAACACCCGAGAGAACATACACGCAGGACTTAGCCCAATTAATAACAAGGCCCGAGTTAGCTCCGAACGAAGTAAGAACATCAAATAAGACGTTCAAGGATTTACGCGGGAATGTAAGATATAGAAGAATGTCGTCCGCGTAAAGAGAGACACGGTCTTCAAAGTCCGGAGACCAACGGATCCCTTTGAGTGAAGGTTCCCATCGAAGCCACTCAGCTAACGGTTCCAGGGCCAGCGCGAAAAGCAATGGAGATAAGGGGCAACCCTGCCGGGTCCCTCTACCAAGGCTGAAGGGGACAGAAACTCTACCGTTCACCACCACTTGCGCCAAGGGTTCCACATACAACAACTTCACCCATCCAATAAATTCAGGTCCAAAACCAAATTTTTCGAGAGCTGCCCAAAGATAGGGCCACTCGACCGTGTCAAAAGCCGTCGAGGCATCCAACGAGGCCAAAATGGCCGGCTCCGTCAGACGCCCCGCCCTCGCAACAGCACCGTGGAGACGACGTAGGTTAAGAGCCGTGTTGCGATGTGGGATTAATCCGGACTGATCCGGATGAACCAAGTCGCTAATGACCGTCAGTAGGCGGGTCGCCAGGAGCTTAGCCAGGACCTTAGGCTCAACGTTTAACAGGGAAATGGGCCTATAAGACGAACAAAGGTCCCGCGGTTTCCCGTCCTTGGGAATTACGACTATCGTAGCAAGACGCTGGTCATACGGGAGAATACCCCGTTCCCGGGACTCCAAAAACATGGCACGAAGATGGGGCGCTACCTTGTCAGGGCGTAGCTTGTACAGCTCAATTGGCAATCCGTTCGGGCCCAAGGCCTTGCCCGAACGGAGCGAACGAATGGCAGTCGCTATTTCATCCGTAGTAAAAGGGGACTCCAACGAGACACGGTCTAGATCGGAAACACTGGGCAAAGCTATATCGCGCAGCAAAAGGCGAGAGTCAGCCACATCCCGTCCAGACACAGGGGTATAAACCACACGAAAATATTCTGCAAAACATTCCACTATTCCAACCGGGTCTGTCACTTCGACACCATTCGACGACTGAATCACAGGCACCACACGATTCGCTCTCTCTTTCTTATCCAACCACGCCAGCAATTTACCCGCTTTGTCCCCCACATCATATAGATGACCCTGTTGTTCCCGAAACATCAGTCTAGCCGCATCCGTGACCAAGGATTTATAAGCAAATTGTTTCAGACCCAGGGCGTGGAGTTTATCAGAGGTGACCTCAGACTCTAAGTCGGCCTCCCTCTCCGCAATCTCTGTCTCAAGGTCCACCACCTCCCGATTCCTAGCCTTCTTGGATTGAGCAATAAGGGAAAGGGCCTGCCCACGTATCACTGTTTTAAAGGCCTCCCACAGTGACACAGCCGAGGAAACCGACCCCTCGTTGTCCAAAAAATAGGCATCTAAAGACTTAGTCAAAAGGTTTCGGGTCTCAGGGGAGGCAATATACCAGGGGTTGATAGGAGCCACTCGGCCCGCCGCTTCCACCCCAAACTCAAAACAAAGCCAGAGCGGAGAATGATCGGAGATGCCCCGGGGGAGGTGTCTGATCTCACGCACCGCCGGCGTCTGCGCCGCGGGCATCAGGAAATAATCCAGTCTAGACAGACTCCCGTGGGCCCCCGAATGGAAGGTGTATTGGAGCTGGGTAGGATGCATGAGCCTCCAGCAATCCACCAAACCAAACGTGTCCAAAAACCCACCTAGCCATTGTTGGGCCGAAGGAGTATCCCTAGGGGGGTAGCGATCATGTAGACCGGAGATCACAGAATTAAAATCGCCTGCAAGAAAAAGAGTACTGTCAGGAAGGTTCAGCAACACACGGCCCAAATCGGAAAAGGTGGAAGTCTGTAGGCCGGGGGGCACATAAACAGTAAACAAGGAGAGGGTACGACCCTCATAGCGACCCACGAGGACAGCATAACGCCCCCGATCATCAAGGATCACATCATCAATGGCTAGGGGGAGGGAAGCCCGAACAAGGATACCCACCCCCCTGGAACCAGTGGTAAACCCCGAATGTGCAGCAAGGCGATACCCCCACCTATTCATCGCACGACAAGAATTGCCCACCAAATGAGTTTCCTGCAAAAAAACAATATCTGGAGATAAAAGGCGTAGACATTTTAACACCACGCTCCGCTTAATGCGATCTCCCAGACCATTAACATTCCATGAAACCAGCCTCAACCCGCTACCCCCATCCCACATAGCAACGCCGAAACCCCCCCGTGATGAGCATGACATAACAAATATCAGAAGCAAGATTGATTCGCCTTGAAAACATAACACATAAACATCGAACATCCCAATCACCCACCCCCCAACAATTAAGAAAATACCCCCCACCCTGCACCCCTGCAAAATGCTAAATAGCCACCCCAACATGCAGTGTGCCTGTCGCCCAAGAACCCCTATTCTACAAAAAGAACCCCGGAGGAGGAAAGGCTCTGGCCCACCCGCCACCCCGAGTAGGACAGATAATGAGGAAAACACACAAACAGTAGAGGCACTGAGGCATTAAATCCCTGAAGAGTTTACTCTATTCGAGGGCCCAGGCGTAGGCGGATTGTTCAGCTCTCCACGCCACCCTCAGCACCACCCGGGTGGGCGGCGGACTCAGTCTCGGGAGGTCGGTCAGGCAGAGAGTCCATCCAGTCATTTACAGAATCAGGCCGATCAAAGAAGAAGGTTCGGTCGTTGTATTCGACGCGCAGCCTGGTCGGAAAAAGCATGGCGTAGCGGAGCCCCATGTCTCGGAGACGTTTCTTGACATCACGGAAGCCCATACGCTGTCTCTGGACCTGTTGAGAAAAGTCAGGATAGAAGTTCACCGTGGCGTTCTCAAAGGCCACCGGGCCCCTCACACGCGATGCTTGCAGGATAGCGTCCCGATCCCTATAATGGAAGAGTTTCGCAACAATAGGCCTCGGCGGGGCACCCGGCTTACCATTGCCCCCCGGAACACGATGGGCACGTTCCACTGCGAAAAACTTAGTCAAACCAGACGGGGAGAGGTGGTTCTGGATCAAGTCCTCAACAAGGAGATCAACCGAGTGAGGTTCTGGATTCTCCGGAACGCCGACCACGCGCACATTACAGCGGCGGGCCCTGTTCTCAAAGTCCTCCAAGCGCCGGGTCATGAAGTCGTTCACCTTACGAAGGTTGCCGATCTCCGTCTGTATCTCCGAAACGTCTTCCATGAGACTGGATGACTTGAGATCCAACGACTTCACCTTCTCATTGGTTTTCGACAGGTCAGCACGAATCAAGTTCACATCAATGGCCACGGTGTCAATTTTGTGGGCCAAAGCTTCATATTGTTGGCCTATCGCCTCCTTCATGGCAGAAATGGCGCCCATGACGTCCTGCAAGGATGGCTCAGTTGACGCATCCACAGTGTGATCAGCGTTACTTGATCCGGGCAGGGCGGCTCCGGGGGACCCCTTGGAATGGGTGTAGCGGTCCATAACGTTGGACTGGACCGGGCCCCCACGCAGGGGCGTCTTGGTCTTCCGAGTCTCTCGGTCCCCTCTGCCAGCCATGATAGAACTGCGTCACCAGGAGATCAACCAGGCTCGATAGAATGGCCACAGGAAAGCAGGGCCTCGGGACCAAAGAACCGCAGCTAGGGTACCACTTTTGGGAGGGTCAACAGACAGGAGAATAAACCAGCCAAAGGCCCGACAGCCGGTCCGTGCCCCGACTTCAGCCCAGGCCAGGCTCCTCTGCCAGATGTCTCAGTCTGAGGCAGAAACTAAACCGAAACTTAAGAGGGGGACCCACAAGTCGAATCCCCCTGCCGTTGTTGTTCAACTGCAAGACGGCCACTGAGCCTCACCCAGTCCCGGGCGTACCTCGAGGGCGGAGCCCGAAAGTCCGAATCGATGTAACTCCGGCACCCCGGGTCCAAATCAAATTTCAAAAAGTCCAGGGCAATCAGCCCAGTGTCCTCTACACAAATCCTCGTAAAAAGTCAGGATTAGTTCAGGATATCATGCCGGGAGTGGCGGGGGTCCGGGGAGCGCTGAGCTCACGCGGCCATCTCGGATGCCCGCCAAGCTCCTCCTCCCATGTGTGTAGATTTAAGAGATTTAAATAAGAATTATGGATTGATCGACATCCCTTACCCCGTATAAATGAAATGATAGCGTCTGTCAAAGATTCAAAGTATTTTTCTTCGATTGATTTATCAAATGCCTATCATCAAATAAGATTGCACCCTGAATCTCGCCATTTAACATCATTTATAACTCCAGAGGGTGCATATCAATTTTTAAGAATGCCTTTTGGGCTGGCTTCAGCGTCAGCTGTATTTCAAAGATCGATGTGCAAGATTTTGGAAGGTGTTTCTAACATGTTAGTATTCCAAGATGATATTTTGGTTTGGGGACAATGTGAAGCAGATCATGACATGGTGTTGAATGATGTGTTATCAAAGTTACAAACAGCTGGGTTAACTGTCGCTTCTGAAAAATGCAAGTTTACAGTGTCAGAAATTGAGTATCTGGGACATACCTTGTCCGCCGAAGGTGTCAAACCTAAACAAAACTTAATTAATGCAATCAAAAATGCTCCATCGCCTACTGATAAAGAACAACTTTGTTCTTTTCTTGGGTTAGCTGAATATTATTCAAAATTTGTTTCTCACTTTGCATCCAAGGAATTTTGCTTGAGGTCATTAATGAAAAAGGGGGTAACTTTTGCTTGGGACACTGATTGCCAACTGGTTTTTGACATGATTAAGAAAGACATCGTCAATGCTGTGACCTTGAAACCGTTTGATCCCAATAAAAAGTCAATCATAGTGGTAGATGCTAGTGCGTATGGTTTAGGTGTAGTATTAATGCAGAGAACTGGTAAGTTGGAGTGGCCGATTGCATTTGCTTCCCACACATTAAAAGGTGCTGAACCTTCGTATTCTGTCATAGAGAAGGAGGCTTTTGCTTGTTTTTGGGGTGTTAGTTATTTTGGAACATATGTATGGGGTACTAATTTTGAATTAAGGACTGATCACAAACCCCTTGTGGACATATTTTCAACCAAGGGTACTGGCAAAGCGACTCCTAGGATCGCAAAGTGGATATATAAGTTACAGGAATATGATTTTCAAATCACATATGTGCCTGGTATTAAGAATGTGAATGCAGATTGCTTATCTCGCCTTCCTATTGATGATTGTTGTGATGCTGATAAAATGGATGAGGATTGGTCAGTTGCCACGGTAGATGAGGCGTGCAATGGTGCCATCAGTTTAGGAGATTGGAAACAAGCTGTTTCTGATGATGTAGTGCTACAACAAGTTATATTACGTTTAACCCACGACAACAGCCATAGTACTTGGAGTGACAAAGAACTTTCTGAGTACAAGACTGTTTGGACAGAGTTGTCTTATGATTCCAGTCTTGATTTAGTGAGAAGGGCTGAAAAATTAGTAGTTCAATTTTCTTTGCGTTCCAGATTACTGGAACTCATACACGAGGGTCATTCAGGTATGTCAGGTATGAAAAGGAGAGCTAGAAGTGACTTTTGGTGGCCAGGAATAGACAAGGATATTGATAGATGTGTAAGAAGTTGTGTGGCATGCAATTTCAGTGACAAATCTCATTCCTCACAAGAATCTGAGATCCATCCTGTACCATTTCCTGAACAACCGTGGAAGAAGTTAGCTATCGATATTTGTTGTACATTCAATCTGGGCAACAATTCGGGAAAGTTTGCAATTGTTTTGATGGATTATCATAGCAAATGGTAGCTTTTGTTAGGGAAATTAAGTCTTCCAATATGATCTCTTTTTGCGAGGAATTTTTTCACAGAGAGGGTTACCCTGAGTCTATTACAACGGATAATGGTCCGCAATTCGTATCTGGTGAGTTTCAAAGTTATTTAAAAGCATTTGGTATAAAACATATCACCACTGCTGTTTATTGTCCTAGGGAGAATGGAATGGTGGAAAGATTCAACAGTGTGTTAAAGGAATGTGTTCAATTGGCTGTTTTGGACAGTATTGATTGCAAAGTTGCTGTAAAGAATATGATTTGGAGTTATCGTAATACTCCACATTCAGCCACGTTAGAAACACCATTTTCTCTTCTCAAGGGACGTTCTGCATGTAGCAAAGTAACCCCCGTCATGGATGCGTAAAACTAGTTGTAAACCAATTTCCAAACAAAGTTTGAAAAGTAGGATAAGTGCCTATCCACAAAAATATAGGTGGAGGCACAACAGTAAAATATCAAGTAATGTTTGCAAATTTAAGGAAAACGATTAGGTCAGAACTTCTCATATGGGATTGCATAAGGACAGTTATTCCAAATGGTTCATACCAAAGAAAATACTTAAAGTATTTGGTAATTGTGTGTTGTTAGATGATGGACACAAATGGAATTTTAACAAACTAACTTTGTGTAATGTTTTAGAACAAAAGTTATGGTTGAACAGTAACAGTGGTCAGGTGCGCTTCCATATCAATCATCTCAATGTGATCAATTTGAAACAGAAGAACAGGTTCTAGTACTGTCCAGAGTGGAGGTGAGTTGGTCATCATATTGGGATATCGTCAGCTATAGCCTTCCCTTGCTTTAGTTTGGACTGGATCCTCCTTTTTTTTACTGAGTTTTATATAGCGCTAAATTGACCTGAATCGAGTATCAGAGCGCTTTACATAGCACCAGTTGCATTACATGAGGACACATACATTTTTGGTAGGCATGGGGAGATTAAGTGATTTGCCCAGAATCACAGGATTTTCAGCGTCATTGCAGAGACTCGAACACAGTTACCCAGATTTGAGGTTGGCTGCCCTTAGACCAACTCCTCTCCCAAAATTGTGAATGCTTTCCAACATATGAGTGATGGGGCTCTTAGTCTGCCGAGTACACTGCAGCAGGGGGAGTTGCTTGGTAGTACCAGCTGCCATTCCACTTTTTTTTTAACAAAGAGGGATATGCATCCTGTTGCCTTTCTGCAGTTGAATGGAATGGGAGCTTCTTGCAGGGGTGCCTCGTGTGTCCTTGTTGCTATGCTGGATTTGATGGGATGTAAATAGAAAACACAATTCTCTGCAGAACTAAGGTCAAACAAACATATCAATAAAAGGGTTCTGGAGGGGGATAGACTGAAGCAAGTCAATTTGCATCATACAAGCATTAAGTTGAATTGTCCATATCTTAGTGAGACTGTCAACTTGTTTAGTTTAATATTTCAAAGATTTTGGGTGAGCGTTCATTTAAAAAAAAAAAAAAAAAAGAATGTAGCACGTTACTTTGTTTTCTTGCACACGTTTATCTTTTCTGCATGTTTATCTTTTCTTGGATCTCTTAGTTTGTGAAGTGGAAAGCAACCAAAACAACAGTACTCATATACACTTAAACGCTGAACGAAAAAGTAAAATCTGTTTAAATGATGTAAAATGTGTCAAGCATGCCAGAAAAAACTGCATGCAGCAAACATCGACGAGAAGAGTAAGGGAAAAAACTTAAAACTCAAATCCCATTAGAGGACACTGGTCCTCTCGTTGTGTACGAATACTTGTTCTGAGATTCCACCTCTACTGTATAGGTCTAAACTCGTCCAGAATTTTTCACAATTACTGATGAGTTTGTGATGGAATGGAGTTTATTCCTGACCGGATTCTAAATGCTACTTTCATCTGTTCACAGCCAATGCACACTTCGATTTTGTATACTGCACAAAAAAGTCACTTGAAGGGAAACAAAGCCCATGGGATGTACCTCAAATGAAAGCGTGGTCAGCTTTCAAATAGCCACAGACCATGCTTTTTAACATGCTGGAAACTGTAGCCTGTACCGTACCAATGATGTAAATCTAAATAAGGGCGAGGGTGGAGAGGGCACATCTAGAAGCTTTGTATTTGAATATCCTGTGGGCAGTTTACACGCACACAACCTAGTCCAGCTATTTTATACTTCAATTCTTATTAAACCATCCTGCCTCTGGTTACGTTTCATCTCAGTTTTTTAACCCTCAATACTGTGCATCTGCTTTTAAAAAAAACCAAAATAATAAGGATTGTCATTTACAATGCCAAGCGCTCAAACTCTCGCAAAAGCAAGAACTCTTGCATTGCAAATGCTTGTTTTCTTTAGTTTGGGACAAGGGGTTATGGGAAGATGTATTGTTTTTATTGTTAGGGGGTTGTTATGGTTTGTATGCTTACAAAGCGACATGGAATGTAGAGGGTGGTAGATGGTGACACAGTGAGGTTCCACTGTCCAGCATTCTTTGCAGGAGTTGCTGTGGCAGAGGAGTTGGACATACCTGTTTCCTTTATGTCTGAAGCTTACAAAATAAAGAGCATGTTTGTGTGTTCCTGCCACCTGCCTCGTTACTTCTGTGTACGAAAGCTGTACACTACACATGTACACTCACTATATAATAATAAGAAGTAAACAACAGTTTAACCCGTTTAGCGCGGCGAACATTCCGCCGCAGTGTGGGCGTTCTGAAGGCTGGGCGGGGCTGCGTCGGCCAACAGTCGGCCACCAGGGAGGGAGTGCTCCCATCGGCCTTTTAAAACTGTGCACAGCAACATACTGAGATGCAGTGGTCATTTTGTAATCATGATGTTGTTGGATGACATAAGCCCCAAGTTGCGTGATCTTTCTCAGCACTGAGTCTGGCAGCTGTTAATTGTAGGCTACATACAAGCAAATCATATATAAATAATATAATACAACCTACACATGCCCAACTGCACCTGGCTTGCTTTTGGGAGGAGATGGGTGTTATACCGTTCCCCAAACAGACATGGGCGTCCACAGGGGGGGCAAGGAGGGGCACTTGCCCCCCCCCCCCCCCACATAGCCCCCTCCACCCGGATCGCAGCGCCCCTCGCTTGGGGTGTTCAGTCGAGGTGCAGCTGCAAGGTCCGAGGCGGGCCCCCCTCTCCTGGGCCATGCTGCCATGGGCTGAAAAGGTAATATGACACCCGGATTCCTTTCAGCTGTGGCAGACTGGGCATGGCTGGTTTGGTGGCCGTGATCACCTTTCTTTGCTGACAACTTTCTCTTATCCTAATCGCTGCATCTGCATGATAATTGCAGATGCTTGAACTGGCAGGTGTGAAGTGAGCCCTGCCCCTGCATGAATGAAAGGCAGAGCATCCTGCAGGGCTCACAACAACAACAAAAAAACGAGTGACCTTAGTGTCACAATCGGCGCTGCTCAGTTTCAATGAAGGGAAAGGGAGAAGAGCAGAAAATGGAGAGAAAGGCTATTCTTTTCTTTTTTTTTTTTGCAACTGTTTTCTTGTTTTTTTCCGAACAAGCATGTGCATCCAAATAAACATAAATAGAGTTAAACATAAATAGTGACATCAGTTGAAGAAAGCACTTGGTGTTTTTTTTATTTTCATGTAATTTACATAAAAAAAGGAATAATGAAAAATTGGTTAGGTAAAAAAATAGTGGAGATGATAACATTGAGTTGGTAGGACGTAAGGAGGCGTGATCCTCACATCCATTATCACCACCCTGAGAGGTGTGCAACAAACCCTCCAAGATGCACCCAAGTTATAACCCCTCAAGTCACTCTCCATTACTTGTTTTACACATCTGAAAAGGTTGCACTACTCCCCGGCATCATGTTTATTCATATCTGAAATATTGAATTTCTGTGTTCCTGGGTACATCTAACGAGGTCTAATGTCCACTTTTGCTTTTAATAGAAGTATCAATGGAGAGGCACATCTAAAAGGGGCTAGACAAACAAAATAAGGTAATAGGTGGGGGAGATGACAGAGCAGCAAAGGTGAGATCTGAACATAAGGGGCAAAACAACTATATAGAACAAGACGCTTAAGGAAAGGGAGATGGGGAATGAGTGATGTGTATGTAATGGCAGAATCAATGAGAGAAGGGGAGAGTCTTGGTTAGGTAAAAGGAATAGCATGCAAAAGAGAAATGTAACAGGCTCGGGGAGAGTGGGAAGATTGAAGGGGAGAGAATGCCGGAAATAAAACAAGTATTGTAACTATGAAATTTGACTACACCTCGATTTATTCAAAGCAAGCAATTAATTTCTGCACAAAGGTAAACAAATTTCTTCTGTTTATCTTGGTAATTTTAATTTTACCTTTCTTTTGTCATTCGTTAATAAATATTCATATACTGATGCATAGAAAAAAACATCATCATTCCAACAATATATAACAAAAACAATTAGGAAAAGAATCTGGAATCCATCGTGAAAAAATAATTAATAAATAGTGCTCATATGTTCAAAAATCGTGAAAAATATTGTAAACAACAAGTCTCTAAACAACTAGACATGTTGTGATTTATTCTCATGATAGGATCAAGGAATATTCATTCTATGAAAATAACCTCTCCTTGTTTCCTTGTAGAAAACTTTATCGATCAAGTGATTGAATACGATTGATTGAATATGATAGGTGTCAAGCATAGGCATCTATAAACTTGACTTATCTGCAAATGAAATAATGTGAATATCAAATTGTTGCTGACAATATTTTTCACGATTTTTTAACATATGAGCACTATTTATTAATTACTTTTTCACAATGTATTCCAGATTGTTTTCCTAATTGTTTTTGTTATATATTGATGGAATGATGACACAATGTTGGAATGATGATGATGTTATTGCATGCTTTGAATAAATTGAGGTCTAGGCAAATTTCATAGTTACAATAGTTGGATGGCCCTGCCTACCCCTCGTCCCCTAGGGCCTAACTCCCCTTTCTTCTAGTAAATAAAACAAGAGCAGTGGCGTAACCCAAAATGATGGGGTCCCTTTCCGCAGAATGTGATAATGGGTCTCTGAGTCTCCTATATCTCACAGATATTCATTGGCCCTGGGCTGAATGGGAGCCCCGGGGTGGGTTGGGGGCCTCCTGAAGTGTTGTGGGCCCATCTGTGCTGCTTGGGCCTGTATTGAGTCCTGGCACAAGAGGTGAAGCAAGGTAAGAGGCTGGGGAGAAGAGTGGTAAATAGCAGTGCATGTAGGGCAGAGATGGAAGCTTAAGGGACAGAAACAGTGAATTGAGGGTAGAGGTGAGAGGAAATAAACCATGAAGAGTTGAGCATGGAAGGGAGAGGTGGACATAAAGGGGGCAGAACCAGTGAACAAAGTTTAGGCTGGAGAGAAAATGAAAGGTGAAAGGAAGTGTTTGGATAGGAGAGGTAGATCTAAGAGTAGTGGAGCCATCAGGAGAACTTAAGTGTCAAGGAGGGGGTATGGTGAGTGTTGGATGTAAGAGGGCAGGACAACCATGAGCAGGTAAGAGGCAGGGGAGAGAGGCAGGGGAGAGGTAAAATATAGAGAGGTAGAACCAGTGAGAGAACGTTAGAGGCTGTGACGAGATGAGAGGTGAAAGGTTCAGTAGGAAGGTAAGAGGTGAGTGTAATAGAGGCAGAATTAGTGAGAAAGGAAAGAGACAGTAGTAGAGATAAAGTTAAAGTGTCGAGCATGGAAGGGAGACGTGGATATAAGAGAGGCAGAAACAGTGAGACAAGGTAAGAGGCAGGGAGGTATAAGAGAAGAGGTGGGTGTAAAGGGGGCAAACCAGCAAAAAACACTAGGAGGCTGGAGGAAGAAATGAGAACTGAATGGCAGTACATGCATGGGACATGTAGACATAAGAGAGGCGGAACAATCAAGAAACCTTACACAGAGAAGAGAGAGGAAATGGTGAGAGGGGGATGCAGAAGGCCAGAATCAGTAAGAAAGGTAAGAGGCAGGGGGAGAGATGAGGCATACAGCATAGAGGAGAAAGGTGGATATAAGAGGGACATAATGAGAAAGAGAAGCAACAAAGTTGGGATAGCAGAGAGTTTAATGTTAAAGGGTAGAATCCACAAAATAAGGTGTGAGGAAGAGACGAGAATAAGAGTAGACGATGTATGGAAATAGGTGGTGTAAGTAGCAAAATCAGTGAGAAACTAATAGAGTGTTCAGGAGGATGAAAATATAGAGAAGATGTAAATGGGGCAGAGCCAGTGAAAAAAAGTTATAAGGCTGGAGGAGAGATGAGCAGTGAAGGTAGTGCATGGATAGGAGTCATGGCTATAAGAGAGACATAACCAGCAAGAGCACATAGGCAGAGTGGCAAGAGAGAGAAGTGGATGGAAGAGAGAAGAACCACCAAGAGATATTAAGAGGTTGGCTGAAGAGGGAAAGAGGAGGAGTAGGTGGATGTAAGATGTGCAGAACCAGCAAGAGAACGTTAAAGGCTTGGTGAGAGATTACAGATGAAGATTAGATCGGGGAGGTAGAGTTTGATGTAAGAAGGGCAGAATCAGCAAGAGGAGAGAGAAGGCGGAAGGGGAGAGGTGTATGTAATAGGGCAGGAACAGCAAGAGAAGATAAAAGGAAACGGGAGAAGGAAAGGAAAAGGCATAGCTGTATTTAGGAAGGCATAACCAACAGAGAAGATAAAGACTGGGTGGAGAGTTGAGAGGTGAAGAGCAGGGCAGGGAAGAGAGATCTGAATGTAAGAGGGGCAGAATCAGCAAGCAAATATGAGAGGAAAGGTGGGAAGATGAGATTTCAAGAGTAGAGCATGGAGGTATTAGGGCCAAGAGTAATGTAAGAGTGGCAGAACTAGAGAGAGAAAAAATGTCACCCTTATAAACTGTTTTCCTTATATTAGTTTATAAAATGTGTACTGCAGCTTTATGTTCATGAATGTGGTCTTTTAAAACCATACTCCTTATGTTTTGCAAGGATTTAAGCAATGGACATTGACGTTCTTGCTTTTTGCAGTTGGTTTACACCTTTTAGATACAATATGTTGCTTAAATTAGCAGTCAGGTTACAGCATGTTTTGCTTATTTTTGGTATCCTCAAAGTGGCGGTATGATAAATCGTTTATTTAATTGGGGAAGATGCCGATTTTTGTTAAAGTACATCTCGGGCTATGTGAAATATTGGTACATAAAGGAATGCTATGCTATGTATTAGAGGTAAGGGTTTCAGTTGGTTATGCGAAACTTGAGAGGAGGCGCATTGTATGTTTGTGATGCAACTCCGCCTAGAAGTTGGTTTAGTACCTGTGGTTAGTGTGAAGTGAGCTAGCCCCCATTTCATGAACAGAAATAGGATTGTCGTTTTGCATTGGGGGAGGAGGGGGGAGGCAGGCAGTATAGAATGACTTAATTGATAGCTCGTTGTGGTGGCATATTTGTGGGGTTTCGCTCTTTTCTGTGCGTGCTTTGGGGGTTATTTCAGAGGAGGGCCTCTTCAGGGAGTTGCAGCTAAAGCCCCTTGTGTGGGCTATGTCTCTTGGAGTACTGTGCTGGTATTAAGTACCCCATGCCGCAGCATTGTTATGTTACCTTTTTGGCGGGTCGATATTAATGTTGTTTGGAAGAAATAAGTATTGGTATGAGGCTCACCCTTTATGTGGGTCTTTGCTTGGGTGAAGTGCAGAGCTTTGGTGACATTGTGGTGGTTGGGCACTGTCTGCGAATATACATTTTTCGGGGCAGTATCAGTCATATATATAGGGTGACCAGATGACTCTCACCAGGGCACAACCTTTCCAGCTTTGATTTGCCATACTAGTGCATTCTGTGAGCTGTAGTCTAGGTTAATTTTTTTTCAACCAATTGGTCGAACACACTAGCTAATAATGTAAAAGCAAAACCCAGGTCTGGAAAAGTAATACTCCCCATCACTTGCAGTCATCTTGTCGCCTTAATTATGTAGCACCTACGGACAGTGTCTCAGAAAGAAAGAACTCTTCCTTGGTGTATTGGAGAGATGCAGTTCTTTTGAAGAAGTGTCTTGTCTGCAAAGTGCTATGCTTCTGTTGGGATCTGTGTGAGGTGTCACTATTTTGAACAAACTTTTACCTCAAGCTCCATGGGGGCATTGTCGATGTGAAATGCAGCTCTTTAGGCAGGAATGGGTGTGGAGACTATACATGTGTGTGTATGCAATGGTGTCAACATGGGGTGTGCATATTTGAAGCCACTTCTCTTGGGCTAGCAACTGGAGAATTATCTATTTGGGATCAAACTAATTGACTTCTGATTGAAAGACGAAAAAGAGCAATAAAATCAGCACAGACAAAATTTAAAGTTAAATAAAGTTCATGTTATTATTGAGACAAGAAAAAACTAAAAAGAATTCCCCACCCCTTTAGTTTATAACCTAATAAAAATGGTCTCTTCCTGTGTTCTAAAGAGGTGTGCATTAGAGGACATGTAGCCTTGCCACGTCTGTGTTCAATGACTTACAGAGTACACCTAAAACCTACCCATTTATCAGCCTCATGCTTTCCACATTTTAGTTTTCCTGCACCTGGCCTTTACTTCTGCACTGAGATCTCCCTCTCTTGCTTTTCCACAGACTCTCAAGAGGACATTTCTATGTCCAAGTAGATAGATGGAATCAGTCATGGCTTTGGTACGTAATAAGTTGCTTCATTAATATTGTTCTAGACAATGTGGCTTAGCGAGGCTGATCCTACTAGCTCTTAAATTTGACACAATCATCCACTGTATCATCAATGAAAGGTTTTCTGATGTGGATCTCTCTGAACCACATCAATCGGATTCAGATTTCTTTTTACGGCCATTTTTTGTTTTTTCCAGGTCTTCTCCTGTGGCGTCTCACGAGATTTTTCTCTCCCCCCCACCATGGCTTTCTTTGTTTATTTAAGCTCTTTGTCTTATTAGATTTTTTATTTATTTATTTAATACTTGTGCTCAATCATGTCGGAGGATGGTGATGAAGTAAAATGTTGCTCCCCCCCCCCTTCCGAAACAATTTCTGTGGACGCCCTTGCAAACAGAGATGAATGGGAGCGTGCTTTGCTGCGGCTAGGGAAGGGACAAACCAATGATGAAAGGCCTGGGATTGTAGATGTTCCTAGTTGCCTCTCACCCCACTTTGCCTTTCAAGCTTTTATCCACTGTGTTTTTCTCGGGGAGCCTACCCCTGCCTGTATTGCTGCCTGGTGCTCTCCCTCCACTGCTGAGATCTGGCAGATGTGACCACCCATTTAAACCAGAGTCTTCCTTCAAGCAGCCTGTGTCGCCTCTGCTTGCAAGAGCTGCTGCTGGCTTTGCTCCTGAGGAAGCTAGATTGCCGCAGCTAAAGACATGATGGCAGAGGAAAAGCCTTTCTCTTGCATGGGCTGACTGTGCTCTGTCAGCTTCCCTGACAAAGCCTGCACTGAGTGGGGAGTGTTATGGTGCTGCTGCTCGTTCCCACACACTCAGCAGCAACCCCAGCTGGATACAAACACTTCTCCGATGTTCAAAGTAACTGAAACAGACTCCCCGTGCTAAATAAAGAAAGCGTTGATATTGTAAAAAAACAAAAACACAAACCAGGAGCGACGGGCGAGTGGCGGTGGGGGGATGAAACTGAGGGAGGGTGGCGGTGGGGTGACGAAGGTGGGATGACAGATGTTCATCAAGCACCTACACAAGCACTAAGCAAAACAATTAACAAAACAAAGAGTTCCCTAATTAACAGTTACGCTGTCTAAGCGTAACAGAACTATACTTAGTCGGTGCTGCACTGGTAAAAACCGGAAGTGGCGTTGGCTGCCAAAACCAATTACGCTGCAGCAAAGAAGACCAAAACTGTGCTGGACAAATGGTAAGTATCAGGCGGGAGCTACCTCATTTACTGAATACTACAGGTCTTGCCGACAGCGCATGGGCGCTGCCTAGGCTCGATGTAAAAATTAGCTGGAAATCCACTGTTTACAGTGGTTGGCGACTTGTTTTCCCTGCCATCGTGGGATTTCGGCTCCTCACCCGGTGACCATGTTAGCGGAGCCAAAATCGTGTTTCACACAGTGGCACCGTATGAGTTGGCAGGTCTGTAGATGGCAGAGACGGGTAGTGAAGAGGCGTTGCGTAGGCGGTGTTTGGGTAACCATCCCGTCCACAAAATGGCAAACGCACTCACATCCTCACAGAGGACTGGCTGGCGCATTCAGCTTCCCACCCACCACCAAATAGACTCGTTAGTGCTGGTGATAACCTGGTAGAAAAAATAGCATAAGCAGAGAATGAAGTATCAGGAAGATTAAAGCTCCCCATAGTACACACACAAAGAGAATAAAAGGCTTAAGCGGGTATAAGCAAATTGTTTTGTAAACAAGACCTATTGTCTTTATCCATGCTTGCTAGCAATATTTTTATTCGGATGTATGTCATTACATCGCATAGTAATACCATGTGTGCCATTACAACGCAGGTATTACTACGTGATGTCAACAATACACATACTTTTACCACGAGTATGCCTTTACCACGCATTCCATTACAACGCAAAGGCATGCATGGTAAAGCAATAGTCGTAGTAAAAGTTTGCTTGGTAAGTGACATCCCTACCCCTACACCTACACAACAGACTACTCCTACCCCTACACTACCCCTAACCCAAAAACACTACCACACTACAACACTACCCACACTACTCCCACCCCTACACTACCCTAAACCCTAAAGCACTACAACACTACCTACACTACTCCCACCCCTACACTACCCTAAAACACTACGCTAAACACTAAAACACTACACTGCCCTAAACCCTAAAACACTACACTACCCTAAAACACTACACTACACAAACACCACAACACTACCCTAATCCCTAAAATACTACACTACACAAACACTACAACACTACCCTAAACCTTAAAACACTACACTATACAAACACTACACTACCCTAAACCCTAAAATACTACACTACACAAACACTACAAAACTACCCTAAAACACTACACTACCTAAACCCTAAAACACTACACTACACAAACACTACTACAGTACCCTAAACCCTAAAACACTACACTACCCTAAACCCTAAAACACTACACTACACAAACACTACTACACTACACTAAACCCTAAAACACTACACTACCCTAAAACACTACACTACACAAACACTACTACACTACCCTAAAACCTAACTCACTACACAAACACTACTATGTTATGTTATGTTATGTTAACACATATTTATAAAGCGTGCGGCTACGCCCTGGAGTGTCCCAGCGCTAAAAACTACACTACACTACCCTAAAACCGAAATCACTACAACAGTTCCCTAAACCCTAATACACTACACTAATCAAACACAACAACACTACACTACACTACAAAAAAACACACTGAAACGTTTTTAAAAAAACACACAAACGTTAGAACACTACTTTTACACTACCCTAAATCCTAAAAAAGTAACCTCCACCCCAAGCTCAAACCCCCTTACCTCTCTCCTCTCCAGCATCACCGTCTCTGCTCCGGGTTCCTGCTTCCTCCTTCCTGCTTGGTGAACGTTGTTGTGAGGAAACAGCCTAAGTTTCCTCACAACTACATGGATAGCCGCCGCCGCTCGAATTACACATTACATTGCATGCGTTGTAAAAGCGCATGCGATGTAATGGTACGTGCGGTTTTTAAGACACGTTGTAACATCGCATGCGTTGTAATGCATGCGATGTAATAGCAACACGTGGTAAAAACCGCGTTGTAATGGCTGTTCCCCTTTTTAATCAGCATGAGATGAATGAGTAACAATCCCATTCTTTTCCTTACATCATTTTCCTCTGCAATCTTCCTCTCTACGTCAGCCATTTACGCCCTGTCTTTTTTCATATCTTTATGAAGTCCCTCAATCTGCATTTCTTTAATCTTCTTCTCTATCAGTTCTTTTCACTCTTTTCTTCTGCATGAATTTCCTTTCATCTCCTCCACTTTACTATTGCCTCTCTCTCCCACACACATTCTGGGGCAGATTTATGAAGGCCTTGCGCCGCCGGTGCGCCACTTTTTCCCATGTTAAAAATGACGCACCGGCGGCGCAAGGCCTTCATAAATCTGCCCCTCTGTGTTTTCGTTTTTTTGGGGGGCAGTCCATATCCCCACACCTGTCTACCTCTTTCACATTCCAAATCGTATTTACATGTGGCACATATGTGAATATCGCCCTGTAGGCTCAAGAGAGACTATATGGACTTTATGAGCATATAGTCAGAACACCTTGATGACAGGACACACAAGCACTGTCCGAAACTGCCTTCCGCCTTCCAGAGCTCTCAAGTGTGCCCCACCATCAACACCCATCCGCACCAGAAACTCATTCAGACACCTAGAGGCAATTCAGTGTACAGAATGTGCTGTAAAAGACTTAAATATTGCATAAAACACAAAACTACAGGTGCATACTCGGAAAAGTGACATACATGTACCTTGCAACATGAAGTAAAATATGTAAAATGTAATAGGTACTGCATCACTAATAGGGTCACCTATTACCTTGTCGAAAAAGAATGTCTGTTTTTAGGTTTTGCCTGCACAGCGCTTGCGCTTTTCTTGTGAAATCTCTTGTATTTAAATATCTTAAAAGGGGCTCTTATCAGTTCCCATAGCCGAATTAGTGTGTCCATTCGCTTTTGTGTAGAACTTTTTTCTTTGTTAATTTCTCCTGGCTGCATGCATTTATGATACTTCTACTAAAACTGTTCACACTGTTTAAGCCCCATTCACTGTTAAGATAAGATTTCTTCCCACGGATAAGGCAGACAGCTTCTAACAGTATGCTGGAATGCTTGCTTTTGAATACTTAGTTGTGTAAAGCAGATGCCTTAGAGTGTTTGTGCATTCCCTATTCATGCCTCAGTACCTTTCTTTGCACTTTGTAGACATTCTCTGATTTATTTTTTCAACTCAATCTATTTGGTCAATTTCATCAAATTCTAAATGTTGTAATAACATTGCATGATAAACATAAAGTTAATATACAAGAGCTATGAACATTTTACTACTAAACAGGTAGCCACAAGTGCAGTTACCTCTAAGCACATAATATTGCTATATTTACTACTAAACAGGCAGTCACAATTGCAGTTACCTTACAGATAAAAGGGGCTTGATTTGAACAGCGCAGCAGGTGCAGCGGCACCGTGGCCAAAAGCTCTAGGGACCCTACTAAACCCAGACTATTGCTAACATTTAAAACTAAACCAGTAGCCACAAGTGCAGTTACCTTGCAGACAGCAGGGTCATGGTTTCGATAGTGCAGCAGGTGCACTGGCACTGGGCCCAAAAGCTCCAGGCACCTCACTAAACACTGATTATTGCTATATTTTACAACTAAAAAGGCAGCCACAATGTCTTTCGCGATTGGGACACTATTGGGATATCTACCTAGAGAGATGTTATGCGGGGGCTTGTTTTGAAATCATTCCAAGTTATACGAAAAGACTTCCTAATGCCAAAAACACAATTTTACAAATAATTACAGTTCCGACATGCTATTTCCCCTAGTTTTGAGGGGTTGGAGACGCTGGCAGAGTTTAGTCCGGGTGAGGCTAAGGTGTTCATGGGGGATCTCCAGGATCATAAGATCTCCAAAATCTACCAGTCCCTACTCATGCATAGCTCCCCTTCGCTGCAGCATCTTAGGGAGACATGGGAGGAAGACATAGGCCCAATGAAGGAGGAAGACTGGACAGAGGCCCTGGCCTCCCCACGTGGTGCAGCTTTTGCGATGAGCCTACAGCTTATCCAGTTCAAATACCTCCATCGGGTATACTATACCAGGTTTAGGCTGTGGAGGGCGGGTTTGGTGGCTTCCCGGAGTGTCTTCGATGTGAGCATGAGGAGGGTACCTTGCTGCATACTGTATGGCACTGTTCCACATTGGTGCGATTCTGGAGGGGGGGGTAATGGCCTGCCTTTCTGAAGTTTTGGGTTGCGACCTTCCTTGTTCACCGAAATTGGTGCTCCTACACGTTATGGATGGCATTGGGGGCAATATCTACAAACGCCATCTTATGCTTCTGGGATTTACCCTAGCTAAAAGGGATATTGCCAGGGCCTGGAAGGCGACGGTGGCACCCTCCCTCTCTGCATGGAAGAACGGCCTGGATTTCTGTATGGGCTTAGAGGCTCCTATCTTTGTGGCAAGGGGGTGCCCACCTAAGCACTTTAAAATTTGGAAGCGCTGGGTGGACTACCGTGGCCTGGAGCTAGAGCCTGCCCCGCTGGCTCGGCACCTTGACCTGGGTTAACTTGTCCCTTCTCTTCTTTTGTTTCCTTTTATGCGTGTGGCAGAAAAGCTGCTTCCTGGGTGATGACACATTATAAATGTATAATTAAAGTCTTTGCTATGTTGCTCTGGAGTGGACGACAGTGCCATTGGGAGGGTGTGGGGGGGTTATAGCCATTGTGTTATATTTCATTTGTATTTCTTTTAATTTTTTCCTGTATCCACATGAAAATAGTCAAAGTCAAAATGGTGTTTGTTGATGCTGCGGAAGTCTCTGGGGTACAGAGCTCTGCTTTATATGTGTTATTTAACAAATAAAATTTGTTTAAAAAAAAAAACGCATCCACAAGTGCAGTTATCTTTCAGGCACTAGGGTCATGATTTGAATAGTGCAGCAGGTGCAGTGGCACCGGGCCAAAAAGTTAGCAGAACTCCTCGGAAAACACCTAATATTGCTATATTTTACTACTAAACAGGCAGGCAGCAGTGCAGTGACATTGCAGCTAAAAGTGGTTTGATTTAAATGGTGCAGCAGGTGCAGCGGCACCGTGGCCAAAAAAACTCCACTAAACACCAAATATTACCCATTTTGCTTGGATACCAAGGGAAGTCCATGGTGGACATCTTGGGACACTGGTGCATTTTAGCTAGGGTTACCAAATGATTTCATATCTTCTGGGCACATAGTTTCCAAACCCTGACTTCCATTTCACAATGCTATTGGTTGTGATGGCCAATATGTTGGAGCGAAGATAAACAATGCTCCAACTACTGGAATGCATGCAAAGACTTCTTAAATAAAAGCCTATTGGGTACTTCATGATATAGAACAATGAAGTAATTTACAGACCACTTAATGTAGAGGGGAACTCTCCTCTCAACTTGTTTCACAGAATTCCTGTGGCACATTCTGTATTTTAAAGGCCCTCCTCGTGAGAGACTCAGCTCTCTGCGATCTCCTACCACACCCACCTCACAGCACACCCATTGTAAACATGTCAGTATCACAACACATCTGGCTTACAGCACACCCACATCACAGCACATAACTCCTAGAGCCCGTCCACATTATAGCATAGTAAAACTAATCAAAACTGTGGTAGCATAAAGATAATTTTATATGGTCTCCTATGAAGGACATTTTTGTAAACATGGAAAATCGCTGCATTTAAAGTAATATCATCCAGTAATGTTGCTCAGAACTTTACTGGAAAGTTTGGAAATCTCCCCATAAATAGTTTGGAAATCTTGAGGACAATGTTACATTTTAAAACACCATGGCATGGATGTTTGGCTCATTTTACATTGTTTACTTTTCATTTGATAATTGTTAGCTTTTAGCTGTTGAAGAAAAAGTTACTTCCCTTCGGTAATATTCTTTCTGGTGGATACTCTAACTACCTGCAGATTCCTCACCTGTAGAACAAGCCCCAGGGGTCAGACTGGATCTAGAAACTTCAAAGCAACAAGGTCACCAGTAGAGGGTGCTGGACTCAGTCGGCACCGGAAGTGACATCAGACGATGCCACTAAGGTCATAAAGCTCCTGCAATGGTTCATCAACATCAGTTTCCCTCCGTTTTCTCCCAGTCTTAGAGGCGGATTGTGACAGATTGACATTGTTGAAGGATTGCAGTACTAAAATAACACAAGATAGAATGTTATTACCTTTTCTCACAGCTCATCCACCAGGAACATCGTACCCGAAGGTAAGCAACTTTTTCTTTTGATGAATACTTCTACCTGCAGACTTCTCACCTGTAGAACAGGTTTCACAGCAATACCTTGCCCGGGAGGAGGGTTGATGTATGGTTAAACAAGGAAATCCTGCGAGGCGGACTTCTCGGTGTCCATCCTTGTGCACCTCAGCATCCAGACAGTAATGCTCCACAATCGTGTGCAAGGAAGCCCATGTTGCCGCCTTACAGATCACTGCAATAGGGACACCTCGAGCAACTGCATAATCTGCCAGAATAGGCCGACTTTTTGAAGGGGTGATGGGCAAGGAAGATGACATCAACCACCTCCAGCGGCGTCTGAAAAAGAGCTCACTTGTCTCCGCTCAGTCTTCAAGCATGAAAGTAGAGAAGAGTGGTTTCCAGTATTGACTCTATGAACTGGAGTCATTGGGCCCGATTCACAGCACTAACTTAAGACAAAATCCTAAACTTACTACTTTTGGTATTCACAGAAGTTAGGATTTTGTCTTAAATTTGTCTTAAGACAGACTTAAGACAGACTTAAGTTAGGATTTTGTCTTAAGTCTGTCTTAAGACAAACACTTCTGTGAATACCAAAAGTAGTATGTTTAGGATTTTGTCTTAAATTAGTTCTGTGAATCGGGCCCATTGAGAGGGTCACATGTGAGATTTGGGCCTGTTGATCAAAAAGCCCAAGTCAAACAGCAGAGATCCCATTGATTGCAGAAGGCGCAGCACCTTGTCCGATGAGCTGTCCTCAAGGAGCCAGTCGTCCAGGTATGGGAAACAGGATACTCGACAGTCTGAGATGGGCCGCCACCACTGCCATTTTGTCCATGAAGTCTTGAGGTGCCAATATCAAGCCAAAGGGTAGTACTGCAAATTGGTAGTGTGTAGAACCCACTACAAGCCACAAGTACTTCAGATGAGATCACAGGATAGGTGTGTGGAAGTATGCATCCTGCAGATCAAAGGACACCATTTAGTCTCCAAGCTCTAACGCCAGTCAAACTTGTGCTAGGATCAGCATCTTTAACTTTTCCTATTTGAGGAAGAAGTTCAGACTCCTGAAATCCAGAATCTGAGGCAGACAACAGTCCGTTTGGGCACCAGGAAGTAACACGCGTAATAGCCCTGGCCCTGTTTTACGTCTGACACTCACTCCACTGCTCCTGTGAGGAAGAGAATTGCCACCTCTTTTTGCAGAATAGCCAAATGTTTGGGAGGCAGAGCAGGAAGAGGGCAAAGAATAGGACAAATACAAGGAGATGATGGACAAAGCACTGAAACTTTTCAGATACTCACACCCAGTCACAGATTTGGTTTGACTCCGTCATCGTTCTTCAGCTCACTTTGTCATCCCAGTTCAGACTCAGAAATATGCAAATCAGTCTTGACCCTCTTCCTTATGGGAACCATCGAGCCCAAACTGCCAAGCCAGTTCTTTCTTGGACCGGAAACAAGCATCTTGAGCTGGTTTCCAGGTAACACCCTTCATCCGTCATGGGGGAGACCTGAAGGAAGGGAAGGGTGTTGGCCTTTTCTACAATTTGAAGGACCTACTTGTCCGAAGTAATTGCTACCCATGCCAGGAGATAATGGGACACCTGCCCACCCAAAGGCTCCATGAGCGCTTGGGGACGTAAACTAGACCTTCTTTTCTTTTTGTGTGGGGGAAGAAGAAGAGGAAGACCAGGAGGGTTGCAAGGCAGATCCGTGGCTTTTACCTCTACCACGGCCTCTGAACTGCCGGACTAGTGGATATGTCTGATGAAGTGCTGGTGTGTGCTGCTGGGAGAGAAGGGAGGAGACTAGTTAAAACCACAAAAGCAACTGAAGGACCTGAGGTCCTTGGTCGGGGGTGTAGAGTGAAGGCCCAAAGACCTGGCCAAGACTTTCCAGGCTTTAAACCACTCCAGTGCTGAGTTGGTCTTGTCTCTAAACAAGTGCACACTGTCAAAGGGGAGGTCCATCAGTTTAGCCTGGACATTTAATGAGAAATTGGACATCCTGAGCCAACCATGGTGACACACTGTCACATATGTACCCATAGCCCTGGCAACAGAGTCTGTGATGTCCAATCCAGACGTAACAATATGCTGGGAGGCATTTCGCCCATCCTTGATAAGCTCCTGAAAGCGGTCCTTCATGTTGGTGGGAACATGCTGAAGGATCAGCTGGGCCATGTTCCACAAGCGTGGTTGTAGCAGGTGAGAAGGGAGTTGGCACAGAGAGACTTTAAGGACACATTCCCTGGCAAGAAGACCTTCTTGCCCCAGGATTCCAACCATTTTGGCTCCATGTTAGAAAGGGCTGTATGGAAGGTACCATCTGATTCGGTCCCCAAACAGGAGACCTAGAGAAGCAAACTCTCTGGTGAAGAGTGCATGTAAAGAAAGGTCAGATTGCAAGATGCGAAACGGTAGTTGCAGACTATGAGCCAATTGACTGCCAGAGTAGAGGAAGGGTTCTCCCAGGCCCCTCAATTGGTTCTAATAAAACCTCACTGAATGAAAGAAGGGGTCCGAAGAGTTTGATGAGGGCAGGATAACCTCAGTGAGAGTGTCATTGGCCATTACAAGTCCGACTGCTTTGCGGCTTTGAGCATTCCCTTCTTAAAATACACAACCTCTGGCTTTGGTGGTCCAGTGAACTACTATAGAAGACAACAACCTGCATATATATACGATATATATAGTGGCCAAGTAGGGTCACACAATGTTAGACAACACAGGGATGACAGTAGGACACAATCATAATAATTCCAGGGATAACATGATTACAACATTTCATTTCTTTTTATTATAGTCTTTTTTGTAGTTCATTAGATTCTGTCACAATTCACAAAATGAGACACACAAACAAATGAATAGTATATAATAAACATATATATATGGGTCCCACACATAACATTCAGTCAAACAACACTCATTCCCAGTTTCAAGGTTGCATACACATTCATTCCTCACTCCCAGTCCAACACATTCTAACAATCATACATATAGCTAAAACAATCCATGTATTTATTTGAAGACCTATCCTGATTTAATCCTTTGATAATATACTTCGGGCACCAGTGTGGCTGACATAGGTTCTATTTTTTAACGCTCTGCCCTGAAAACCTTGTATCATGTATCCATGTACTGTATATACCTATTGTTATAGGTATTTTGAATTGATGATGATATGTACATTTATTGTGTGTCATTCATTTATTTTCCCATACGCTTACCCTAATAGGTTTGTCTGTGTGTCCCACACTTTGTATATATTTACCGCCCTGATGAAGGTGTAGCCCCCCTGAGCCTGACACCGAAATGCGGTTGGCGTTGAATTACCTTGTGTAGTTGGATCCAACCTCCATCGACTATTGGGAGTACACACGAGAGCCTGTGATATTTATATTATCTGGCTGTATAGCATCCAAGATTGTATTAGCTATATGTAAGATTGTTAGATTGTGTTGGACTGGGAGTGATGAATGAATCTGTATGCAACCTTGAAACTGTGAATGAGTGTTGTTTGACTGAATGTTATGTGTGGGACCCATATGTATATGTTTATTATATACTATTAATTTGTTTATGTATTTCATTTTATAAATTTTGACAGAATGTAATTTTATTTTATTTATTTAGAAGTTTTATATAGCGCTAGCCTGACCGGAGGGTATCGGAGCGCTTCACATCGGTTACACAGCATAGGAAAAGATAGCAGCACAAAATACAGTAAGGCAAGACAGTTCAGCAATAAGAGTCACAGTGCCAAAGCGGTGGAGGGTCCATATCAAGATCCTGACTGACATTGGCTCCGGGGAGGGAAGTATGAATCTCTAGGCTCCAGCTGCTCCTATCTGTTCGTCAGGGATTGGTCAAGGAAAAGGATTTTGAGTTCTCTTTTGAATTTAGCAAAGGATGGAATAGTTCTGATGTGCGGGGGAATAGAGTTCCAGATTTTAGGCGCGTTGCCGGCGAAGGACCTGGTGGCGGTTTTCTGTTTTCGTGATTTTTGCGGGATGAGGAGTAAGGTGTTGGAGCTTCTAAGGGTCCTGTTCTGGCCGGCTTTTTTGAGTTTGGCCGCCAGATATTCGGGTTTGCCTGTGTGAAGGGCTTTGTGGGTGAGGCAGGCTGTTCTGAAGTTTGCCCGCAGTTCTATAGGGAGCCACTTGAGTTCTTTGAGAGCAGGAGAAATATGATCAAATTTCTTAACTCCAGTGACCATCCTGGCAGTTGTTTTCAGGGGAGCAAGGTGTGTTTTAGCTATTCCGGAGAGGACTGCGTTTCCATAGTCTAGTCTTGACAGCACCAATGCTTGGGTGGCTTGCTTAAGATGTTTGGGCAGGATAAAGGTTTTATTTTGTTTAGAAGCTTAAGGTTAAGGAAGGCACTCTTCACTGAGATCTTAATGTGCTTGGTCATGTCCAGTTTTGAGTCTAGAGTAATGCCTAAGGATTTAACAGAATTGGCCAGAGTGAGGTTCCCTTTGAGCGCATCAATGCTTTTTATCCACTCGACCATTTGTGGATTATCTTCTTTGTTAGAAATGAGGAGGAGTTCGGCTTTGTCTGGGTTTAGTTTTAAGTGATTATTGGACAGCCATAGTTGCACTTCTCTTAGTGACTCGTTAAGTCTTTGGATGTCTTTGGCCGACGAGATTTCCAAGAAAATTTGAGGATCGTCCGCATATAAATGGAAAGGGATGTACCTTTCCTGAGAAGGGTGGTGAGGGGTTCCATGTAGATGTTGAAGAGTTGAGGGGAGACACTGATCCTTGGGGAACTCCCCTGTTGACGGGATGGAGGTCGGACTCAAAGCTTTTGATTTTGATTCTTTGGAAGCGGTTGTGGAGGAATGAGGAGAACCATTTGAGGACCACCTCATCTAGACCAGCCCTCTCTTCGAGGGCCTTGAGGAGAATTTTGTGGTCTACCGTGTCGAATGCTGCTGATATGTCTAGGAGAATAAGTAGGCAGCATTGGTCTGAGTCCAGTGATTTGTGGATGTCATCTATTATGTTAAGGATTGCGGTTTCGGTGCTGCAACCTTTCCTGAATCCCGACTGACAAGAGTCGAGAAGATTGGTGTTGTCCAGGTGTTGTGTTAGTTGTTGGAGTACACATTTTTCTAAGACCTTGGAGAGAAGAGGAAGGTTGGTGACGGGTCTGAAGTTGTTTAAGTCATTTATGTCTAGGCCTGGGTTTTTTTAGCAGTGGGGTGACTTGTCCCACTTTCAGACAATCCGGGACGATACCAGTTTTAAGAGAGCTATTAATAATCCTGCACCAGAGAGGGGCTAGGGAGAGATTCAGCTTTTTAGTGAGTTGAGCCGGAAGGGGGTCTAGGGCGTGGGATGAGGGTTTGGAGGTAGAGATGAGTTTAACTATCTCTTCTTCTGGGATGGACTGGAAAGGAGACCAGGTTTTAGAGGTAAGAGGCGGAGCGTTACCCAACACCTCACCCTGGTTGCTATAGGGAAGTGGGGCGTGATTGGTGATGAGGGATCGTTCAATCTTGGAGATCTTATCATTGAAAAAGTTGGCGAGGTTATCGCACCGTTCTTAGGAAGCCGGTCCTAGGGACGTATCAGGTTTGGAGATTTGGCGTCTGATGATATTAAAGAGCTCCTTGGGTCTGTTTTTTGCGCTATCAAGAGCGGAGCGGAAATACACTGATTTTTTATTCTTGATATGTCTGTTGTAATTCTTCCAGACTGTTCTAAGTTGATCGCGATGAGTGGTGCTGGGCATGGTCCTCCACCGACTTTCTGTAGCTCTTAGTAGTCTCCTTTCATCATTGAGTCGAACCATGATCTGGACGGAATAGGAAGACTTTTTTTTAAATTTCAGGGGAGCAAGTTGGTCATGCAGGGTTACCATGTTCGCGTTATAGAGCGAGATAAGCTCAGTTGTGGGGAGCTCTGTGTCACTAGGTAGGAGCAGATTTAGCCTCTCTTCCATGACATCCAGGGGAATCTAGGAGAGATTTCTGGACCATTTGGGGGGGTCAAGGATCGGAGGCAGGGATAAAAGTCTTTGGTTGATGTGGAATAGGATCAAGTGGTGGTCTGACCAGTCCACTGGAAGAATATTGTCGATCGTAATTGCATCTTGGTGGGCAATGATGGCATCCAGGGTTGCACCTTTGTAGTGCGTTTCTTCTGAGCAGTGTTGTGAAAGATTATTGTCACAGAGGAGGTTGTTGAGAGATTGAATTAGAGAGTTGTTGGTCTCGTTCCAACGTAGGTTGAGATCACCCAGGATTAGGACGTTAGTGTCTTTGAGTGCACACTGGGCAATTAGGTCGGATAAGTGTTCCCCAAATGTGGGGATGTTCCCTGGGGGATGATATAGCAGGTGGCAGACTATGTGGCTGTTGTCTTTAGTCTTAATGGTCACAGAAAGACATTCAAATGAGCTGTAATTGCAGGAGTCAATTACAGTGATGTCTACGTTGACTCTGTGGATGATGGCTATACCTCCACCTCGTTGATCTATCCTATCTTTTTTGATGATGGAGTAGCCAGGAGGGACAAGCATATCTAAGCTGGGGGGGAGGTCTCTTTTAACCATGTCTCTGTGATGAACACAATGTCTAGGTCATGGGAGAGGATGGTTTCTGCTAGTTCCGTTGCGTGTTTGGTGGCTGATCTACAGTTAATGAGTAGACAGCTAGTGGATAGACTCTTTTTGCTAGGGTACTTTCTTGGTGGGGCCTTAGGTATGGGCGGGAGGGAGGGTGGGGATCTTTTGGCTTTGGGGGGTGTTCTCTTCTGAAGCCTGTGATCACTTGTATTTTGGATTCAAGTGAAGCTGTGGAAGGAGAGGCCTAGGTGGGGGCTACGTTCGCTGCTTCTTCGGACATTGCTACTTCGGTCCTGGAGGGTCTATGTGTATGGGATACTGTAACCAAACTTGGGGGACTAGTGTGGGTCTGTAACGTGGACTCCACAACGGTTTTATTGAGCCTCGGGCCGGATATCGTGGACGGGAAACGGATCGCATTGGGATTTTGGAAGGTTAGAGTTGGTCGCAGGCGGAGCCCTTTTAAGGGATAACTCGGACATTCGGGAGCGGGTCTGTAACGGGGTCTCCAGAACATTTTTGTTGGGCCTCAGGGGCCGGAGATCAAGGGCAGGACAGGGCTTGGACTGGGAATTTGGAAGGTTAGAGTTGGTAGGAGGAGAGTCCCTTATGGGGGCTTGCTCGAGCAAACGAGCCTTGTCTAGGTTGGTTATAATTTCGTCTAGGTCTTTGAATATTGTTAGTAGCTGATTCTCTAATAAGATTAGTCGGTGTAACATGTTTTCCGGGGGTGGAGGCATGTCCTTGTGTGTCGGGACAGCCCTTGAGGTGGTGGGCAAGATCGAATTGTGGGGTCTAATGTTGGTTGGGTCGCCTAGATAGCCGCTGTTCATGCTCCTCTGTGGGGGGTCGGGTAGCGAGCTCTTCCTCAGAGGTTCAGTCGGAGAGGGGAGGGGGTCGGACGGCCGTGTTCGAGTGAGGGTGAAGGGATGTGGGGGCGGCTGAGTTTGAGGGGGTGTAGGGATAAGGGGAGCCTCGGGAGATTGGAGATCGCGATTACTAGAAGCAGGGGAGAAAGAAGGGCTCCTAGCTGGGAGGCTGAAGGGTCTCACCGGGAGGATGGGAGTCGGTATTAGTGACCTGTGGTGTGGAAGGGAGTCTGGTGACGTGGTTGAGGCGGAGCCGACCGGAGAGAGTGGAGATGGGCGGAACGGAGAGCAGGGAAGAGGGCCTCGAAAGCCTCGAGGTTCTCATTGTTGGCCTGTATCAACACTGTGCCATTTGAGTAAATGGTCACTGTAGTGTTCCCATTTTGAATCGCCTGGTTCGGAAGAGAGGTCATAAACTTACAGCTATGTGTGGTGGTCGTCGTTTTGGATATGTGAAGTTGAAATCTAAGTGTCGTGATCCAATTGTCCGGTCTATCCGTGTGGAAGATGAGATCCATCTTCACCTGCCCTTTGGAAGAGCAGTGGTAGGTGTCTACAAAAAGTGTTTCTGGGTGTTGTCTGATAAGAATATGTTTGAGGTTTCTCCCTGCTTTGGTGGAGAGCTTGGGGGGGGGAGCTAATTTCAAAGGCGTTCACGCCTTGCGGTTTCGTGTGGGTCGGCATGGGAATATCGACAGGGATTGGGGTACCGCGTAGTGTTGATAGGTTACATGAGAATGGAATGCAGGTACGATCCATCACAGCTGGATTACGTGAGATTGGAATACAGGAGCGGTCCATCGCAGCTCTGGGAGACGAGGAACTGCTGGGTCGGGGGCCGCAGAGTAGAGGAGAAAGCAGAGGCGGCGTGGGATCACATTGCCACCAAAGGAGTCAGAGGGATCTCGAGGGTTGGTCCGAGGAGAGGAGGGAGCCCACTCAGTGATAGAGCAGCCAAGGGTCTCACTCAGAACTTCAGGCAATCCATTATCTGCGCTATCATCACACTTAAATATTATAATAAATACTTTCTCCCAGTTGCTCAGAGGCAAGACTTCTAGCTACCGCAGGGCACAATGGTGTGGTGTGTAGGATATCTGCCTCATACAGGGTGAGCGCCGCAGCACAGGACCCACCTGTCGAAGCAGAAGCTTGAGCAGCACGCTGGGCAATCGGGCAAAGTTAGTGGTACAGGGGTTCTGTGGGCGTCGCCATCTTAGAACCAGGCAGACGATCCTCATGGTAATGCCGTATGGTGGGCTCCGCGGATGAGAACATGGGCGTGTGTTAAACTCACGCTGCCACAGCCCTGGTCATTCACACGCCACCAGGTCCCGGGAGTGCGTAGGGTGGTCAGCGGGAGTCAGCACCACTGCCTCACGAGCGCCGCCATTGCAGAGTCAGGCATCAGGCCACAAGGCAGCCCTGTCGGGCGTACTCCTCGCCGAAGAGCAGGAAGCGCCTCTTCACACCTCCTCCGATCAGCTCACCTCGGGCGCAGGAGGTGATGAGGGGTGTTTTTACGTCCGAGGAGCAGCACCCTCCCCGGAGCCGAGGTTCAGACACGGTGTTGGGTCCCTGGGCTCCTCTCCTGCCTCGGGAGGTTCTGGTCTCCCCTGGGGGTCACAGACGACCGTCTTTCACTCGGTCGGGAGGACCCAGGTCTCAGGGTCACTCCCCGGTCATTGAGGGCTGGCTCCGGTAGTTACGGGCGGCCATCTCCCACTCAGGCAATTGCAGTAGCGTGAGTCTGCGATTACGTGGGTCCCGACTTTCCTGAGCTGCCGCACCTCTCCGGACCCGAGCAGAGGACTTCCTAGGTTGCCTTGTTGTCGATGTAGCTCGGAGGGTCTACGGTCCGCCTTCCTGGGGAGCTCTGACCACGTTGCGCCCAGGGTCCCTCTCGTCACCTGATCCGCCTCTCAAATCCGTGATGAATCGTCCCCGGACAGTTCTGTGGGTTACTCTGTAGTACCGCTTCTTAGGGGTGGCTGGTGGGGGTCGCGCCGGTCAGGATTTGCACTTTGGTGATCCCGGACCAGGAGCTCAGCCTGGCAGCTCCCTCCCTGCGGCCATAAGACTATAATTAAAAAAATGAAATTTTGTAATTATGTTATCCCTGGAATTATTATGATTATGTCCTATTGTCAGCCCCATGTTGTCTAACATTGTGTGACCCTACTTGAGCACTATATATATCGTATATATAGGCAGGTTGTTGTCTTCTATAGTAGTTTAGTGACTGACTGACTGATGGAGGGTATTTGTAGAGCGCACTTCTGCTGAGGCGTCTTGGCACTAGGTAGAGTGATCTGAGAGTCGCACTGTGATTAGCATTGCATAAAAAGCCTGGTTTTAATGCCTTTCCCGAAGATGGTGCGTAAGGGCTGGAATCGCAGCGAGAAGGGGAGGGAATTCCATAGTTTGGCTACAAGGAATGAAAAGCGTTTCCCTCCCCAACTGATCCTTTTCATCCTGGGAGGAAGAACAAGCCCAGTATGCATAAACCTTAAACAGCGCGCGGGGATGTATCGGGGAAACAATGATTGTATGTTTTCTGTCCCTCCTCCGTACAGGGCTTTATGCACTGAGCATAAGGCTTTAAACTCCACCCGACGTCTCACCGGAAGCCAGTAAAGTTGTTTTATACTGGCCGAGGTGGAATCATGCTTGGGTAGACCATACAAAACTTGTGCTGCAGCATTTTGAAGTGACTGAAGCTTGTTGAGTTGTTTCACTCCAGTTCCTAAATAAAGGGAATTGCAATAATCTATCCTTGATAGAATAAGGGCACCAACCACCGTTTTCCTCAGGGAAAATGGAATAAAAGGAAGGATCTTACGAAATACCTTTAGTGTAAAAAAACAGGCTGAGACCACTTGGTTTATTTGTGGGGCACAAGTGAGATCTTTGTCAATGAGAAAGCCGAGATTTCTGGCATTAGACACCAGCAGCGGACATATTCCGGCTTCAGGGGACCACCAGCTTCGGCTCCAGATTGAAGGTTTCTTGCCGAATTCCAGAACCTCGTTTTTTCCAGTGTTGAGTTTTAGAAAATGGCCATTCATCCATGACATCACAGACGAGAGACAGTTACAGAACCGCTCAGCTGACATACTGTCACTTTGAGTGACAGACACTACCAGCTGTGTGTTGTCGGTGTAAGACATGAGTGCTAGACAGTGACTTTTAATTAGTCTTGCCAATGGGGTTACATAAATATTGAACAGGGTGGGAGAGAGGGCTGAGCCCTGGGGAACTCCACACGGGAGGGTGAATCGTTCCGACCTCAAACCCTCCCAGTATATTATTTGTTCTATGGAGTAAAGGAAAGTTGTAAGAAGGGCCAGGGCCTTGCCACTGACTCCCACGGATTGCAGCCTATTTATTAACACTGTACGACTCACAGTGTCAAAAGCTGCCGTGAGGTCTAGCAGTATTAAGGCCGCCCTGCCACCCTCGTCCAACACCCTACGAATCTCCTCTGTAACCATGATCAGAGCTGATTTCGTAGAATGCCGAGCTCTAAACCCATGCTGGGTGGCAACAAGAATTTTATTATCCTCAAGGTAAGCTGCCAGTTCTAGGTTTATGGCTTTCTCCAAGATTTTAGAGGGTAGAGGTAAACAGGAGATAGGGCAGTAGTTTTTAGCCTCCAAGGGGTCCAATGAAGGTTTTTTTTAGGATAGGTCTAATACAGGCCATTTTCTATCTGAAGGGGAAGGTCCCAGTTCCAATAACTAAATTTAACAGAGGGGTCAGCGAAACGCCAACCTCATTCATAGCTAGATGTAAAATGTATGGGGGACAGGGGTCTAGTGAGGACCCAGACTTGGTTAGAGAGAGTATGTCTACCATTCAGATCGGTGAATTGTGTTAGGCTACCTTGGGGAGAGTGTTCTTCCCATATCTCTAGATGATTTGTCCTGTTAGCCTCCTCTGAGTTCTGAAGTTCCTCATAAACCATTTGGACCTTAGTCTGGAAGAAAACCGCGAGCTTATCTACAAAGGCTTGGTCAGGGGCAAAGACAGTGTCTCTCGGACGGCGAGACAGTGCTGTTACTGTTTTAAACAGTTCTTTGGGGGACTTTGTGGATTCTAGAATCTTGGAAGTAAAGTATATAGTAGTTTAGTTGTCTTTCCCCTATCTTATCTGTCTATCATTCGCCGCCAGGAGTCCCCCTTCTCATTGGTCATTGGTAAGTCCGTAGCCAGCTCCAGTAAGGTGTATGACATTAAGGGGTTCCTAATCTGGTTCCCCACCAGTCAAATACTCTATTGGGACAAAATCTGTCCCAAAACTTTAATGGAGGTGTAATCTCCTCTTCAAGTAGCCTCTGGGCCTCCCTCTGAGAGTGAATCTGAGATTTGAAGTTGGGCTGCGGCGCCAACACTGTTGTGTCTGAAGCCAGAGGAGTCAGCAGTGGCGATGGTGGAGGTAACGCCATCCAGGGTATCGGTGCAGAGAAGCAGAGCTTCGGTTCAAAGCTATGTGGCGGCGGCACTGGTTCCAAAGGGTACGGCACCAAGAGGTGTCAGCTGAACTGGCAAGAAGAGTGCCAGACGCAGTGGGGCAGTCGGGCTCGAAGGTGTGCTGGATGGTGACGAGGCCTTGGTTACGATGGCATACATAGCGTTCAGGAAAGCTGCTGGGCCCAACCCCGGAGCTGGAAACTTGGGAAAGACTGGAGTCAGAGTCAGCGTTTTTTCTTTGGAAAAGCAAAAGTACATTTATTACACAGATTACTAAATGCTATGTATACTGGCTTTGTCGAACGTTCACCATACTAAAGCACAAATAATACACCATTATTTTGCCATAATCAAAAACCAGTTTAAATACAATCAGTAATACCAATAAAGAAAGTTAATGTTTATCACAAACCACTGTCAGCCATGTATTGTTAATAAAGCATTTACAATTATCATAACACTTGTCTGAGTCTTTTTTATACACCTTTAAACCACATAAAATGCAGTCTTTTTTCATTTTTTATTTATTTTTATTGGCATTTTGCAAATAACAAAACATGGTATTGTAGATCTGATTGACATGTGTACATATTTCCTGTTTCCACACAATACATTGCAGCCCAGTACAGTCAATACAATAAATACAGTGCACAGATAATATTCCTGGATGACAACAGGGGGTCACACCACCTGTATATAGCAGTTTGTAGACCACTTCAGTCACTGGCCTCCGAGTGTGTGTCTGATCAGGGGGGTTCACAGATATACCCACGGTAACCATTCCACTTGCCCCATATTCGAGTCCATTGTTTGGGGCAACCTCTGTGGAGATACACAGATTTTTCAACAACCATTATGCCGTCGATGTCACAACACCACCGTGAGAGGGTAGTGGTCAGTCGGGATCCCCAGTGTTGTGCTATATTTTGCTTTGCCACCATAATACCAAGTGTCACCCACTCCTGAGTCGCGTGTTTGAGGTCTGTTAGTTCCCAAATGTTGAGAATGCATCTCTTAGGTTCCGGGAGAGTTGTGACATCTGTTACTTGTGAGATCGTACGCATAACCGCCTCCCAATACCTTACTATCCTCAGGCAGTGCCAGATCGTACGCAAAAAGGTGCCCGTCTCGCCACATTGACGGAGGCAGAGTGGCATATCACAGCTACCAATCCTATGTAGAAGCGTGCACGTGTAATACGTGCGATGTAAAATTTTAATTGTATTAATTGGAATTTGGAGGATACCGCCACTTCCTTGGGGGATGCAAGCGCCTCCTGCCAATCCGAATCGTGTAAGTCGCCTAGCCCCGATTCCCACTTCGTCCTCAGGGCTGCAACGGTGTCTGGTTGATTATTAATTATTTTACAGTAGGTGAGGGAGATAACATTCTTTGTCAGGTGGTCCGTTAGGAGTCTATCCTCCAACGGTGATGCCTCTGCCAGCTATGTACCAAGTGCAACTTTCTCAGGGAGTGCGTGTCTTATCTGTATGTAACGAAACATTTCCGTGTGCGCTAGATTGTAAGTGTGCTGCAATTGGTCAAATGGAACTACTGCAACCTTTTTCCATAGATCACCCACGTTAGAGATGCCTATCAAGTCCCACTGTGTAAAACCTTTAGTATTTCGTAGCATGCCTGGCTTCCTTACATCCCACAGTGGCGTGGCTTGCGTGATGACCCCCTCCCATCCCAGTGCTCTCTGCGCCTCGAACCATACCCGTACTGTGTGCCATGGGGCCTAAAAGAGCGGATCACATGGTCTTATTATAGAGTGTTCCCACGATCCCACCAGATTCCAACATATGCCTATCCATGCGGTAGGCGGGATCGTCGTGGGGTGCATGAAGCCCTTGATTAATGACTGCCAGTTGGGAGGCCCAATAGTAGATTTGTATATTGGAGAGGGTGATGCCTCCATCATACCAACTCTGCACTAGTTTGTTCATTGCTGTCTGGGTCGCCTTTCCTTCCGACAGAAGTGCCTGAATAAACCTCTGTGTTTATTACCGTAAAGTAGGACAAGGGGACCGGGAACGGTGTATTCTGGAGAGCGTAAAGGAATCTGGGGAGCGCCATCATCTTGAAGAGGGCCGCTCTTCCCAACAATGTAAGTGGGAGGGAGTGCCAATATTTGACGTCACTTTTAAATCGCGATAGTGGCAGCGTGAGATTCTCAACTGTAAATTGTGTAGTTTCATGCGTTACATAAATTCCCAAATATTTAAAACCTGTGCTTGTAATTTGAATGTCACATCCCATGGGAGTCGGGAGAACCGGCAGGTTCTCCCGGAGGGATTTAGGGTGGAGAACCTGCCGGTGGGACAATTCTTCCGCATCCGCCGTAACTGCTCAGAACAAGCTGATTTCATCACGGAGGTGGGGACCCTGTCTCAAAAATTACAGCAAAGGGGGTACCCCCGGAGGGCTATTAAAAGGGCCCAGAAGAGGGCCATCAACACTGATCGCGAGTCCCTCCTCTCCATAACGACTAGACCGAAATCAAATAAACCAGTGTTTGTGTCTACATTCAATATTGCATCCCAGCAGATTAAACGGCTGGTGCTACAAAATTGGAAAATTCTAAACTCGGGTGGCTCAAGTATGGAGAAGCCTTTGTTTTCCTTTAAGCGTAACCAGAATTTGAAAAATCTGCTAGTCCATACGAGACCAAGGGCACCTATGATCACGAGGGATACTCATACTGTGACGGGACTACCAAGACTGATGGGCCACACACAATGTGGCTCGTGTAGTGTCTGCCACCTTACCACCAGTACTAAACAGATCGACCTGGGACTTCGAACACCCTGGGAGCAGAGATCCCATACCAACTGTAACTCACAGGGGGTGATCTATCTAATTACCTGTCCTTGTCAAAAACAGTATGTGGGTATGACAAGCAGAAAGGTTAAGACAAGAATTACAGAACACCGAAGTACTATTAGATGTGGCAGATCTAATACTAGACTCACAGCACACTTTTTGGAGGTGGGTCACACTTCTGAAGACATCAGGTGGACTGTAATAGAGAAGCTACAATTAGGTAGATATGGGGCAGACGACCAACGCACCTTACTCCTACGCGAGCAGAAATGGGCCTACCGTATACGGAGCCACATAGTGGGATTAAATGATGATATCCTGTGGCAAACGTTGGGGAGGTGACTCATGGCCTTGAGTCCCTCGGCCTATTGTCACTATCTATGATTGGTCCTTGAGAGGGTTTGCTTGAGGGGGGTTACATGGACTGGTAGGGGATCTGATTATGGCTTGAATTATGCTCCCTTTGCCCCAAGGTGACCTGGCATTTCCCTCTAGAGACCGGTCAAATTGGAGACTTATATTATCTTCTGCCCCCCCATACACGTTTCAAGTATTGTGTAATTGATGAAGTCAGACTACTTCTGTCTTCCTTGTCTTCCTTGGTCTGTGTGGCAACGCGACATCTGGTTGCCTTTGGGACGCTGGTGGCCAGGGTTTCCATCTGGTTTTGGCTAATAGAGACCTAGGTTTGAAGGGGGTTTGCTGGTATGATGCAGGGCTTCGCTTATCCATCGTGTCTGACAGTGTGAGACTATTAAAACAAGTCCTGATGTTCAGAATAATACGCTTGACACTTTGGGACTACCTTTCCCAGCATGCCTGGACGCCAGATGCTTTGATGCAGTCACGCAATCACGTTTTTGACGCGAGTCACGTGACTGGGCTGAATCATGGCTTGACAACGCCATCAACATCTAAGTCCCGAGTACCGTAACTGCTGCTGACTGCACGGCAACTCGGATTCAGGCAGTGACGAGAGGTTATTCCCGCAGAACAGTAAGGAGCGATTGGGGGTGACGTATGAGGGTACGGTGGGACGGCCGTCACGGGATAGCAGGCATTATGTCGCGGGTATCGGCAATAAACAAATTTGTGCTGGGTTGAACCCCTTTTTGGCGTCAATATAAGATAATCAGAGCAGACGCTTACTTCTCTTTATTCCGTGACATAGGTTGTGTTCTTGGGACACCTCCCTACCGGGTGCCATTTCGAGTTTCGAACTTTGGTAAACTCGGTGAGTACATGGCATGTCCATTTTTTGTCATCTATTCAGTGTGGGTATGCACTGGTTTGATAATGTGACAGACCTGTGGAGTGTGTGCCTTTTAGGAAGATATGTTGATCTTTTCCTTGCAGTGAAATATATTTTAACGATTTCTTTTAAACATATACAATAGCGTGGCAAATGAGGTTACTCTTGATATATTGTGGGGGTCTAATGAATGTTACAGGCTACCCGATTTGGGTCACAAGTTGGATACAACATATTTTTGATACTTTTGAGGGGCTCATTTGGCTTGGCACTTTGGAGTAAGCATATACATCATTGTGCTTCCTTGCAGTATTTACATCCTGTGTTTTTGGGACTCTCCACTACATGGGACGATCAAACTACGATCCTTTCTAAACAAACAAAAAATTTTTTTTACACTTGGCACATTGACCGAACTGCGGCTTGGCCAGGTTCAGGATTGGGAACGACAGACGTCCTGAAGAAGACCGGGGTGAACTTTTGAGGCACAGTAAGTCGGTCAAAACATGTTGGCACAAGCAGTATCAGGAGGGGTGTTTTTGAGAACCTTATTTCTCTTTTAAACACTACCCATCCTTTTTTCTTTTTAATCCTGGTTGTGGAACCTACGAATAAAGGTTTTTGATTGGTATCCCCAAACCAGTTTTAGAGCACTTTCCTTTTTACTGCACTTTTGTCGTATCACCATTCCCAGTCACAGGGTGAGAATTGGCACCTGATCACAATGTTTGTCATTGCGTGTATATGTTGCGTCTTGTGATCCTGTTTTATTTATTATTTTTTCCCCCTCCCTTATGCTCCGCCCTGAGTGAGGCTACACCAGGGTGTATTGTAAGCAGACCCGATGATGAAGCATGTCACACACCTTGGTGTGTGAGTGAGGGCAGTTTTTCAAAACAGATGAATTTTTCTCTTTCTTGTATTATTATACGTGTATTCTGGTCCTGCCACCCCTTCTTTGTGTGTGCATAACTTGACTTTGGGGGTTCAAGAGTGGTAGAGTTTATGTTTGACCCTCTCCCCTTCTTTGTGAGTGATGGTATGTAGAGGATTGACTTCCCCCAGTTTATAGTGTACCTAGACACTCGCCCATATGAGGTAAAAATATCTAGTAAGCAGTTTAGTGAGCACGCCGGGGATGTAAGATACAGTAATATATCATCTGCTTAGAGGGAGATGCGGTCCTCCCATCCATGCGTCCATTTCATGCCACAAATAACTAGATCCCGGCATATCCACTCCGCCAACGGCTCCAGCACTAGCGCAAAAAGGAGCGGGACAAAGGACATCCCTGTCGCGTTCCTCTGCCCAGCGGAAAATCAGTTAAGATATGGCCGTTAACAGCAACATGTGCCAAGGGCTGTGTGTATAGTAGCTGCACCCACGCACAAAACTTGGGACCAAAACCCATGCGTTGGAGGACTGCAAATAGGAATGGCCATTCGACCAGGTCAAACGCCATGCGTGCATCTAGTGATAGGATGACTGTGTCTTCTTCAAACATGGGCTTGCCCGCAATTACACTATGCAGTCTCCTTAAATTAAGTGTGGTATTACGGTTAGGCATAAAGCCAGACTGGTCTAGATAAATTAGTGTAGTGAGATAAGGTTGCAGTCTCGAGGCCAATAACTTCGCAGGTATTTTAGGTTCTGCATTTATGAGAGATTTTGGCCTATAAGACATACAGTCCTACAGTGGCTTGTCTGTCTTGGGGATCGTCACTATTGTCGCTAGTCCCTTGGTAGGATTCCTTTTTCCAGACTATCAGTGTACATATTGAGAAAATGGGGCTCTAACTGAGATGAGGCCTTCTTAAACAATTCCACTGGGATCCCACTAGGTCCCAGAGCCTTGCCAGTGTGAAGGGCGCCGATCGATAGAGCCACCTCGTCAAGAGACAGGTCGCTGTCGAGAGCTTCAGAGTGTTCCAGGGTCAATACCGGCATCTGTATATCTCTAAGGAAGTCAAGGTTCTCCAGTACAGTTTTGGTGGCTGTAGGCGTGTACACTCTTTTATAGTGGGCTGCAAATGCCTCCGGTAATTCGACGGGGCTCCCCCGTAGTGGTACCATCTTCTAATTGGATCTGCGCCACCCATTTACTAGCCCGCTCCCATTTATCAAGCCATGCTAGGTGCTTGCCCGCCTTTTCCCCAAGTTTATAAACCATGTGTTGGGTTTTGGTTAGTTTAGCTTTAGTCTCCTGCCATGTGTAAGACTTGTAATCTTGTTGTGCTAAGTATGCTTTGTGTTGTGAGTCTTCATTTGCGTTTGCCACATGAGCAGCTTCAGCAAAGGCCACCTCCTGTTCTAAGCTGTCGATCTCTTGTCGCTGAGTATGCTTATGTCCCATAATTAAGGAAATTGACTGCCACGTAACACAGTTTCATACGCTTCCTATAGTTTCGAGGGAGACGAAACTGAATGGTGATTATCAGCAAAATAGTGCTCTGTCTCCCGCAGGAGGCCTCCTCCGACCGTTCGATGTTTGATGTAGCCGGGATAAATTGGGAAGAGACGGCGTCTAGTCGGGAGGGTGGACGTGTAAGTAAGGAGTACTGGGGAGTGATCTGAGATGCCCTGGGCAGGTGTGAAATGTCTGAAATTCGTGTCAAACCTTCTGTCAGTGTGAAAATGTAGTCCAGTCTCGAGAGACTATTATGGACACCTGAGTGAAATGTGAATTGTCGGTCTGTTGGGTTCCTAGTCCGCCATATGTCTACGAGGCCAAGGGCTTCGGTGAATTCCACTAATCTAAGATGTGCCCTATTGAGGTCTCTGGGTGGATTTCTATCTATAGATGGGTCCATGGTGGCGTTGAAATCTCCCCCTATAATTAGGTTACCTTGCGGAAGTGTTAAGAGGAATTTTCCCAGAGCTGGGAGGAACGCTTGATGTAGCCCTGGAGGGATGTAGACCGTCACCAGAATGTAAGGTTGCCCTTCTCACTGACACAACACAGCGGCAAATCGTCCAAGGTCATCAGTCCAGGATCCGCTTACTATCAGTGGTAATCGTTTATTACCTAATATCCCCACCCCACGGGACCCCGATGTATAGGCTGAGTGCGTAACCATTTTGTAGCCGCATCTATCTAGGGCCTTACATGCCGAACCCATCAGATGTGTTTCCTGCAACAATACTGCAGCGGGACCCTTTCTTTTAAGATATTGGAGAACCAAACCTCGCTTTATTTTGCCACTAAGACCTTTCAAGTTCCAGGTCAACACCCCAAAGGTAAGAGTGGACGAGAGGGCCGTCCTCATCTGTGTCTCTAATACATCAGGTGGCGAGTCAATGGTAAGCGATGTGGTCGCCATCTACATTAAGGTGGAAAAATTGTCTCTGGTGCAACCAGGAAATCAGAGTCGTGTTTGTACTGAGACAGTGTACAACAGATCAATACCAAACTAAAAAACAACCCGTAAAACAGTTCCCATCCCCCCACCCACCTCCCTGCCTCCCTGCATTGCGGATTTAACACTACCCGCCACCCCAACTTAGCAGAGTGCTTTTTCCCCAATAACTTGTACTTGCGTAAGAGGGGGAGTTGCTCAGCATCCTCCATAGGGACCCCCATTAGGCATAGACCACTATGATCTTGTTTCTACACCCAGTGTCCAGTGGAGTAAAGTCAAAATCTGTACCAGCACCTGGCAGGCGCCTTCGTGTGGATTGCTACAGATCTCATATATCTTGGCGTCTCACTTCAATCTGAGCTTTCGTGGTGTTCTGTGACTGTCGGCTGTTGTCTTTGTAGGAGAGTAGGGTCTGCTTCCTATCGTCACCCCCACTTTTTGCTGTGATTTTCTGGTTTTTAGACTTTAGTGTGGCTGTTCTCTCTCTAAATTGATACCTCGCGACATCACCTGGTTCCATCCTGGTCACTGGCTAGTGACCCAGACTCTGTCCCCTCTGCTTTCAGGTTCTTCAGCTCCTTGATCCACCCTTGGATCCACCCGGGCACTCTTCCTTCGGCCGCCTGCAGCACTTCTTTTGGAGGTCTCCATTGAAAGCATCGACGAAACCCGACACGAAAAGACACCTATGCACCCGGCTTCCCTGGGTGAGGTAACTCGAGTACTCCGGTGCTCCCGTGGGTATTGACTATCCAAGTGTCCTAGTTTAAAGGGGTTTCACCGTAGTCCACCCGGAAGAGTCCCTAATCAGTAACTTTGTAACGTCTTCGTTCTCCATTGTCAAAGGTAGCTTGCGTCTGTGTTCCCACACTGCACACGTCTCCCATGGGTCTCCTACTTCCAAACCTTTGGTCCTGTAGTGTAGCCCCAGCGATTCCCTAGGCCCTAGGCCTATTCACCTTTCCTGAAGTGGCTCTTATACCACTTACTTAGTATATGGTTTGTGAGGCCCCTAGGGCAGAATTGTATTTGTGCAACTTATAGTATGCTTAATGAGTAACTTGTAATGTATCTCGAACTCTGACCTCATAAAGAGTACAGAGGGGTTGTGTTAGTAATAAATACATATATATTTGATATATACCTTGTGTGGTGTCCTTTCATTTGGTATTCAAGGGATTATATATGGTAAAACAGCTGGCTTCACAAGCATTCTGACGTTTTAGCCTAAGACTGCTTTGTCCATGCTACCACTGGGATAGCTGGTCTATAAGGTTGACTTTACAACCATCACCATAAGGGTCGTTTGGACTGGTGCAGGGTGCCCACTAGAATAGTGGACATCATATACCAGGCCAACTTCTCACAGTCGTTGCACAGATCCTTATCTTTTTGGGATAGCCCTCCAGCCAGTCAGCCGCTTCTGTTGGCGTTGCAAAAAACTAAGTCTTACCATCTGCTTCCACTCGTAATTTTGCCGGGTATAACATTGCATATTTAAGTTCTCTCTTTCTTATTTCTTGTTTGATGTCCAGGAAACTACGACGTTGTTTAGTCACTGTGGCTGTGTAATCTGGGAATATGGACACCGTACTATTGTCCACCTGCAGAGGGGGTGCTATGCATGCTGCTTGTAAAATTGTGTCCCAGTCTCGGAATTTAAACATGTGGGCCAAGATTGTTCTGGGGTGGGCTCCCGGCGGGGGATTACCCCCCGGCACCCGGTGAGCGCGCTCTACGGAAAAGAAGCTGGAAAGTCCACGCGGCTGAAGTTGAGTCTTGACCAGTTCTTCAACAAAGAGGTCCAGAGCCGGTCCTTTGATGCTTTCCGGAACTCCGACCAGGCGTATGTTATTTCTCCGTGAGCGTCCTTCCTGATTGTCCAGCTTCTCCGCCATCTGTTTCTGTGCCAATTCCAGCTTCTAGATTTGTTTCTGCATCACTGCCGTATCTGTGGAGAGCGCCTTTGTTGTAGTTTCAATGTCAGTGAGTCGCATGCTTATTTTGGAAACGTCTGCTCTAATAGCGTGATATCTGTGGGTATCGTCCCTATCAACGTTTGCATTTGGAGCAAGGCCGCCATGACGTCCTGAAGAGTGACCTCCTTGGGCTGGTCAGTGGGGCGATTCTTTTTGCTTTGTGCAGACAATTGTTGGGTTTCCGTTTGATCCTTTTGGTATGCATATTTCTCCAGTTTATTGCTAGGCCGCACACGTTGGCCTTGGCTTCCCCATGATGCTCCAGGTGTCTGCGGGCGCCTCAGCCGTGGGAAGTTGGGGGGAGTCAGTAATCACCGCTGCCTGCCACGGGGATGCTGTCCACGCTCTGCCTTCCGGTTTCCCGTTCCCTGTGGTGACCCCCAGGTGAAGAGCGCAGCTGAATTTTATTGGCACCTCTTGAGGATATCGCTGTGTATATATCGGTATATAAAAAGACTCTGTGACCACAACACAGGGTTTGGTCATCGGGTAGAAGCCAGTCCTGAAGATTAAGTGACCCAAGAGTTGCCCTAGGGGCGCCTCCTGAAGAATCGAGATCTTCATCTCAAGGCACTATGGGCCTGATTCACAGAATTAACTTGAGACTCAATCCTAAACTTACTACTATTTTGGTATTCACAGAATGCACTTATTACTTTTGGCATTCACAGAATGAACTTACTACTTTTGGTATTCACATAAGTTAGGATTTTGTCTTAAGTCTGTCTTAAGTCTGTCTTAAGTCTGTCTTAAGTTTGTCTTAAGACAAACTTAAGACAAAATCCTAACTTCTGTGAATACCAAAAGTAGTAAGTTCATTCTGTGAATGCCAAAAGTAGTAAGTGCATTCTGTGAATACCAAAATAGTAGTAAGTTTAGGATTGAGTCTTAAGTTCATTCTGTGAATCGGGCCCATAGTGCCAAAAGTAGCACTTGGCTTCTGCTGGTGTGTGGCTGTTAATTTCAAGAATAAGCGCCAAGTACTCATTGAAGTACTGTAAGTCAAGTACACACTGAACTGCCCACAGCCCAGAAAATAGTCCTGACATAAGATTCTACTCCTACCTCAACCCAAAGTCTTAGAAGACTGCAGTGAGATGCCTGGGAATTTCCTTCTGCTGCTGAGATCCCACTGTTGTGGAACGGCCAAACTTGACCCAGAATTTCTGATACGATCTTGGAGAGAGATTTAATGGACCTTGGCCCAAGAGATATTATAAATTCAGCAGGGGGGACACCAGTTGCATTCATAAACCTACCTCAAAACTCTTGACCTGGAGCTGGAGGACTAAACAGGAGAGGCTCTTAGAGCATACAAAGTTGCACCCTTGAACCAAGACACTCCAGTTTGCAGTAGTCTAACATCCCTCGCAGGGTGTCCCACTGGAGGCCAGGATGGGGTCCCACAGTGTCTCACTTTGGGTAATGGGGTTGACGAATTCCCAGGGGGATTCCTGGCTTAACACCTACATACATGCTAGGTACACTTAGGTACATCTAGTTAGGGAGGCATCGTAGGAGTGTGCATCTTTTATCATGTGTTTTATACATGCATATATGTGTTCATGACTATAGTAAGATGGTAGAGCTATACCATCCATTTACCTTTATCGTACTGCTAATCATTTATATCTTATACTGCCTAACGGTTGTTGCAGCTCATCTATTCTACACCAACTGTTCAATAAATTCTTACTGAAGACGCCCAGCCAGTTTATTCTATGTATTTCTCTTAGACAGACTAAGTAAGCACGAGTGACTGAGTGAAAGGTAGTATATTGTTTCCACGGTCCTGAGGGATCAGGGTTGTAATGTTCGATGGTTGCCAGGAACTATTCTCTCCTTGGTATAAGGAGATTCTAGTGGCACTGTTAGCTAGTTGGTACAAGAAGGCCAGCATACTCGGTGGGGGTGATCAGAGTTTGCCTGACACCAATCCTACAGTGCATGTTGTCTAAACGCGCAGATCCTGTATATTTCTTATAGGAACTACACGACATGGCGCCGCCAACGTTGGTTAGGTAGTTATTTAACAGTAGAATCTGAGTAGTTCAGTCGTGCTATTCTCAGAAGTTCCTATTCACAAAATACCAGAGACGTCTGGAGTGGGTAGGCTAAACTCCGCCACAGCTGAGTAGGCAAAAAATACTATTTATTAGCTATTGGTTAATCAAGCTTGAAGGACACAGTGTTCCCAAAAATTGTGCAAAACGCCTTATCTTAGTTCCCTTGGAAAATACTTCCTCCTTTAAACAATGACTGAAGACGTGGATAACGCGGGAAGAGTTGTGCAAAACTTGTACCTCGCAGATGACGAGGAAGACGCAAATGCATTTCAGAATACAGAAAATATTAGAAATGCTGTCACCCTGAAACTGCTTGCACATGGTTTAACACCTAGGGGTGGCATAGTAGCTTTTGTGATTGAGGCACACGAATCATACCAGAACAGAAACATTTCACTTCTACACAGAAGGTGATGCACCAGTGGAATATCATCTGTATGAGGACATTGATGTTTTGCTCAAGTACCAGGAACATTTATACTGGTTCAAAGGCGCTCTATGAATGATGAATGATGATGGATTAAACCCAAATCAGTTGACTGGGGGTGAGTGCTTGCAATGTTCACACTCCGTCCATCATCCCCTTTGGTTTTGCTTTGTTTGCCCTAAGTTGGCAGCGTATGCCCAGACGTGGGTCCCTTGCTCACTTTTCCACTGGATTCAAGTTAGCCTGGTTGATGACGGCTGATTAGCCAGAAACCGGTCCCAGGATGCTTATTTCCGGTCCAGGGAAGACATGGCTGGGCAGTTCGGGCTGGACTGTTCCCATTAGGCACAGGGTCAGACTGATTTGCATATGGCCATGTCTGAACTGGAATGGCGGAGTGAGCTAAAGAATGATGATGGATTAAACTCAGATCAGTTGGCTGGGGGTGAGTGCTTGCAATGTTCAACACTCCGTCCATCATCCCCTTTGGTTTTGCTTTGCTCGCCCTAAATTGGCAGGGTATGCCCAGACGTGGGTCCCTTGCTCACCTTGCCACTGGATTCAAGCTAGCCTGGCAGATGACGGCTAATTAGCCAGAAACCGGTCCCAGGATGCTTGTTTCCAGTCCAGGGAAGACATGGCTTGGCAGTTCGGGCTGGACTGTTCCCATGAGGCACAGGGTCAGACTGATTTGTGTATGGCCATGTCTGAACTCGGGTGGCGGAGTGAGCTAAAGAATGATGATAGATTAAACCCAGATCAGTTGACTGGGGGTGAGTGCTTGCAATGTTCAACACTCCATCCATCATCCCCTTTGGTTTTGCTTTAAAGGCGCTCTCCCCCATACAAGAAGAAGAGTGAGACTCGGCCCGCTTGGACGAGAAGGGGCAACCAGGCCAATATTAGCAGCCTACACACCACATCCTGATATCGAAACAATTCCAGGACCAGACTTACTCATACTTCACAAAGAATTAATAAAACTTTACAGAAACATGATGCAATACGTCATGAGGACACTTACGGTCTAGCCAGCAATGGTAACAACAAATACAGCTCACGTTCAGAACACAGTGACTAAAATTACACCACCAACATTACATGCGGTAATGGGTAAAATGCCCACAAAACATGAACAAATGGCATTCTGGATAGCTCAGAAAATAACACAGCTAGAAACAGTATTCCCAAATACTAGCCCTTGTGAAAAATACAGCACGCTGACTATATGCTTATCCATGGGGATAACACCACAGATAGAGGATTGCACCTCTTGGGGTACAGTTTTCGCTGCCATATATAGCAGAACTCACAGTATCCCGTCATTAGCAGTACTACCAGATGTATTAAGACAAATACAAAATGAATACGGAGCAGAATCTGCTCTGAAATTAGGGATGAGGTTACTAGGTAAATATGCCCAGGTATCAGCCATAACATTAGCAAATATTAAAGGGGAGGCAGCATCAGTGGCCATCCGCCAACGCCTAAGGGAGTTCAGTCCCTTACAACTGGAGCACCAACTACCCAAAATAATTGAGACTATGTATGCAGAGTTAGTTTGGGTGGACAAGTGTTAAAATCACAACTGATGGGGAGTCCCAAGAAGGAGACTTTAAAGCAAACACCTACTTCTTCTAAATAAAAGTGGTACAATAACAAAAAGTTAAAGAAACAGATCTCAATCAAGAGGTAGATCTCCACCACAGGAGCCCTCTGAAAGGAGGTATAACCTTAGGAATAGTGATAATATTAGGAAACCTGGCAGGTATGAGGATACTGATACATGTTTCTCTCGTTCCTTTCAGGGTTCATCGAAAAACTCAGAGAGGGAAGGATGGTCAGACAGACAAGAAGAGTGTATAAAGTCCAGAGACAAGCAGAACGCTCAAGACTATACTTCCAAAAAAGAAGATAAAGCCAAACCAAAACCACATTTCTAAAAATCAGACATGCCCAGAATTCTGAGGACTTGACTACTGAACAGGAAATGGACTCTGACGATGATAGACAGTGCGGCAGATGAACAATAGCTCGACAGAACCTGATGGAATGTTTGGTGACAGAGGACTTGAATGATTATAACATGGTGGAAACACCTGATACCAGGGTAAGTGTCCCACATAAATAGTATGAAATAACACTCTGGATGGAGGGGCACAAATGCAGGACAGTTAAAGGTATCTTTTGGGAGAACCTAACGTTTGGTTACGACATTTTGTTAGCTGAACAAGATTGGCCGCCAGCATTCGTCAAGGATTGCCCAGGGGAGAAAAGGTAATTTTACCAGCATTCTCCTACCACATTCCCAAATATGTAAAATATACATATGCACAGGAGTGGGTGATAGCCCAAGCCCCAGCATTATACAGAAACCATGTTGGATGGGATGAGGATTCAACACACCACATAATTCCTACTCCTTCTAGACAAAGGTAGTATCCAATAAGGCAAGAAGCAAACAAACAGGTTAGGGAGATCTTGGATCAACTTGAATACCAAAAGAGTGATTGAAACATGCACCTCTCAAATAAATAACCCTTTGTTTCCCCTTATCAAAACCGGACAAAACATACCATCTGGTGTTGGATTACAGACATTTAAACACTTGCCCTAAAACATTTGCAGTACAGAATGCACACAGTGCGCAATTAATGAATAACATTGTGCGGAAAAAAATACAAACAGCGCTAGATATCTCAAATGGATTTTTTCCAAAATATAGCGCCTGAGAGCATATGTTTGACAGCATTCTCAGCGCTATGGTCCCAGGAGCAATTTTGTCGACTGCCCCAGGGGTTTAAGAACAGCCCGGGGTTATTTATAGCCAGAGTAACTGAATTACATCAAAATCAGGATGAGGAGGCATTGTCCTATGTGGATGATATTTATCTAATGGACGATGACCTGGAGGAACACTTGAACAGAGTGAATACCATGTACGAATTCAACTTTAAAATATAGAAGATAGCCGTCTTAACGTATTATTTCTAGGATATGAGCTTTCAAGTGAAGGGAAAAGCCTGGCAGCTAACTTTTTAGAAAAATGTGCGCTGCTCCAACCTCCAAAATCATTAAAAAAACTTACAATTAGTAATGAGGTGAAAATGCAAAATAAAAATCCCAAACTGAATAAACAAAATGGCACCAAAATGACAAAAATGCAATAAGGGGTATCGGAGAAATGAACTTTTAAAGATAAAGTAAAAATAGAGCTAAAAAGCACAATGACCAACAATAATCAATGGTCACTGTATATATGGATCTAGACACAATTTGAGGCTGACCGCAATAGAACATGGGTTGAATACACAAACCAGGTTTGTACTGGTCAAAATGTTATCTTCTGACTCAGGGTCCGATTATAGGTTTATGTTCGGGCCATCTTTCCTCCATGATGGGGATTTCAATATGTCTGTCATGCTGGCAAAGGCTTTCCCACCCAATTTATAAGTGGGATGGAAAAACCTCTGTCAGCCTTGTTGACGGTTTATATGTCCGATCAGCGGTTATCCTTTATCGGCGGTGCACAGTTGTCTAGCTTCAGATAATACTCCATTTGCATTGGAGTGGTAGTTTAATTTGCACCAGATTTAAATGTGTCCATCATATCGGTGGCCTTGGAGGGGTGTACTGATGGAGTACTAATGTTGCATACAGTTTCCCTTTGGCGTATCCATATGTCTTAATGATGGGTATGTACGTCAAACACCCGAGCTTAGTGTGTAAACCAATCACCCCTGCACACCACACCATAAAACACACCCCTTTCTAAACCACAATCCTTTGCCTTTCTTATTTGGAAGGTGCAAGACATAGGGGAAATGTTGTCCTTGGTTTACTCCATTTTTGTACTTATTTTGCCAAGGTTTTTCTTTTTCTTTTGTTTACCATGCCTGGAAGAAGGAACCCTAGATTTTCTGAGACAGAATTAACCGTCCTGGTTGATGGATTATTAGAGTAGAGCCATGGTTGTTTTGTGTCTTTGTTCAGAATACCACTGTAACCCAGAAAAGGCAAACGTGGGATAGAATTGCCACAAGAGTAGATACAGTATCTAATACAACACACTCACAGGATGAAATTAGGAAGCACTGGAATGATCTTAGAGGGAGGCGTCACACCTTGATGCACAGCAGGCAGATATTGGTTCTCCCAGGCCCATGAACCTCTTTCCCTCGGAGAAGAAGGTGTATAGAATCTTCATCATTGAATGTTTTGCAGGATTCTGCAGTGGAGTGGAGACTGGCCAGTAAAATCACAGTAATTATGCAAGGGCAACATCACCAGAATTATAATTCTCTCTGCATATATGCTAATAATACTTTTACATATTTCTTTCACCTAATTACTTTTTTAAAAATTGTTCAAGTTATCATTGAAAAATGACATTTCTTACAATAAAGTGTGTAACTGGAAACATCTCATCTCCATGCCCATGATATAATTAGCACAGCCATTTACCTGTATTCGTTTGTTTGTGCCTTCTCTGAACATTTTTCAAACTAGCCAAAACAGTAATGTTGTAAGGAAGTGAAAAACAAACATTGGCTCAGTATCACATTGCAGAATCTAGTCACAGGGATATGTAGTCCATGTCTTTGTATTGTCTTGTTCCAAAACCAGGTATGTTTTTTGTGCTTACATGTGTCACAAAATCTTTTATGTTTCATCTGCATTTATTAATAAATCACCTGTGACTTTAACTTATGTCCCACATCTTTGAAGACAGTGTTAGGGGTTAATGACTACATCTCCCAAACTGCAACATTCTAGGTCATGTTCCCTCATTGAAAATGTTGCCTTTTATATTCTACATGTGTCACTGGTAACATCTTTAGGCATATTTTAGTGTTATCAACGGATCACTGAAATATTATCGACGGTCACATTATCGACTTGCTAAAATATCGTTGAAAAATTATCGACTACAAAAATATCGACTTTGTATACTTATTACACCAACTACAAAAATATCGAGTCAAAAATATCGACTCTTTAGAATATCGAGTACATAAATATCGCCTTAATAAATATCGACTACAAATATATCGTTTTTCAAGAAATTAACCCTAACACTACAAAAATATCGACTACTAAAATATAGAGTACAAAAATATTGTTTCAAATAAAATATCGAGTTCTTTTTTGTACCCTTTCATGTCTAAAATACCATATTAATCGTCAATAAAAGTCATTGCTCTATACAAAAACATTTTACATATAATACCTGTTACTTTTATAACATTCCTATTTATCTACATTTGCTATACATTCTATTAAATGCGTTCTATCATTTGAAAAATATTCTTTACATTTAACTAACATTTTCATTATTTTTTTTCACTTACACATCTATTTTATTTAACAACTAACCTGCTTTAATGCGGAAATCACCACATACCACCATTCTCACATCAACAAACACACCAATTAACAAAAAAAAATTCAAACTAGCCTATACAATGCTTCATTTCATCCTACAACCAATCAAATCAAAGCACACAAAATACACATACTATAAAAGGGATACATGCATTCTACCATTTGTTGCTGCTAACTCTATAGAAAGAAGATGCCAACACTCTGAAGATTTTGTTCCTGAACAAACATCTTTAAAGATCCAGCTCACTAGCTAATTATTCAAGTAAGTTACAGTGCATTATTTAGAAATCTAAATTAGTAGTCTACTATTTTACTTATATCTCCTAACTATTGCACTTAACTTATTTAATTTTTATCTCCTCCTGCATTTCTGATAGAAACTACTCCAAATAAATTCCTAATACATGCTCCTATTTCTTCACCTGGAAAATCAGATAGTAAGTATATATTAATGCTCTGTTATACACCAACTGCTGTTTTTAAACACTATTTCACAAGATTCATTCTTTATTTTAAACATTTTATTCACAGATATTCTGAGATTTTCCTATTTCAACACTACAAATGTATAAAACTACACTAATTAAACATGTAAGTATATATGTTTTTGTTAGTAAACACCCAATAATAAAAATGCTATTTTCTAAACAACATATCTTGCATATTACATCTTCCCTACAGATCCAATAAAAACATCCAACATCAACTATACCAAAAGACAAGACTACCCTTGTAAAAAATGTAAGTATACTTGTAATTTGTCTAAAACTTCCGAAAAAAATGAAAACTATGTTCTTAACACCATGTTATTTATTTTATATTTCCTCTCAAGATATTCTGAATACATCATACATCTATTCTACCTACAGCAAACAAAACTACTTATTTAGAAGTTTGTATACTTTTAAATATTTCCAATTTCCCAACGGTTCCAAATATTATTTATAATATTTAACATTTATTTATTCTATCTTCTCTACAGATCTGAACTTTACTACCTTGATGTACTCCACCAAATACTACAACTCAACTATTTAAACAAGTAAGTATATGTAATGTTTACATCAAATGTACTACTAAGCAAAATAGAAAACTGCTTTTTCCTAGGAAAAACGTTTGTTATGTGTAAACATTAAGGGGGTCATTATGATGGCGGATTTTCCGCATACTCCGGGCCGGCGGAAGCCACCGCCGGCCCGGAGTATGCGGGAAATCCGCCGAGGAGGCCTGCAAGACCCACCGCCAAATCAGGATGGCTGGTGGGTCTCACAATCTGTCCGCCGCTTTTCCGCCGCGGTCGGAAGGCGACCACGGCGGAAAAGCACTAACATGGCAGGCGGTGTCTATCAGACACCGCCAGCCATATTAGGATGTAGGGAAAGTAATGCTTTTCCGCGGCGGCTTTTCCGCCGTGGAAAAGCATACGGACAATCACTTTGGGGGCCCGTTGCGGGCCCCCTGGGTGAAGGTTGCGTGGGGGGTGCACATGGGGGGTACCTATGGTACCCCCCTGCCTTTGCGTGCACGAAGCGGCAGGCACCGTGCGGTGCCTGCCGCTTTGTGCATGCAAATGCACAGCTTTCGTTTTTTACATTGCAGCGGGTGCTGCTTCAAGCAGCACCCGCCGCAATGTAAAACATACAGGATGTGACCGCCAGGGTGGCGGTCACATCCTAATTGCCATGGAGGGACCGCCGCTGCCCATGCGGACGGTCCCTCCTACTCAGGGGTGGCGGACGGACGCAAGTCCGTCCGCCATCCTAATCGGCCCCTAACTTTGCATTTCTATATTTTCATACCAACAGTAAATAAAGAAATACATACAAGAAAATCCTTCAAAATACAGTTCTGCATTTGTGATTACTACTTTTAGTAACTGTAAGTATAAAAACATCATTAATTATGTTTACACCACAAAGTGAAATATATGTTTTTTGATTTTGTTTCTTTCTACTCTTTCCTAGAACAAGTAAAACAAAATGACAGAAGGTGCAGAATTTGTTATGTCACAGAAAAATAAATTACTGTTATGTTATATGGGTTATGTTTATAATCAGGAAAGACAAAGTGGTAGAAAAGTTTTCTGGAAATGTACCAAATATTACTCAAACAAATGTTATGGAAGGGCTACTACTGAGGAAACTAATGTGTTATTTACCAGGGAACACAATCATCCCCCCAATGTCACAGAAATTGAAATAAGAGATGCTTTAGAAAGTATAAAAACTGCTAGCACACAAAGTGATAAACCAACAACACAAATCCTTAAAGAAGAACTGTTAAAAGTCCCAGCCCATGCTTCAGGTCAACTACCCTCTATTGACTCCCTTAAACGCACAATTGCATACACTAAAAGACTCACTACCACAACCCAACCCAACCCTACTACTTTTGAGGAAATTATTATTTCACCAGAAATGTGCATCACACACAATAAAGACAAATTTATCCTTTTTGACAATGAAAGCAGTACAAACACAATCATAATGTTTGCAACTGCAAGTAATTTAAGAAAAATCCAACAGTGTCCCCAATGGATGATGGATGGAACATTTAAACCATGCCCAAAACCTTTTTATCAACTATATTCCATCCACGGTTTATACCATAACTATAACATCCCTTTCATTTACTGTGTGCTACCTAACAAACAGCAAAACACTTATACAGAAATATTAAATGTTCTCAAAAATGAAATCAATAATTATTTTCCACAAAAAATAATTATTGATTTTGAATTAGCTATGATTAATAGCATTTTGAAAACATTTCCCCACACAGCAATCCAGGGTTGCTACTATCATTTCAATCAGAGCATATGGAGACATCTCCAGAAATCAACTTTAAGTATTCTATACTCAACAGATAGCACCTTTGCCTATCAAATTAAAAAATTGATAGCACTGGCCTACGTTCCTGTTACCGATGTAGCGGAACACTATAATTTATTAATTGACAGCACATATTACAAGAGGAATGAAGATAAACTAACCCCATTACTGGACTATTTCGAAGATACTTGGGTGGGAAGGTTGCACAGATCTGGACATCGACGCCAACCCAAATTCCAAATCCCTTGGTGGAATGTCTATCTTAGTACTTTAAACCAAGAGGCTAAAACAAACAACAGTGTAGAAGGGTGGCATAATGCTTTCCAAGCTACCACAAGCAGAGCCAAACCCACATTCCATAACCTACTAGAAGCTTTGAAAAAAGAACAAAGCTATCAAGAACTAAGAATGGAACAATCTGTGACCCAAATTGGTCCAAAACTAACTAAACAAACTAAACAAATGTTCCGACTACTGCAAAGTCAAGTCACACTATATCCTACAACTAGAGGATTAGAATACCTGTCAATAATAGCTAAAAGCCTACTATAAAAATGTCTACAAAATATACTAATGTCTTCTTACAATAATGGTAAATATAAAATTCATAAACATTTCTAAACAATTATAAATAATACATATTTGTTTAAGAAACTTATCAAAATTTGGGACATTATTTCTGAACAAATATGCAATATTTATAATTACATCACACATACACATGACATAAAGATCGACATTTCCCACCCAATAAAAAAACTACTTTAAATACTTACAATTTTTGTAGATGAAAAAGACGTAATGAAGCAAAATACAATCCATACAATCCATTGCAATGTAGGACAATTCCAATATGGGAAACACTCAAAAACCCGAAAATTATGTAAAACTGAAATAAACGCTCCAGGAAAATCCCGAAAACAGTAGTGTGGACACTTTAGTATTTAAAGTGATATACACACAACTTTTAAAAAACGGTCACGCATATCAATGTATCAATCCAATACGAAACCCTCCAAAAACCTGAAAAATGTTTACAAATTTAAAATCCGCTCCTGACAAACACGAAAAATAGGAGATACATGTCAAAATATAACCATAATAAGTCATACATTAGTTTCTCCGGAAAAAAACACGCTTCCTTCCATGTAGTTTTCATGCGAGGAACCGGAACCTGGAAAAAAACATGCATAACGAAACCCACCCACAAATAGCCCATAACATTTGTAAATACACTCACAATTAACATTAACCATGTAAGAAGACATTTCCTAACACTTAAAATAACACTAGAACTAAAACATACACGACGCATCTATAACGACGACATTTCACCTAAACGCTACATAAACAATTCATACATACACACAAAAACACTACACAGTTCGAATATACCCTCAAACATTACCACTCAGTTATAAATTGTATGTAAAATTAACCTTACCTCTCTCCACGCGAAGCAACTCCCAACCGCAAGCTTCTCCAGTCCTGAATGAAGCGCAATAACCTTACGCGGTAAAAAAGTAGTCCCCTTAAACCATTTTTGAAAAGGTATCATAGAAAATACAATGTTATAGTAAAAAAATATAATACATACACATTGTTATTTTAACAAATTAATACACTAGACTCATTATAATTTAAACTGTTTGAAAAATATAAATATATTTAATATTAATTAATATATAGTAATTATTATATATTAATAATATTAAAAAAGTATGTAACACTTGAAATAATATATGTAAATGATTTCTTATTGTGTACATTTATTGGAATAACTTTGTGTTTGTTTATAACTAAACATTATAATTGTTTATGGTAATAATTAATAATAATAAATAATATAACTTATTTATTGTTATTAATAAAAAAAATTATAACCATTTAATATATAAACAATGCCCTGAAATAATGTATTTTTATTTCTCTGAATGTATGTTTTTCAGAAAAGAAGAGATAAATGATTATGTTTATTAATTAATAATAATAATAATAAATATAATTGTTATTATTTTTATTAATTATTACAACATGTTTTATAATAATTTCTAAGTATTATAAAAGTATATAATTGCATAAATAATCTTTTGCCAATACCAGATATTATTATAAAACATATTCTTCCCCTATACAGTTATAAAGTTTACAACATAATATATTTATATGTTTCATTTAAAAACAACATTGTCTGAAATATGTACCAAAAAATGTCTTACTTTGTATTTCCATATCTTGAGCAAATATAATAATTGTCATGTTACTTTACTTTATAAAAATGTAAATTAAAAAAATAAATATTTAATAATATTAATATATAATATTAACATTATTAAATATAAATGGAAGAAGCTGAAAAAAAACTGGTTTTTTATTTATTTCAATATAAATACTTGTTACTCAAAGTTAATGATGATAAATATGTTTATTTACAGAAAAAATGTTGTAAAATAATTTTGTGTTATAATGTACAACATGTACATAAATGATAATGTGTTATTCTGCAAATACTACAATTAATAAAAATGTTATGTTCTTTTTGATTGTGATTGTATTGTAGTACACATAAAAAAATTAAAAAAAATTAATAAAGTTTAGTGAAAACATCCATTTTGCATTATTTTGTAATATAATAACACAGTAATGTACAATTATATGCAAATGTGCTGGACACTGACCAATTAATATTTACTATTGCTACTCCAGTCAAGCTAATATCATGGAAGGTGCTGTACACTGACCAATAATTATTTACTATTCCTACTCCAGTCAAGCTAATATCAGGGAAGGTGCTGGATAGTGACCAATGATTAATTACTATTCCAACTCCAGTCTAGCTAATATCAGGGAAGGTGCTGGACTCAGAAAAAATATATATTACTATTCCAACTCCAGTGTAGCTAATATCAGGGAAGGTGCTGGACACAGAACAATTATTAATTACTATTCCTACTCCAGTCAAGCTAATATCAAGGAAGGTGCTGGACACTGACCAATTAATAATTGCTATTCCTACTCCAGTCAAACTATTATCAGGGATTTTTTTTTATAATTTCATTTCATTGATTTAATATAAATTTATTTTATATTTACCCTGTACGCCTGTAACCCAAAAACCCAATACTGACCCTGAACCCTAAAAATATCCCTGTACCCCTAAAACGCAAAACTGACCCTGAACCCTAAAAATACCCCTTTATCCAAAAACCCAAAACTGACCCTGAACCCTAAAAATACCCCTTTACCCCCAAAAAAACTGACCCTGAACCCTAAAAATACCCCTTTACCCAAAAACTGAAAACTGACCCTAAACCCAAAAAATACCCCTTTACCCAAGAACTGAAAACTGACCCTGAACCCTAAAAATACCCCTTTACCCAAAAACTGAAAATTGACCCTGAACCCAAAAATATACCCCTTTACCCAAGAACTGAAAACTGACCCTGAACCCAAAAAATACCCCTTTACCCAAGAACTTAAAACTGACCCTGAACCCTAAAAAATACCCCTTTACCCAAAAACCCAAAACTGACCCTGAACCCAAAAATACCCCTTTACCCAAAAACTGAAAACTGACCCTGAACCCTAAAAATACCCCTTTACCCAAAAACTGAAAACTGACCCTGAACCCAAAAATATACCCCTTTACCCAAGAACTGAAAACTGACCCTGAACCCTAAAAATACCCCTTTATCCAAGAATTTCAAACTGACCCTGAACCCTAAAAAATACCCCTTTACCCAAAAACCCAAAACTGACCCTGAACCCAAAAAATACCCCTTTACCCAAAAACTGAAAACTGACCCTGAACCCTAAAAATACCCCTTTACCCAAAAACTGAAAACTGACCCTGAACCCAAAAATATACTCCTTTACCCAAGAACTGAAAACTGACCCTGAACCCTAAAAATACCCCTTTACCCAAGAACTTTAAACTGACCCTGAACCCTAAAATATACCCCTTTACCCAAGAACTTTAAACTGACCCTGAACCCTAAAATATACCCCTTTACCCAAAAACCCCAAACTGACCCTGAACCCTAAAAATACCCCTTTACCTAAAGACTGCAAACTGACCCTGAACACTAAAAATACCCCTTTACCCAAAAACCCAAAACTGACCCTGAACACTAAAAATACCCCTTTACCCAAAAACCCAAAACTGACCCTGAACCCTAAAAATACTCCTTATTTTTTTTATTTTTTTTTATTTAGGTTTTTATAGAGCGCGTAGTCACCCTCGAGTATCCCAGCGCTGAAACCTCGTACTCCTACAGGGGGGGGCAAGGGAAACTTCAAGTAGATCAAGGAAAAAGGAGGGTTTTGAGGGACTTCCTAAATCTTAGGAGGTTAGGTTCCGCTCTAAGGTTCGGGGGAAGAGCGTTCCATTTTCTGGCCGTGTTTACCGAGAATCTGCGACCGCCAAAGCGGGCTTTCTTCACCCTAGGGACAACGATAAGGTTTCCCTGTTCAGACCGGAGCGCTCTCGGTGGTCTGTAAGGGGTGATCCACGTGCTCAGAATGGGGGGGCCAGCGTTATGCAGTGTCTTGTGGGCTAGGCAGAGGGCCTTGAATGCGACTCTTTCCCTCACGGGGAGCCAATGAAGTTTTCTCAACGCTGGTTTGGCCGATGTTCTTGATGGGGTGTTTGTGAGCAGGCGGGCTGCGGCATTTTGGGTTTTTTGTAAGATCTGGTAGGTGGCTTCCGGCGCACCGAGGTAAATAGCGTTGCTGTAGTCTAGCCTTGCTAACACTAGACCTTGAATTAGCAGAAGACGAGACTGGAATGGTAGTAGGGGAAGTACCTTTCTGCATGATCTCAAAAGCCCGTAGCAGATGCCGGCAGTTTTCCTCGCCTGAGTCCTGAAGGTGAGGTCTGTCTCCAGCCACACTCCCAGACTCTTGACCTCTGTTTTGGGGGAGGGGGGGTCACCCATACAGGCGGGCCAGATGTCAGGTGGGAGACTCAAGGTTTTGTGGCCGAGGAGCAGGATCTCTGTTTTTGACCCGTTGAGCTTTAAGTCAGAGTCGCTCATCCATTGGTGGACGGTGGAGAGACAGTCACGCAGGTTGGAGGGTTTTAGCTTGGGGTGTGAGAGAGTCACCACCAACTGGGTGTCGTCAGCGTAGCTGACGATCGTGACTCCAAATGGGGCGACCAGCTCCTCCAGTGGGGCCATATACACGTTGAAAAGCGTAGGGCTCAGTGAAGAGCCCTGTGGCACTCCACACCGGAGGGGGAATCGGGGGGAGCGGCTTTCTGCTTCCCAAACTTGGAAGGAGCGTTGGGAGAGGAAGGATGTAAGCCATCTCAGCGCACTGTCTTGTATGCCTGTGTTGTCTAGGCGCTGGGCTAGGACCTGATGGTTGACAGTGTCGAATGCCGCGCTGAGGTCCAGGAGGACCACTGCCACTGATCCTCCTGTGTCAATGATTTCCCTCGCTTTTTCTACGGCCGCTAGGAGGGCGGTGTCTGTCCCCTGACCTGGTCTAAAGCCGGTTTGGGAGTTTTTTAAGAGAAGGTTTGCCTCCAAGAAGTGGGACAGCTGTTTATTTGCAAGTTTCTCTGCGACCTTCCCTATCCAGGGGAGGAGCGAGATGGGTCTGTAGTTGGACAAGTCCGTGGGGTCTAGTGATGGCTTCTTCAATACACCTTTGACCACGGCCTCCTTCCAGCTTTGAGGGACTTCTCCTTGGGTAAACGAGGTGTTAATTAGGGCCGTGAGTCTAGCTACAATAGTCCGGGCGATGTTTTTTGTGAACCGAACGGGCACTGGGTCGCTGGGAGCGCCACTTTTCGTGGCTGCTAGGGTGGTTGCCACTTCTTCTTCCGTGAATGGTCCGAATGAGGCTAAACTGGGGAGTTCGGAGGAATCAGTGGGATTTTTTGACATGAGGGTATATTCCTTTGCTGATCCAGGGGTGGCCTGATTGGTGGCAGGTAGGGAGGAAAGGATTTTCTTTATTTTATTATCAAAGAAATTAGCCAAGTTAGCGCATTTCTCCTCGGCTGCTTTGGGGTCCAGGGATATCTGCGGGGGCGCTGGGACATGGAGAAGCTCTTTAAGGATGGAAAAAGTCTCCTTCGCAGAGCACGCGGAGTTCTTTATTTTTTCCTCAAAGAAGGAGCTTTTTGCGCTGTGGAGGGCTTGTTTGTATGCCTTCATGGCTGTTTGGTAGGCGTTTTTGTTCGTCGCCGTTTTATTTTTTCTCCAAGTCCGCTCCGTCTTTTTGCACTCCTTCCTGAGGATGTTCAGGGCCGGAGTGTACCAAGGGGCATGGTTAATCCTTTTTACATGCTTGAGGGCGCATGTTAGTGGGACGAGGCTGTCTAGGGGGTTGGTGAGCCAGCTGTTGAACTCCCTATCGGCGGTGTTAGGGTCAGTGGAGAGGGGACCGTCGGATTCCCTCAGCTTCACTTCCCATTCTTCTGGTCTTAGCTTGTTCCAACGTCTGGTTAGAATCTTGGTTTTCTGTTTAGGAACCGTGGCGGGCTGAAAGGGCCAGTGCATGGGGACCAGAAAGTGGTCGGTCCATGGGAGAGGGGTAGGGTCTTGTGTTTGAAGATTTTTAATGTTTGAGAAGACAGGGTCTAGGAGATGCCCTTTCTCGTGCGTGGGTTTCGAGTTCAGGAGCAGGAGGTCAGCTGACATGAGGTCTGCTTGGAGATTGGCGGCCGTGTTGTCTGCCTTGTCTAGAAAGTGAAGGTTCAAGTCCCCTAGAAGGAGGAAGTTGGGCGTTTCTAATGTTTTTAAAAGGATGTGGTCCATCAGCGTGCTAGAGAAATCACCTATCGCGCCTGGTGGTCGGTATACCAGCAGAACCGATAGTGAAGTGGTGGGAGAGATCTGGAGGGAGAAATTACCGTTTTCACAGTCCTTTACCGTGCCCTCGTTGATCTTGCAGCTGAAATTGCTTTTATAGAGAATGGCGAGCCCGCCACCTCTTCCAACTGGTCTATCAAGGCCGCAGACTTGATAGCCGGGGGGGGGTTGCGTTGACCAGGTCCGAACCGTTGCTGGGGGTCAGCCAGGTTTCGGTCAGAAATAGGGCATCTAACGAGAGGGTTTGAGTGAGGAGGTTGATCTCGTGCGAGTGTTTAGCTAGCGACCTGCAATTCAAAAGGCCCAGTCGAAGCATATGGCAAGGTTCCGTAGCTTTGTGGGTGTCGCAAAGGGGACATCCTGTGAACGGGGTGTCATCCTTGAGAATGAAGTCGCACTGAGGGTTTTTCTTAGTGTTCCAAAGGCGGAGGGTATCCGGGGAGTAGGATAGGTGGGGCTGTGATTTGGGCATAGTAACTGGTCCTAGGGCCGGCTGGGCCCGGACGGGCCCAGACGGGCTTGCCTTTGGCGCGCCTTCGGCGCGCTGCCGGCGCGCCCGCTGCGCCCGTCCGCTGCGCGTCCGGTAATTGCACATTTTTTATGGGTGGGGAAGGGGCGGGTGGGCGTGGCCTCGGGGTAGGCGTGGCCTGACTGCCTCGCCGTCAATGGCGGCACAATTGTTTGTATCCGCTTCCTACGTTGCAGCGAAAGGGTCGCTGTTCGGCGCTTCTATCGCCTGTGTTCCGTGAAGGCAGGGAGTGAGTGAAGTTTTAAAATGCAAAGAATGCGCAAGGTGAAAATACAAAAATACAATTTTTAAAAACAAGAGGTCTCCCGGCTTCCGCCTCAGGAGAATTACAAGGTCTGCTTGGTAGCGCTGAAGGCAGCGTATTTATACTGTGGAGGGCGGGTGGGCGTGGCCTCGGGGTAGGCGTGGCCTGACTGCCTCGCCGTCAATGGCGGCACAATTGTTTGTATCCACTTCCTACGTTGCAGCGAAAGGGTCGCTGTTCGGCGCTTCTATCGCCTGTGTTCCGTGAAGGCAGGGAGTGAGTGAAGTTTTAAAATGCAAAGAATGCGCAAGGTGAAAATACAAAAATACAATTTTTAAAAACAAGAGGTCTCCCGGCTTCCGCCTCAGGAGAATTACAAGGTCTGCTTGGTAGCGCTGAAGGCAGCGTATTTATACTGTGGAGGGCGGGTGGGCGTGGCCTCGGGGTAGGCGTGGCCTGACTGCCTCGCCGTCAATGGCGGCACAATTGTTTGTATCCGCTTCCTACGTTGCAGCGAAAGGGTCGCTGTTCGGCGCTTCTATCGCCTGTGTTCCGTGAAGGCAGGGAGTGAGTGAAGTTTTAAAATGCAAAGAATGCGCAAGGTGAAAATACAAAAATACAATTTTTAAAAACAAGAGGTCTCCCGGCTTCCGCCTCAGGAGAATTACAAGGTCCTTTACCCAAAATGAATTAATATTATTTAATTACCAATTAATTATTAATTAACAATAACAAAGAAGTTAATATATTAGCACATTAGCTGTAATTAATGTAATGTAATAATTAATAATATTTTTTCCCAATTAATTAATTAACAAGAACAAAATATTATATATAAAAACATAACTCTAATTAATGTATTTTACTAATTAATATTAATTAATTACCAATTAATTACTAATAAAAAATATGTACAAAATTATATTAATTAATTAACTTTTTAATATTAATTAACTAATTAATAATAATTAATTACCAATTAATTACTAATAAAAAATATGTACAAAATTATATTAATTAATTAACTAATTAATATTAATTAACTAATTAATATTAATTAATTACCAAGTAATTACTAATAAAAAATATGTACAAAATTATATTAATTAATTAACTTATTAATATTATTTAACTAATTAATATTAATTAATTACCAATTAATTACTAATAAAAATTATGTACAAAATTATATTAATTAATTAACTAATGAATATTAATTAACTAATTAATATTGATTAATTACCAATTAATTACTAATAAAAAATATGTACAAAATTATATTAATTAATTAACTAATTAAAATTAATTATTTATCAATTAATTAATAATTAAAAATATTTACAAACATTAATTAATTAATTATTTTAAATTACTCCCCACCCTTATCCCCTATTAACCCAACATCCCGCTCCTAAACATTAACTACAATTTATATTACTATTAATACATTTTATTTTTTTTATACCTTTTTTCTACATATTATCGATATTTTTTACTTTGACTATTTATCGATATTTTGTCTTGTCGATTTTTTTGAGTCGATATTTTTGTACTCGATTTTTTTTATCATTATTTTAATCGATATTTTTCCCAACGATATTTTTGTTATCGATATTTTATTATTGTCGATATTTTTAACTCGATATTTTGTCCATTCGATATTGTGGAGTCGATATTATGTCTAGTTACCGTTATCAATACATCAAATAAACATTTCAATTTTTTGTTTTCATAACTTTAGCCTCTTTTGTGACACTCTTTATTGTATTTATATGAAATCTGTTTTCCATGGTCTCTATAAGTTACTTCACTTAGTGCTGCATTTTCATGTTGTCTCTAAGCCTTCTAAGTATTGGTCAATGACAAACCTATAGTAAACTGTAGTGGGGCTGAGCCTTGCATTCACACAGGGTTAAGTGAGCATGAGCTTGTTAGAAGTTTAAAGCCATTTTAGCTTCCTGCTGTCTTTTGCACACGGCACACACTTTATTAATTGTTTAGAGTTAGGCTGAGTGTTTTGCTTCACATGAGAATAACTTGTTTTTCTACATTGCTAGACTTGCTTTGTAAGCTTAGTATAAACAGTGAGTGCCGAGGCCTTCAAGGTTATTTCAACATTGTGGCTGTTGTTCGAACTGATCAGCGCAAGTTCTAGACATAACACATATGCAGCTGCGGCCACCTCAGATACTGGAGCCTTTAATAATGCACTGTGTAGGCATGATTGAACACACTTGGAGAACATTCGTATGCTGAGAGCTTGTGCAGAACTTGATGTGATTCACTCCTGCTAAACCTTGAGGTATGGGGTCACCTATGCAAGCCTAAGAGACCTTCTTTAGTTATAAAATAACCTACTAGCAAGGGAGGGTGAAATATAGGTATATATTTACCTGTTTCCATTTAGCATTATAACATGCTTTCTCCCTTTGTATTTTATGGAATAGTAACTATGCTGACAATCTTATTACTTATCATATGTCTGCTTTCATTAGCTAAGATGCTGCACCTGAGATCATGGCGTTAAAATAAATATTTTAAACCTTGCACATGTCTCCCTTTACTCCCTGTTTTGGACTGGTATGAGAGTATAACGAAAGATTGCTCATGTTTCCCACCTTACCTGAGGTAACCTAAGTCGCATGTTCTGGGATGTGTAATCATTGGTTACTTTGCTATAGGACGAAGAGCTAATGAGAAACTGATGCTAGTCTGGTTGGGGAAGTTAGGTACTAATGTGAGTTTTTGGTACACCCTAATTCACTGAGGTCCTGAATCTCTGTGCACAGTTCTGTGTCTGAGCAGAATCCCTGCAACAAAAACATTAGGATTTACTGTCCTATGCCAATATTTGTTAATAAAAATATCAATGTGGGTTCAGTATAACAGGCTGCAGCACAGTACTATTGTTAAAAAAATATGTACCTACTTCATTGCTGTTACAGCAAGGCTGTTAGCCCTCTAATGAGACCTAAATGAATATTCATAATAATTAGTTTGTAAAATCAGTGTTTAAGTATAGGTAAGCACTAGCAGTTAAGCCAAATATGTATTGGCCAATGGGTGTGCGTAGAATAGTTACTCCACATACATCTTGCCATGTACACCTCTGTTAACAGTAAAACAAATGATGTCTTCACAATAGTGCTACTACATAGGTGTAATGAAATGAATGTATGGGTTTTGAAATGAAACTATACACCTTACTTTTATTAAAATATGACTGATGGCCCTTATGATGGATTATGAAGACAGCGCACTCTCTTGTTAACAAATCCTGAAGATAGTGTTTCAATGCAGAGCAATCCTTTGCATCTTACTGGATAGTATGTATGTCATCTTTGAGATGTAAAGCCCCATATCATCTCAGTCAGCCTAAACATGTGTATATTTTAGAAAATACTTACTATTGTGTATCTTTCTCTTATGGACACATGAAAAAGCATTCAAATATCACTATGACCAGCAGGTTACCCTTTGGAGAAAGTATTCTACACCGAAGCTCACTGATCTCAATGTTCTATAAATATCTATTATAAAGATGGTATAGTACTAAATACTTATTTTTACATTGTAGGGCCATCAACCGGATTTGAATTTAAGCAACACCCTGTGAATCTTACCACCACCACCACTGCAACTCCAGCCAAAGCCTTCATTGGAGACACATCTTCTGCTGGTCTGGATTGTGAGGAGGAACAGTCTGGTCCCTCAGGTTTGTGTGGCCAGGCTGCAAGGGTGAGCCTCACTCAGCCTATTAATACAACATCATCAGCAAACATCATCAGTAAACATAGTGCTGAAGATCCTGCAGTCCCCTCCTCAACATACTATAGTTGGGTAGGCCTCCTGCGGCCAAACATCCATCAGCATATCTGTGGTGTGCACCCTAATCCTCGCTTCTGTATGGCCAACACCTACAACATCTGCAGTTGAGCCGGGGCTCACTGTTATGGTGCACAACATTCCAAGGTTACAGAGTAGTGAGGGTAGGACATTTGTAGGGACATTATAGAGTCATTTACCCCTTTCTGCTTTTGGTGGACCTTCATCTTCAGCCAACTTTCCACCAGGCTCCTCCACAAAAAGGTAGACCAGGAAACCTTGTAGACACCTGTCATCACCTAGGAGCCTGCAACTTTGGAGACATCAGACCCTCTAAGGGGTTATATGATGGAACCACACATGCAACTACCGAGCAAGACTTTACTACGCAGGCTTAACAACGCATATGGGTTTACATCGCATGTGTTTACCACGCTCAGTTTTACCTTTACTTTACCATGCATGCCTTTACAACGCAAACCTAAGTATTTTGCAGGTACATATAAAGCCTTTATATAGATATCTAAGGGCAATAGTAAATTCTGATGATAACTACCCGGTAGCGCGTCACTTTAAGTTGGTACATAACAAGAACTTAAATGACTTGAGCTACTTCGTCATTGACTCTGTTCCGAAAAATATAAGGGGAGCCAATAGGGAGAAGCAGCTAAGGCAATTAGAGTCTAAATATATTCTATTGCTTGACACTAGAATCCCTAATGGATGGAATACGGGGGAGGACCTGGACAATTTCCCTTTAGACCTAACTTGCATCACTATTCCATACCTGATTTCTGTATATTTGTTGTAGGACTAGTTCTACATTTGAAAATAAGGGATAAGCTGAGCTATTATGTAATGAATGATAATATTTTGTAACATTTTTTAACATTGTTATGACTTGAGTTATGTAGTGAATAACCTAAGTATCAGCTTCAGTATAATCTATGGTGGTTCTATATAAGATTGTGATTTATGAAATGTTTAATGATTACAGTGGACCTATAGATCTTGGACTTAAAGAGTATTGTTGTAATGTCTTTGTATTGATGTTTGCTCTTTGGAGATATCCAAATTAATATCTGCACTTGCACTTTACATTAATGGGTCTGGTCTGGAACGAATTATTCGTGAATTTGTTTCTCATATGTACTACCCATTTTTTTACTTATATTTTTTATCCTGGAATTTTTTTATATGAATTTTAATATAAAGTTTTTCTAAGATCGATATGCACTTTAATTGCACATTAGTAATTTTGTTTTGTTGTACCAGCACTTTTAAGGAGTTAATTGCGGTTACAGGAAGAGGTCAGGTACTGATGCAATGAACTAGGGTTTACAATTATAACAAGTTCCAAAACCATTTGCCACTTGGCCTTTATTACTATTAACTCTGTATTTTTAAACAGTTTTATAAGTGATTGGTTATTATATGTGGACTTTTATCCTATTTAGATACATGGTTTTTACACATATTTATGTTTTTAAATATGTATTTAGGATTTATGTAACACCATCAGACCCAATATGAAGTTTGTTGCAATGTAGTATCTCTTTTATCTCTATGAGTAACGTGATTCAGCCTATCGAGGAAGTAACACTATATATGTTGAACACCATGTCCTGGGGGTCATGTGATCAAGGCTGCTGCCACGCAGCCGAAACACGTCATGCTGGCATTGAGAACAGAATAAAAGCACTTAATATTCAAACCGGAAAGCGCACTACTGTGGTCTGTACCTGAAAAGTATTGGAGATTACAGAAGTTCAGGACCTATGGTGATATATATACGTCATGTGAACAAGGCTCCTCGGAGCCGAAACGTCATACGATGTGCTTGCACTAATTAAATTACTTGCACGAACTTGGACCGTGTCTGCGTTGTTCTATGGAGTGTGGGGGATCCCTAACCTATGGAGAGAGAACGCTGTTCTACGGATATATAAATATATATTTATATATATATTATACAAACACACATACATATATATTTATGTATGTGTGTGTGTGTGTGTGTGTGTATATATGTATATGCGGACTGCGCTATATAGGCAGCACAATCAACCCTCTAAAAATGAGAATACTCGAACATCTGAGGGCGATAGATAAAAAAGATGCTGCATATCCTGTTGCGCGTCATTTCGCAGAAAAACATTCCAGTGATCGCAACAAACTAAAGTTTTTTGGTTTCGACTGTGTTTATTCAAATGGGAGAGGAGGTGACAGAACCCGCAAGGTGCGTAGATTAGAGTCGCGATTTATAATAGATCTGCAGACTAAATTTCCAAAGGGACTGAATTGCGGGAGGAATTGGCCTCACATTTGGGGGTATGAATTATTCTTATGATTTGTGCATAAAATCTATAGGCTGATTCACAGCATGATGAAATTAAACATGCCCCGTTAACAAATGGTGCAATAACTGTATAATAATGGTTGAGATGAATGTCTAGCTGTAACTCATTGAATAGCGCTTTGAATGTGGTTTCACAGGATGTTGATAATTGAAGGGACCCTTGCCGATCCACGGCAAGATAAATGGAGTACATTGTACACTGCTTTTATTTTCCAAATGATGACATTTTGATCATGGAATGTAATTGATATGATGTATCTAAAAATCAATGCAGCAAAATGGACTGTAAAGTATACATAACTAACACAGAAACGGGCAAACAAAGTAAATATGTTTATATATGTACACGCTACAAAATGGCGCCCGTGTTTGCGCTACGGCGCTAGTCCCTTTTCTATTGCGAGACACACTGACTAATGAATTTAAACATGTCGTCTTCCGGTGTGATGTTAACACCGAAGAAGGCCGACTGCTGAATCGCGTCTGTTGCCCGCTTGAAAATAAAGGTTCTTCAAGCACCCCGTGAGTGCAGTTTTTCTTTACAATATTGGAAAAGTGGAGCGATAATTTAATGCGGATACCACAGCCGCATATTCGCACCTGCTCGAGAGTGCTTCCAAAGAAAAAGTGGAGTGGGAGCGTGAATATATATATATATATATATATATATATATATATTTATGTATGTATGTATATACTAGCAGCCCGTCCCGACGTTGTCCGGGTATGAATTGCTGCCGGCCAGTAGTATATTGTTTTGTAGGATTTCGTTTTGATAGCATTTCTTATCTGTGACAGGCCTGTGAAACGCTCCGATTCAAAGTGCACTGCTGATGCACTTAAGAGTGCGTGTTCAGTAGTGTGTGAACTTGAGTTTCCCTACTTTATTTTTCCTTGCAATATTATATAGCGCAAACTCAACAACATGGCATGAGCACAAATTACAGTACTGAAGAACACATTCATTTGTGGTAGGCAAGGGGAGACAAAGAGATTTGCCTGGAATCCCAGGATGTTGAGCTGATGCCGAGATTCGAACGTAGCTCCCCAGCTCTAAAGTTCACAATTCTAGAACTTGTTGCGGGAGGTGTGTCTAAAAGTGTATGTGGGTGCTGGCCATCAATGAGAAAGACCTGTGCATTTTTCAAATGGGTGGTAAAAAAATATGAGTATGTTGCTGGAGATGTGGGCCGCCGTGCCACCAATGTACTGAGGGAGGGTAAACACCCATTATTCTGCAACTTTCTTTCCGCATACCATCACTCTGCATACTTTCATTACGAAAGTACTATGACTCCACAATGCCATTATAACGCATGGCATTACATTTTATATGCTTTTACCATGCATACATTTACAACGAAATTCGTTGTAAATGCATAAATGGAAAAAGCATGTTTTTTTTATGTTTGGATAAGGTAAGTATGTGTATAGGGGTATATGTTTTGGGGTACTGAGGTGTATGTTTTAGGGTGTTTGGGTAATTTAAGGGTTCAGATATTGTTTTGGGTTATGGGGTACAGGGGTAGTTTTAGGGTTTAGGGATAGGTGTGGGTTTTGGGGTACAGGGTTTTTTTAGGGTTCAGGGCTAGGTTTGGGTTTTGGGTATAGGGGTATTTTTAGGGTTCAGGGGTAGGTTTGGGTTTTGGGGTACAGGGGTATTTTAAGGGTTCAGGGCTAGGTTTGGGTTTTGGGGTACAGGGGTATTTCTAGGGTTCAGGGCTAGGTTTGGGTTTTGGGGTGCAGGGGTATTTTAGGATTCAGGGGTTGGTTTGGGTTTTGGGGTACAGGGTTATTTTTAGGGTTCAGGGCTAGGTTTGTGTTTTGGGGTACAGGGGTATTTTTATGGTTCAGGGGTAGTTTTGGGTTTTGGGGTACAGGGGTATTTTGAGGGTTCAGGGCTAGGTTTGGGTTTTGGGATGCAGGGGTATTTTAGGATTCAGGGGTTGGTTTGGGTTTTGGGGTACAGGGTTATTTTTAGGGTTCAGGGCTAGGTTTGTGTTTTGGGGTACAGGGGTATTTTTATGGTTCAGGGGTAGTTTTGGGTTTTGGGGTACAGGGGCATTTTAGAGTTCAGGGGTGGATTTGGTTTTTGGGGTACAGTGGTATTTTTAGGGTTCAGGGCTAGGTTTGGGTTTTGGGGTACAGGGGTATTTTTAGGGTTTAGGGATAGGTTTGGGTTTTGGGGTACAGGGTATATTTATAGAGTTAAGATGGGTTAGTGTTTAAGGGTGTTGGGGTATTTTAAGGAGTAAGGGTGGGTTATGATTATGGGGTGCAGGGGTATTTAAAGGGAGCAGGGTGGGATTAGCACACAATATGAGACATGGCATGAAGGGCGGAACGTACCACACGCCCCCAGCATTTGTCACGCCCCAGCACACGCCCACAGCACAACGCAGACATGCCCACAAGGGACTACTTTGCTGACACGGTTCTTTTACCTTTTAAATGTATATGGTGGGCGTCTGCATAGCCTATGTCCTTCTGCTGCAACTGCCCTTTCAAACGCTGTATTGGGTGTTGTGATTGGTGCTGTGGTTCCTGAGATTACCCGCCTCAAAGGTTTGGGCTCTCTCTTTATTATATTAGTATAGATTTCAAACCAACTCCTCCCACAGAAAGAGCGGAGGCCACCCGGGGGACAAGTTAAAAGGAGCTTTATTGGATTTCAGACGGCATAATGCATTTCGGGCTACATATATATATATTACCTACTGGCGGTCGGCAGTAGGTAGTTATAGTTAGGACCTTCTTTCCATAGGAAATCCACAATATTCTATTTGGATTAACTTTGGCGCCGGTGGACGAATCTTCGCGAATTTCTCCAAGAAAATGGTCTGCTCTGCTCCGCTCCTTCCCTGAAAGTTTGGGGGTGATTCATCAAATGGGGGCCGAGAAAAAAGGGCAGTCCCAAAACATGTTTTCCCCATGCAATTTTCCATAGGGACCTTTAGCCAGGGCTACAGCCCGAACGGCTGAACGGAATTGCACCAAATTTGGCAGAGAGGTAGAGTTCGGTTCGCAGATTGTGCTTTTTGTCAAATGGTGTAAATCCGTTCAGTAGTTCCTGAGAAAATCAAAAGTAAAATCATAGTGATATCTAGAGACGAAGTACTGCATGCGTATGGAAATCCGTACAATTACGAGCACGAGCTGCATGCTGATTGGATGTCAACTGTCTGTCAACACTCCAAACCAGGAAGTGTTGGCATCCATCTTGTGCCTCTGTAAAACCGAGTCACAAGAAAGCAGTAAAACAAAGTTAAAAAATAAGGAAAGGGGGCAGTGTTGAAACATCCTGACCTTCTAGGCCTGCTCAAGGGGTCCCACATGGATCTTTAGGCCCCCAATTTAAAAAAAAAAAAAAATCGCGGGGTACGTGTATAGGTAAAAAAACCTAGAAGTCCGTTTTATTCTTAATTAGCCTCCGGGGGGCCAAACCTCAGGGGCAATTTTTTTCCATAAAGGAGGGCTTGTAAGGCCCCCCGCTGCCCCGGGGACCACCACCCCCGTGGGGTTAAAAAAACATATATATATGTATATATATCCAGAGAACAGCGCTTTTCCTCCGTGAGTCCTCCACACCACAGAACACGCAGACACGGACCAGGTTGAGTGCAATTTTCGTTTTATTCAGGTGCAAGCACGCCGCATGACGTTTCGGCTCCGAAGAGCCTTGTTCACATGACAGTGTTCACTACTGTGAGTCGTTCTTTTAAAGTGCCAGTGTCAGATGTTAATTGGGTCACATGCTAGGGCTAGGTATGGACATAGATAAAATACTTCTAGATAGCGATCAAATACCAAGGGAAGATTTATATAGCGATAATGTCCAAGAAACATTTCCCTCATAATGTGTTTCATTTACATCTAATGATATTCACGGAAATGACATATGTATTTTTTTATATATTTTTTCAATTTTCCAGAACATAGAGCATTGTGGAATTTGCTAATTACGGTTAAATACCTATTGATATTGCACAAAGATTAATTTAATAAGTTAAATACAATTACTTATCAATATTATGTCAACTGCAAAATTATAGCTAAACATAGGTTCGACTTAATAAATATGCATATAATTGTTGAATAATTCATCATTCATAAAATGAAAACATTGGGATAATTTTTTCCGGGAAAGAAATATTACATTAGGTTCTAATTAAAGTGCTAGTGCTAAAGTGCTAATGCTTAATCTAATGTGCAAATTACGCAACTGTGCAAAAATGCTATATTATCAGTACCCGAAATTCTTTGTACTGTTAATTGTGCAAACACACGCATAAATGTAAACAAAATAATACGAAGTTCATTCTTTCCACCTGAATAAGTCAAACTATCAAATAATGTCACTTGCAAAATCGACAATATGTGCATTGTAAACTCCACTTTTTGGTCTTTTCATAAAATAAATCATTGCCTGAGGTTTTTACACAATTTCATGTAGAAGGCTATAACTCGCCCATACATCAAGTAATATTGTGAATTGAAAGACAATTAATGGGTTTACAATTAGTGTTCTGTGAATCAACTACTGGGATACAAGGGTCCTCCGAGTTGAACCAGCAACACCATGCCCCTATATTAACATAAAAAAAACTATTTGTTTCTCTGATCAGTTAGCAGCCGCAACTATGCTTCAGAGACTCCATGTCAAAGCAGTCTATCATTGCTTGTAAAAATACACCCTAGTTCATCCCAGCCGGGAATGATATCTAGTATGTATGGTGTAGTTGTTTCATATAATACAAGATTCACAATTAAATTATTCACAATTAAATTATAACAGACACGTGTACATATCTTCCGTGACGTTTAATCCTGTCGGTGCTTTGGTGTTAAGTAGGAGGATGTATCTAGTTTCCAGCTTTCTTAATTTTGTCTCCCTGTCACCTCCACGTCTGTTGGTGTTGATCTTGTCAATTACATAATATTTGAGCGAGTTGTTATTGCTCTGGTGATAATCACGGTAGTGACGGGCGACAGGGTAGGTGTTATCCCCATTTGTAATAGCCCTCAGATTTTGGAGTATACGCTGGTGCACCGGGAGTTTGGTGCTCCCAACGTATTGTAATGAGCAGGGACATTGCAAGATGTAGACGGCATACTAAGTTTTACACGTCAACACCTGTGAAATTTGATGTTCTATATCACTAAAACCATCCCTGTACGTTTTGGTGTTGATGCCATGAGTGCACGCCTTGCATGTCTTGCACTTGTAAAATCCTTTATTTGTTTGCCACCAAGTGCTCTTTTTAACTGGTTCTGGATTGGTATCCACTATTTGGTCTTTTAGGGAGGGTGCCCTACTGTACGTTAGGGATACTTTCTTGGGTAAACTATCACCAATAATGGGGTCACTAGTCACTAAGGGCCAGTGTTTGTTGACAATCTTGTAGATGTCACGAGATTGCCTACTGAACCCAGTGATAATTCTAAAATCAGATTTCCCCCTTGCCTCTTCATCATCTATTTTAGTATTACGGAGGCTACCCTCAAGGAGTTCCTCCCTGGTGATTGTATTAGATTTGGTGATGGCCCTATCAATCATTTGAGTTGAATATCCCCTCTCTAGGAACCGCTCCCTACTCTCATTTTGAGCCTTCTGTAACTCAACAGGATCACTACACCCACGTTTCATCCTAAGCATCTCCCCATAGGGGATGCTTGATATGAGGTGCTTGGGGTGTGCGCTGGCAGCATGTAAACTGCTGTTTCCAGCAGTCAATTTATGGAAAATCCTAGTATGTAAATGGTCATTATCAATGTACACCTCCTTGTCCAGAAAAGTTACTGCATCCTGACTGAGTGTGGCAGTGAATGTGAGATTTAATTCATTATTATTGATGTTATTAATGAACATCAAAGCTGACTCCTTACTGCCTCTCCAAATAATAAACAAATCATCGATAAAACGATGCCAAGCAATAATATTGTTATCGATTTCATTCAGGTATGTGGTTCTGAGGACCAGCTCCTCCTAAGCACCCATGTGCAAACATGCGAAGCTTGGTGAGAAGCTGGCCCCCATCGCCACACCCTGAAGTTGACGGTAAATCAAATTGTTGAACATAAAGATGTTGCTTTTTAAACAGAAATCCAACATGTCCAATAACATTATGTTGTGTGCATCAAATCTTTCTGTGCGTCTGGATAGGTAATGTTTCACCGCCATCAATCCTTGTTCATGTGTGATACTCGTGTACAACGAGGTTACATCCAATGCTATAAGCCAATCTCCCCGACTCCAATCAATATCTCTAATTTTAACCAAAAAATCACTGGTATCACGTATACAGGAGTCTAATTGTTGTACATAGCCCTGTAAAAAATAGTCTATGTAAATCGAGGTTCGTTCAAGCAAACTTCCTCTGGCCGAGATGATCGGTCTGCCAGGGGGGTTTAATGGGTCCTTATGTACCTTTGGGATAAAGTACATAATCGGCAATACAGGGTTGTCCACCTTTAGGTATTTGAATTCCTCATCACTGATCAATTTTGAGGACTACCAACGGGACAGTTTTTGATGGTATTCAGTTCTGATCGATGCCACCGTTTGTGCCTTGATGCGTTCATAACATTCCCTGTTGTTGATTTGAGAGTATGCTTCTCTATCATAGTTAATTTTTGTCATCAGCACTATATTCCCACCTTTATCACTTCCTCTGACAATGATATTTTTCTCTTGTGCTAGGCGGGTAATAATTGCTTTATATCCTTGTGATAGTCTATCAAATTTCCATTTAGATTTGGACATGTTGCATTTTAGTTCTTTTAATTCCCCTATCACATTCTCATGAAAAATGTCAATGGAGTCTCTCGGGAGTACTGGGGTAAACGTTGAGGGTGGTTTAAAAGGTGTAGTCGTTAATGACCTGTTGCCAAGTTCATCCAGGTCGCCTGTATTTTCACTTTCTTGTGTGTTCTCATCATACCCAACTCCATCCGTTTCCCATAGTTCTGTTATAGTTCGAGTACCTTGGGTAAGTACAACTGTATTTTCCACATTGATTACTTTAGTCACATGTTTGGCTTTAGAGGCATAAAGTTTACGCAGTTTAAGTTTTCTTACTGCTTTATAAATGTCACATCTAGTTGCTGGATAATTGAAATTGCACTGTGGAGCAAAAGACAACCCCAGATTTAATATCTCCTCCTCTTTGGTTGTTAAATTAAAGGGAGTTAAGTTGACAATTGTTTGGTTCTTACCTCGAGTTAGTTTGACTGGGTTGCAGTTCCCTGGCCTCTGCCTCTCTTTCTCCTTTGATATCCTCCTCTTACACGCCCTGGACCTCTGGCGCCTCCTGAAGTTTGCTCGCTGCTTGCGTGTTTTTGCTGAGTGCTTGATCTCAGGGTTTGTAGTCTTTGCTGGCATAAAAAAACAATCTCTTGCCCCGGTGATGGTTTTGCAATGCCAGTTGCTTACGCCTGGTTGCGGCGCTCTGTTTCAGATCCAGAGTCGAAATCCGAACTTAGGGGCCGATTATGATGGAGGATTTTCCGCATCCTCCGGGCCGGCGGAAGCCACCGCCGGCCCGGAGGATGCGGAAAATCCTCTGCGGACCCACCAAAGACCCACCGCCACAGTAGGATGGCTGGTGGGTCCTGGTTTCCGTCCGCAGCTTTTCCGCCGCGGTTGGCTTACAACCGCGGCGGAAAAGCACTAATATGGTGATGGTGTCTCTCAGACACCGTCAGCCATATTAGGATGCCCGAAAAGAAATGCTTTTCCACGGCGGGTTTTCCGCCGTGGAAAAGCATACGGAGCTTCACTGCGGGGGCCCGTTGCGGGCCCCCTGGGTGAAGGGGGGTTGGGGGTGCACATGGGGGTACCTATGGTACCCCCCTGCATTTGTATGCAGTAATCGGCAGGCACCGCGCGGTGCCTGCCGCTTGCTGCATACAAATGCAATGTATGCATTTTTAACATTGCGGCGGGTGCAGCTTGAAGCTGCACCCGCCGCAATGTTAAAGATTGAGGATGTGACCGCCACCCTGGCGGTCACATCCTAATCTGCACGGAGGGACCGCCGCAGCCCCTGCGGATGGTCCCTCCTACTCTATGGTGGCGGACGGACTCAGGTCCGTCCGCCATCATAATCGGCCCCTAAATGTGGAGTTTGTCGTGTCAACCTGCTCCCTGGTTTGTCTATTTGCTTTATGCTTGGGCTGAGTTTGAGGTTTATTGCTTCCTCCGCGCAATGAGTCATACTTTCGAGAGAACGTAAATATTTGTCCTAAATCGTAATCATTACGATCTCGCTGGAATTTGTACGTTTTCCTCTCGATGATTTTCGCTTCCTCTTTTTTCAGGCGCGCATTCATTGCTTTAAGGAGTTGTTCCTCTTCCTCACTTTCGCCCAAACTTGATAGTTGTTCATTTATAGTCTCAATTTCAATCAGTAACTTAGCACGGTCAATGTCCGCATATTTAATTAAGATCTGAACTTGACGGCGAGATGCTTCCAAATTACATTCCGCCCATTCCTTCATTAAATCAGGGTTGGGGTCATCATAGGGAGCTGTTAAAAAGCGCAATCCGCGAGGGATACGATTTACTTCCACATACCTCTGTAGCGATTTGGATTCCCACCATTTCGACTGCTCACTGCGGGATTTTTTCTCCAATGTTTTGATTAGGTCTCGTAAAGCACTGCTGCCGCTGCTACTGGCTAAATTGTCAGGTTTCTCCCGGGTGTTGCTTAGGGGAGGAGAACTGTCGGAAAACATTGTTAATGCCAATGCCTCCCAGTCTTGAACACTGTCAGTCGACATACTTGCTAATTTCCTGATTTGTAGATAGGCGTCCTGACTATTCCAAGTTGGATCGTTGGATGACAGGAACGCCCAAGCACTTAACTCCTTTCCTAATAGTATACCGCGTCTGATTTGTTGCCGGTGTGTCGAGTCAATTACTGCCGGTTTTTCCTCAATTCGGCACGCCAACTTGTGAGCTCGTTCCCTCCCTGTTGTAACTTGTATATTTCAGCGGTGGATGGGGGTCTAGCAAACCTTACTCCTTCCGGGGTTCAAACAAAGTCCTAGAAACAGTTCCAGGGGAGTTTCCGATTAGGTGCTGACCATAGAGTAAGGAGGGTCTCGTGTGTCGATCGGCTCGGAAGCTGGCCGGTCAATATATCCAGAGAACAGCGCTTTTCCTCCGTGGGTTCAGAGTCCTCCACACCACAGAACACGCAGACACGGACCAGGTTGAGTGCAATTTTCGTTTTATTCAGGTGCAAGCACGCCGCATGACGTTTCGGCTCTGAAGAGCCTTGTTCACATGACAGTGTTCACTACTGTGAATCGTTCTTTTAAAGTGCCAGTGTCAGATGTTAATTGGGTCACATGCTAGGGCTAGGTATGGACATAGATAAAATACTTCTAGATAGCGATCAAATACCAAGGCAAGATTTATATAGCGATAATGTCCAAGAAACATTTCCCTCATAATGTGTTTCATTTACATCTAATGATATTCACGAAAATGACATATGTATTTTTTATATATTTTTTCAATTTTCCAGAACATAGAGCATTGTGGAATTTGCTAATTATATATATATATATATATATATATATATATATATATATATATGTTTTCAGCTCTCCCTCCCCCCGTACACACCCCGGGGATCGCCACATTCCTGGGGCAGTAATATGTAAAATGACCTTTCAGCCCCGGGGACCTGCACCCCTGGGGCTTTTTAATGTTGAGAGGGGGTCGCGCGGCCCCCCTCCTGGAGCCTTTGATGGCCATGGGGACCACCGCCTCCCAGGGCCGGCTCCTGCAGTGTCCCGGGGTGCCTACCTCCGGGACACTGCTGTTTGCTATGGTAGGGCTGGAGCGTCATCGTTCCCACTTTACCACAGCAAACTGCTTTCCTATTTGAAAGAGAGAGCAAGTTAATTTGCTCTCTCTTTCAAGTAGGAAAGCAGATTGCTTTTCGTTAGAGACAACAGCATGTAAGCTGCTCTCTCTGACAAAGCAATGCCGGCTCTCGAAGGATGCGGGAAGGATCGTGGGGGCATTCGGGCTAAAAAAAAAAAACAGTTCTTTTGAGAACTAACTTTACTGGTGAAAAAAAGAGCTATATTTCAATGAAAGTATGTGAAACTTTCAGGTTTTTTTTGTGCACCAGTCGTACTCTCTATGCATGAGCAGCCTCGTTTCCAAGCCCATGTTTCTTTCTTTTTCTTTAAGTTCGCCAATCAAAGCTGTCCTCATTTCAGGTATTAAATTTGCCGCTCTCTTTTCCCGGGCCGTGTGTGTAATCTGCTGCTATACTTTTGTAATATATTAATAATCATATTGCCGAGGCAGCAAACGTTGATTACATACTCCGTCCTCCGCCATTTTAGTAGTTTTCCTCCGTTATTTTTTTTATACCTATTACTTTCATTTTACCCTCCGCCTATCTTGTCTGTGATCGATGAGATTTCCTGCCACAGACACAACGGTGTTTGTCCATGGCCTCTGATGTTATCAGACTTGGTCACACGCATACCTAAAAACTAATTTGAAGCACGTAAGCCACAGCCATTACAACGCGTATCCGTCAACAGAAAGACGTTATCATGCTTATGCCTTTATCATGGGTGGTAAATGTACATGGCTAACGACATACTCGTGCTCCCACCATTATCATCGCGGGTTCTTCACCCGCTCAGTGCTTCGGGCACCACCAACTCAGTGACTAAAGAGGCCACGCATGTAGTAGTGGGCCCCCTTGTTCGGTAGTTTGAGAACAACTCTAAAATGGCGTACAACACGTGCGCTCTGTCTTTTTTATACATAGGGTCACGTGTGTAGTGATGAATGTGTGGATGTGTGTGGTGTGGGCGTATACCAGCCGTGAGAGAGTGTGTGTCAATCTGACAACTAGACCTGCAACTAAGAAATCACTACAATGGAAATCTGGGCTTTGTACTGTTGTTGTGTGTTCCTGGTAGCGTAAGCACAGTAGGCTGTACTAACGTATTCAGTCTCGATTAATTTACCACCTCCCCCAGGGGCTTTTAAATGTTGGGAGAGGGATCAATAATTGTGCTGACTTTTCTCATTTAGCGTGCAGTACTATATTGTTTTATAAAATGTATAAGTCTTCAAACTATCTTTACTCTCACGACGTACGGCCGCTATTTCCGTAATTGATTTTAAAAGTAATATACGCTTTTTAAAAAAAATATATATTTTTATTCATAAAGTTTTCCCCCCCTTTTTTTTTGTACAGGGCACAAATATTAAAATTAGAAAATAAAACAAAGAAAGAATACAGCATAGAGAGGTATAACAGTTCATAAAAACCATCGGATTAACTTGAACAGATATAATCAAAACATAGTTGAGCACAAATCAGACGAGTGGATTAAATCCTAGAGGCACTAATTTTAATACCCCCTATCCCGGATCTATCTCCTTCCATCTTTGGATTGGTTCCCATATTTCCTTTCCTAATTTCTTACCATTTCTGCCTTTCCTAGCTTAAATTGCTTTCTCAAGATTATACGTGGCTAGTAGCTTTGTTAACCATTGGTGGAATGTGGGTGGTAAACGGTCGAGCCAAGCTGTGGCAATAAACAATCTCAGAACAGCCATGGCTGAAAATATTCATAATATGTTTGGGTAGCATTATCACTTATTCCGAGAAGCACCACTGCTGGTGTAAGTGTGATTTCTATCCTTAATGATGTTTTAAGGAACAGTTCAATTTCATCACAGGTAACCTTTAAATGGGTGCAAGTTGCAAGCATATGAACTAAATCAGCTTCATCGCTGTCGCATCTTGGACACGTAATACCAGCTGTGCCTCCCCATTGTGCTATCCTGGCGGGCGTGTGATATAATAGATATAGAGTCTTATAGTGTTGTGCCTGAAGTGGTGCCGAACACAAAAGTTTCTGGCCTAGCTCCAATGACCTATGAAAACATTTCTTCTCTACTCCCAGTTTCTGTACCCATTTGTACTCAAACTTTTCCAAATCATCTGTTTGGTGCTCTATCAATTCACCATAAATTCTTCTGATTGTGCATTCTGTACCATTCTGTATATTATCCAAAATGGGATTCAAGCTGAATCCAGCCGCCCCTCCAGTTTTTGTCAACATAAAACTCCTTATTTGCAAATACTTAAAAAAGTGAGTCGAATCCAGACTATATATTGCCTGCAGAGCACTAAACTGCATAATCCCCTGTGCTCCCATAATATCACCCATCTTCGTGATTCCATGGATTGCCCACTCGTTGAAGACAGGCCCTGAGAATATGTCACCAGGGAGGTTAGGGTTATTTTTTAACCTAGTGTAGGCGTTATATTTACCAAGGCCAAACTTTTTCGCGAATGATGTCCATATCTTATGGGCTGCCATGACTGTTTTAAATGTAGTCCTCTTAAAATAACTATGATCAGTAATCTTCAAGAAGAAGTTCTCAGCATGGTCTCCTAGAACCAGTGTATAGATCGCTAGGGATCCTAACTCATCTTGCCCTTCCCTTTCTCCCCCTCCAAATAGTCCTGCCATATACTGAAGGGATGCCGCCCAGTAATATAATTTTAAATCTGGTAGGGCCCACCCACAACGCTCCCTGGGGAGTGCCATAAATCTCAGAGCCCATCGGGTTTTTCCATGCGCCCAAACAAAACGATTTATCATATGTTCCAGGGTCTTGAACCATTTTGCCTCAAATAATAAAGGTATAGCCCTGAATAAATACAGAAATGTTGGTAGGAAGATCATTTTAATTATATTAGTTCACCCTACTATTGAAAAATGGATGTTATGTAGCCTGTCTAAGTCCTTCTTGGCTTTATTTAATATTTATTACAGGTGTTATATTTACCTCTACTAGTTTGTCTAAATTTGCTGTAATTGTTACCCCTAGATATACTCCACTTTGTACCACCCGACTATCTACACTAAGGGGCAGATTTACAATAACTGGCGCATCCCCAGGGATGCGCCAGTTATTGTGCGCCGCAGCTCCGCCACCCATGGTGCGCCGCATTTACAGTGCGGCGCACCATGGGGCAAAAACGGCACAGATGCGTCACGCATCTGTGCCGTAAAAGTGACGCATTGCTGGAGTTTCGTCGCAAGCGCGACGCAGCTCCAGCAATGCTCTGGGGGGGCCCTATCTGTCCAATGCTGCGTCAAGCCTTACGCTTGCTTCAAGCAGGCGCAGGGTTTTGACGCAGCATTGGCCTAAAAGTGCCTGCGTGAAATCTTGTAGATTTCACGCAGGCACTTTTGCGAGGCGCACCTGCCCCGGAACGCCCACCCTGCGCTGGAACGCCCACAGGTGGCGCAAGGCTTTACAACGTGATGCATCTGCCTAGATGCGTCACGTTGTAAATGAGTCGCAGGGATGCGCCACGTTTACGCCGCTGTTGCGTGACGCAATGGCGGCGTAAACGTGGCGCAAGTCCGACATAAATCTGCCCCAATGTGTTTTACTCTTTTTAATAATCTGCGTTTTAGTAGTATTCATGGCATAGCCAGACACTTCTCCAAACTGTTGGGCTTCCATCTCCACCAATGCTATGGCTTCTGTGGGTTTCGGAGTAAAATCGCTACATCATCGGCATAAGCCAAAATTTTGCATTTGTCCCTATAAATGTCTACTGGGCAGATGTTATCATTTAAATCCATGCGTCGTATATACGGGTCCATATAGAGAGCAAAAAGAAGCGGGGAGCAGGGGCACCCCTGCCGCGTTCCCCTCTTGATCTTAAATTGAATAGTATACCCTGCATTTACTCGTATATGAGCAGTTGGGTCTGCATATAATACCTGCAAGGCTCTCACCACTCCCCCTCCAAACCCCAGCCTCTTCAAGATAAACCATATAAAGTCCCAGGAGACCCGATCAAAGGCTTTTTCTGCATCCAATAGCATTACCGCCATCGGGTCTTCTGTAACCTCTGCAGCATCTAAAAGAGTGACGACTTTTCATGTGTGGTGGGTGGTACCTCTCCCTGGTATAAACCCGTGTTGGTTAATGCTCACAAGGGAACTGATTACTTTGGCAACTCTGAGCGCCAATATCTTGGAGTATATTTTTGTATCCACATTCATCAGAGTTATTGGTCTATATGATCCAGGTTGGTTAGGTGGTTTGCCCTTTTTTAAAATTATAACGATATCTGCCCCTGCCCAACTATTCGGGATTGATATTCCTCCCTGCGCCTGCTGCATTGTGATGATCAAATCCTGTTTAATTACATCCCAAAAAATCTTTAAAAATTCCACTGGAATTTGGTCAGGTCCTGCAGCCTTCCCAGAGAGGAGACTAGTTAAGGCAGCCAAAATCTCTTCAGAGCTAAATGGATCTTCCAGTTTCTTTGCCTCCTCCTCCGGCAGAATAGTTACTGGGATGTCTTGCAGATAATCATTTATCTTAGAGACGTCAGTTGTATTCTGTTGATCGTATAATGAAGTATAAAATTTCCTAAATACTTCTCGTATCCCCTCTGGGTCTGACACTGTTATTCCTACATCATCCTGAACCTCCCGTACTTGGCCAGTGGAGACATTTTGCCTTGTACGTATAGCAAGGGTACGGCCCACAGACTCATTAAATTCGTAGCACCTTTCTCTGTTTACTAGATATGTTTTAGCTGCCTTATTGGCTATGCTCTCCTGCGCCTCCATCTTTGCTTTAGCTATTCTAATTAATACCTGGTCCAGAGATGCGCCCCTTATCACGATATTGGTTAATTCATCCTCTGCATCTGCCACCGCTTTATTGAGATCTGCATCCTTTTGTCTTTCCCTCCTCCGACTAGCTACACTATAACTTATTGTCTCCCCTCGAACGGCTGCTTTGAACGAGTCCCAGACGTTCCCAGCCGCCGTGCTAGCTCTGTTGATATTTAAAAAACTAGTAATCCATTCCTTCATATGGATAACATAGGTCTCGTCTTTTAACAGCCCTCTCTCGAATGTCCATATGCGGTCCGGACTTTTACTTCCAAGATTTACTGTTAAGATCAGGGGGTTATGGTCAGACATTATACGTGGGAGCTTCTCAATTTTTATTTTTGATTGGGGCGAGTTTGAGACAAAAAAGTAGTCTAACCTAGCACATACCCGATGTGGCGCTGAGTAGTAAGTAAACCCCTGTTAGTCAGGATATATTGTCCCCCCTACATCTATCAGAGCATTATTCCTTACGAGGCTACATAATGAGCGCCAGACTCTCCTTTTTCTACCCTGATACCCCCCATTGGAGACCAATCCGGGTCCACCTGCCCCATTGATATTAAAATCCCCAGTTAAGATAACAGTTGACGACCAGGTGGACAACTCCAGATCCAAAAAATCAAAGATATCAGGGTCATCTTCTGTTGGGCCATATATACACCCTAAAGTAACCCATTCTTCATTAACTTTATATTCTATGAGGGCCCACCTGCCCCATCGATCCTCAAGCTTCCTCCTTATTATAAGGTCTCTTTGTTTTGACAAAATTGCCACTCCTCTATTTTTGGCCCCCTGCTTAGTATAGGCTAGTACACGATATCCCAACTGGTCTAACAAGTGACCCTGTTCTCCCTCTATATGAGTTTCCTGCAGGCACACTAGGTCCACATTTAAAGATCTTAACCACGTTGCCACCCGCTGCCTCTTAGCACGATCATTTAATCCACAAATATTCACAGTAATTATGCGAGTACCCATTAATGTGCATCAGTTAGGTGTCCCAACAAGTTAACATCAGCAAAACACATTATTTTATCATTTCCTCCTCGTTGTTATCTGTCCCCCCTCTCAATTATACAAATTTCATGAGATCTTCTCTGTGCATAAGTATTCAACCAAAAAACACCAAGGTGCCCTGTACCCCCCCCCCATTGCCCCACCCCTTACGGGCAAATAGGTCAGTCCTGACCTATGCGTGACAGCTGTAGCCCCAGGTGCCACCCGCCCCTCCCTCCCTCCCCCGCTCTAGTTACAATCTTATGTTTATGCCATAGACTGCCGCTGCTGTTGTGTTTAGCCTTGCCCTCTTAATTTTTTCAGATTATTGTTAAATCTTTTGTTTTGTCTGAGTTAGTGCGACCGTCATATTTTTTGAGCCCCCTTTTCTTTGCTTAATCTCGTCAAGATATGCCTGAGCTTTAATCTCTGAGAAAAAGATCTTAGTCTGACCCTTGTCGATTACCTTGAGGCGAGATGGAAACGTTTGGGCGAAAAATAAAATAAAACCCGAAGCCCGCTTCATTGTTCATTAGCCTCCGGGGGGGCCAAATCCCTGGGGCAATTTGTTTTTCATAATGGGGGGCCTAGAGGTTCTTACCTGCGCGGGGATCGCTACCCCCCGGATCTTTAACTATATGTATGCGGGGGACTCATGGCCCCCCGGAGTTCCAGGGACCGCCTCCTCGCCCACTTGAGCCCCCCCCCGGGCCTCTTTTTATTAAAAACATCTGTGCAAAGGGGTTGTAAATGTGGTATTTTACTTTTGTTTCTGTCTTGTAGAGGATCCAGGGTGAATATAAAGTTTTTTTGTACAGCCACTACCTTTCTGCCTGTTACCATAGTAACAGTTCATGGATCACTTGCGTGAGTACAGAGGTTAGAAGTTCATCACAATATGTTGCTAATTGAAATAGTTACTGTGCTGGAGATTTATATTTATTTTTTTCATAGGAACCGTTAGTCGTAGAAGAAGTCAGTGGAAAAGTTTGGTTAGGGATTCATTCCTGTTCGGGGAGTATTGGGGTAACGTGCTCCAAGCGGGACTTTACGAAGCTTAATGTTCATTGGGTGTGAAGTATTAAAAGTAGAAGGGTTAGCAGTCATTCCTTGCTTGTCTGTGGAACAACATAGACATTTTATTGCCTAAAGTGTTCCGAGCACAAGTTTGCTCCTTATTGGGTGGGAACGGTTCACTATTGTCAGTGATATTGTGATGCATTTTCCAAAGGAGTATGGGGAAAGAAAGTAGTAGAGGGCAGGTTAGGAACACTAATAACTCTGTACAGTGCCCATAAGGTGGTGGAGAGGAATTATGAGGGAAACAATTTTTTTAATATGTTTCAAGGGCCATTTATATAATTGCCGTGTGGTGTATAAATCACAGCGGAAAAATGACAGTGTCCTGCGCTGTTTTCTTTTATCAAGTTTGTAGGTGACATACTTCTTAGGAGTACTATTTACTTATAATGTGGTGTTTACTTTCCTGATGGGGAGGTGTGGTTGTGCAGCAAAAAATTCAGTCTGGGTTTGAAACAGTTTTTATTAAGCTAATACAAATAAACTTTCTTCAGAAACTGTCGCTGTATATATGAAAGGGGTGTCAATTAAAAATGGAATTTCATAAAATATCAGTTAAGCGTGGCTATATACTTCTTTTTTGTGCGACAGTTTGTAAAAGTGTTGCCCCACATTCTTGTTGATGTAAGAGGGCATCAGTTACTTTTAGATAAAGTAGAATAGAAGTGCTACAACAAACACTCCCGCACTACATTATCTCAGATCAAGAGAACAAGTAAAACAGTTAAATATAAATTATTTCATATTACATAGAAATGCATGCATTATTATTTTTCAAATTTGTATTCTGTACAATTCAGAAACGTGCTGTCCTAGTCTTTACAGGTTGCAGACTGTTCCGCTAATAAATCACATACTCACTAAAGAATATATAGAATGGTACTCTTATAATATATAGTACAGGTCCTATATATTCTTTAGGGAGAAGGTGAATAGGAATCGCAAATAAGAATAGAAATTAGAAAATAATATTCAGAAATGTAAGATTTATTAAACATTTAAAGTAACAAAGCATGCATGATAGCTATATTTTATAATATATAAAAATATCTGACCAAGTACTTATAAATATTTGATAATTATATTACAGATGGCGCTGAAAAATCTCCCATTCCTCTTCTGTAGCAAAAGGACAATCTATTATAATATAACAATTGATACCATTGTTACAGTAAAAAGAAAAGGAAAATAAAGTTATGTATTTAACAGAACATACATAATGAAATACTGTCGAGCGGTAATTATTTACTGAACTTCTTTTAACAGGGAGGTGAAAAATGTTGATCTTCGTGGCGACGGGTCATAAACTCCTCATGACGGTGAGAATAATAATTTGTATATATTCTCACACCATATGATCACAAGGGGAAGATAGACTGAAAGCCGCAAGCCGGTAACGTTGCTTACTTATCGTTACTGTTTGTGGCGACGGATTGTGAATTCCACTAAGATCACCAAGACTGTTAATTTTATAATATACACATTAACAGTATGTGATCTCTAGGGGAAAACAGATTATTAAGTGTAAGATTGTGACGTTGATTGTAAATGCTTAGGGTTTGCGTCAACGGGTCAGCAACACCTCTCGAGCGAAGTACAGTATCAATATTATAATATAAAAAGTCACTACATATAAGGTGAAAGGAGCCAGAAAAGGAGCGATATTTGTTATAATCTATCTGTTTCTAAAAACAAGCTGCTGACGTTACAGAGAAAAAGCAAAAAACATGCAATAACATTTTTTCTACATATAAATGTTTAAATATTGACAAATAGCTACAATTTATGCCTATGCCATATTGAAACAACTTACAACTCCGGAATATGTTTGTTGACGCAAAAAGAGAATCTGATGCTAGAAAACGGAACCTGCAACAGAGATTGGCGATTCAGATATAACTCGCGAAAACGAAACTAATTGTACAGTAGGTGTGGTTTATATAGTTTTTGGTTGTTTAGTAGTCTATGGAAGGAAGATGTGGCTCCGCCTATTTAAATGGCACGTTTTGCAGTTTACACGTGCTCACGTTTTAACTGTTTTCCTTCGGCACGTGTTCGGAAAACGTACAAACTGTGAAGCTGTAAAGGTTTCGATTTTGATAGTAACACGTATAAGGTATTATTATCTACATACGTTGGAGAGTTTAAAAAGTGTTACTCGGTAAAATGTGTTCTTTGCATTTTCATGATTAAAAGCATCTAAATAGAAGACATATAAAAAAATATCGTTATCATTAGAAGAAAAAAAAGGTGTAATATTTGTTATTTTTATGGTTCTTAATTTAAAAAATGGTAGCATTTGTAAATCGTAATCCTACCCTCGGAAAGGTGTGCTGGCGCTTGGGGCTTTGGGAAGGTTAATAAATAATAAATGCCCTTTTCTATGCACCTGCAAACTTGGCTTTTAAACTTTCATTTGCCCAGTCTGTATCTTTACACTTTCTCCAAACATTTTGGTACTGCTATTTTAGTATTGTAGTGAGCCATTCAGCAGTATGTGTTTATGTATACACTGTTCTAAAAGTGAAGCTGCTATACATTCTGCCAGACACTCTCCTTGCAGAATTGTAATTATTCAGCCAGTACCCAAGTAGTCATGGTGCAAAGTGGGCCTTAGGGCATGGACTGATTCAAACTCCTATACACTATGCATTTACTCTTCTATGCACGGGCAAACTTGTCTTTTATAGCTTTTATTATCCAGTGTATATTCTTACACTTCCAGCAAACTCTTTGTGATTTCTGATTCAGTATTGTAGTGAGCTATTCAGTAGAATGCCCTTATGTGTGCACTGTGCTAAAAATGAAGCTCTTTTAAATTCAGACAGACACTCTCCTTGCAGAACTGTAATTATCCAGTCAGTACTCAAGTAATCATGGTGCAAAAGTAGGCCTTAGGCCATGTACTGCTTTAAACCTGTATCGACTATGCATGCAGTCTTCTATGTAGCTGCACATTTGTTTTTTATACATTCAATTTCCCCGTCTGTATCATTAGACTTTCACAATCACTCTCACGCTACTGTTTCAATATTGTAGTGAGCCATTCAGCAGTATTTCCTTATATATGTACTGTGGTAAAACTGAAGCTCTTATAAATTCAGTCATGCACTCTCTTTGCAGAACTGTAATCATGCAGTCAGTACCCAAGTAATTATGGAGCAAAGTAGGCCTTAGTATATGGACTGCTTCAAACTCCTATGTACTATGCATGTACTGTTCTATGCCCCTGCAAATTTACTTTTTATATTTGGAATTCCTCAGTCTTTATCTTTACACTTCCACCAAGCACTCTGTCATTCCTGATATAGTTTTGTAGTGACTCATTGATCAGTGTGCAGTAATCCATTCACTACATTCGAACAGTAATCAGCAGATGTACAATAAGTGGTACATCCCCAGAGATATGCCAGTGATTGTGCACTGTGATATCACCACAATGGATGTACTGTATTTACAATGTGGTGTAGTATAGAGCAAAAACGGCATAGATATGTGATGTATTTGTGTTGTGAAGGTGGTGCATTACTTGACTTGTGTTTCAAGCGCAACGCAGCTCAAGCAATGCTCTCGGGGTTCTATGCTCCCAGTGCTGTGTCAATCCGTACACCTGTTTCAAGCAGGCGCACGGTTTTGACGTAGCATAGGCCTAAAAGTGACTGAATGAAATCCTATAGATTTCACTCAGTCACTTTTAGGAGGCGTTCCTATGCCAGAACACCTCCACTCCCTCCACCCCCTCTCTGCGCAGGAAAGCCTCTTTCTGGCGCAGGGCTTTAGAATGTGAAGCACCTTCCATATGCATCACATTGTAAATATAAGACACCATGGCACATCTTTTGCACCACCACTCCCTCCCCCCCTCTCTGCACAGGAAAGCCTCTTTCTGGCGCAGGGCTTTAGAATGTGATGCACCTTCCATATGCATCACATTGTAATTATCAGACACCATGGCACATCTTTTGCACCACCGCTGCATCACAAAAGTGCAGGAAAAGATGTGTAAAAGAGGCACAAGGGGGTTGTAAATCCGCTCCTAACACATACAAATTCACCCAGGCAGTTTCACCAGCAATGCAAATTGAAGCATAGACTTGTAACATATTTATATGGATATGTTACATTGAAGTGCATTGGAGGTACTACAGTATACTATAGGTAAAATTAATTTATAAAAAAAATTGGGATTTAGTTTTGTTATTATTTTACATTAAGAATATGAAATATAATTGAAAAAATTAATAAATATAAATATTCATAATAAAAATGTAAGAAATTAGTATAAAAACGAAGAAATATAATAATTTATACATTTAAAAATTATCATTTACAAAACCTTTGAAATTCACTGAAAGAAAACATAGGTTTCAGCCACGTTATAGTTAGTAATTAGCATTTAAAAAACCTTAGAAATTCACTAAAAAAACATAGGTTTCACACATGTGAAATTCCCCCGTTATAGTTAGTTCAGCTAACTATAACTTGCGCGCCCGTAATGCACTGCTGATGACGTCACATATTACATCACTCATGACATGGTCAGTGACTTCACTCATACCATCACTGACGACATCTCAAATGACATCACTGATGATATTACTGATGACATCATCCTTGTGAAAGAGTGGCAGACCTCCTCTACCCCTAATATAACCTTTGATAGAGACACATTCAAAAATAGAAACTAAAATTTAAAAAAAATGGAGATACAAATACCAGTTATAACAATCTATTCAGTAATTCCAACATCTACATACACATCCACTCAGACACCAACAGTTCTATATAGTCACTCATACATGTACTCACTCATCATACGTACTCATACACCTATACATCCTGTTACACACCGATACTGATCCATAGAGTTACTCACACACATACTCATGCATGCAAATAAACTATCAAACATCCATGCACTTGCATATACAGCTATACACACATCACTACACTTACTTCTACAGAAACGTACACATACTTACTCTCTTAAACAATTACTTATAGAAACACATACTTATTTATACAGGAACTCTTCCAATCTCTCACTCTCATATATACTAACTTATAAACATTAACACTCACATATACTAGTTTAAAACATATCTACTTACTCATAAAGATACTATTGAGACAGTCATTCACTCACTAACACACCCGTACACACACACTCATCCACCCATTCAGTCCTGCACACATGCTGTCTTCAAAACACATACAAACAGTGAGTCACTCATTCATGCATCTATGCGCTAAGTAATATTCGACACCGAAACATACAAACACTCATACTGATAGTTTAAAAAACAACTAATAACCCATGTAGACACTCATGTAGCTACTCACCAACCCATATGCCACCTCTAAACAAAGTGAGACACTGATACAGATATTTAAATATTTAAAAATTACTCGGTAATACTTGTATTCACTAAGATGCACTTAAGTCAGTTATACAATCAATTTTACAAAAAAAAATCCATTTAGATACTTATTTACCCATTTATTCTTCTATCGACCTTTAGAAATACATATATATAAAATATTTATTTGTCAGAATGACACACATTCACTGGATGATGTCATCACTGATGTTATGAGTGATGTCATTTGAGATGTCATCAGTGATGTCATGAGTGATGTCACTGACCATTTCAAGAGTGATGTAATATTTGACGTCATCAGCAGTGCATTGCGGGCGCGCGAGTTATAGTTAGCTGAACTAACTATAACAAGAGAATTTGAATGGTTTTGTATGAGTGAAATGTCCAGCTAACTATAACATGTGTGAAACCTATGGTTTTTTCATATATATATATATATATATTCACTGAAAAAACCATAGGTTATAGACCATATATAGTTAGGAATTAGCATTTACAAAACCTTATTTTACTCACACAAAACCATTGAAATTCGCATATATAGTTAGTTGCACTCACTATATATCGCGCACCCGCAATCCACTGCTGATCATGTCACATATTACATCATTCATGACATGGTCAGTGACATCACTGATGACATCACTGATGACATCTCAAATGACATCACTGATGACATCACTGATGACAACATCCAGTGACTGTATGTTTCTGTAAAGTTAAAATATGTCTTACATATTGAAGAATGAGTGGATGTATAAGTGTCTGGATGAAGGATTTAGTAGGTGCATGACTGACTGTATGAGTGAGTGATTAAATGTGTCTCACTGAGTGCATGGGTTAGTGACTAAACTGTCTTAATTTGTGCATCATTATGTCTGTTGTTCTGTAAACTGCTGCATGTGTTGATCAGTAGCTATATGAGTAACTATATGGGTTATTGATTGGTTGCTCAAGTATTTGTATGGGAGACTGAGTGTGTGTGTGGGTGGCTGGGAGGTGTATGACTCTGTGCATAGATGTGTGAGCAGTTGATTCACTAGATGTATGGGTTCAAAAATGCATGTGGAAACAGCTGTATGGGCGGTTGAATGTGTGCATGAGTGTATTGGTGAGTGAATGGATATCTCAGTGCTACATGTCAAAGTAAGTACATATGTAAAACACAGTACATGTGAGAGTTGACATATATAAATAACTGTGCATAAGAGCCAGTGAATGTGTAAGTGGCTGTATGGATCATTGTGAACTTGTATCAGGGATTGTATAAGAGAGTAAATATGTGTTAGTATATGTTTGAATAAGTAAGGTGTGTATAACTGTATAGTTGAGGAAATGGAGGTGTGATTGATTCTTTGCATGACTGACTAGGTGTGTGAGTAACTCCATGGATGAGTGACAGTCTGTGAGTGTCTGTTTACACTAAGTGTATCTAAGGTTATATTAGAGTCTGAAGAGGTTCATTGTATTATCACATGAATGATGTCATCAGTGATGTGATCAGTAATGTCAAATGAGATGTCATCAGTGATGTCATCAGTGCTGTCATTTGAGAAGTCATCAGTGATGTCATCAGTGATGTAATTTGAGATGTCATCAGTGAAGTCATCAGTGATGTAATTTGAGATGTCATCAGTGATGTCATCAGTGATGTCACTGACCATGTCATGAATGAGAGCCGAAGTTTCATAGAAATCCGTTCAGCCGTTCGAGCTAAAAGTGAGTCCAACATTTCTATGGCAAAATGAAACCCCTCATTTTGTTCCTTTGCAAATTAAATGTTTTAAGTGTTAACACTTTATTCCAATCAAGATGACTTCAGGTGTGCCATACTTTTGTCATAAGTAAGACTGTTAGCGCTCTAGTTGTTCTTTAGAACACTCTGGGACATTCTGTCAGTGGGCTATAGTTGGGCTACATCTGGCTGATATTTGGGCTACATTTGTTTTTTTTTGTCTCTGGTGGCCACCTTTGGGCTACATTGGGCTACATTGGGCTACATTTGGGCTCTAACATATATATAGCCCAATGTAGCCCAATATATATTTTTCAAAGTTAATTTTCGTAAAAACCACTGGAGCATATATCTTGAGACATAGCAAAGGCACATCGGGCTACCAGTCCCTACAATTTTGCCAAGTTTTGTGGAAATCCATTCAGCCGTTCGAGCTAAAAGTGAGTCCAACCGCCCTATGGAAAACTCAATGTTAAAAACACGTTTTGGGACCCCCCTTTTTTCTCGGCCCCCGCTTGACGAAACCCCCCCAAACTTTCAGGGGACGCTCAGAAACAAAATGTGCCATTTTCCAGAAAATTTCAGCCAATTCCGTCCATCAACGCCAAAGTTATTCAACATAGAATTTTCAGAAATCCCTATTCAAAAAACTCCTAACTATATATACCTACTGGCGACCGCCAGTAGGTAATACATACACATATACATATATATGTGTGTGTGTATATATATATGTGTGTGTGTATATATATATTCACTGAAAAAACCATAGGTTATAGACCATATATAGTTAGGAATTAGCATTTAAAAAACCTTATTTTACTCACACAAAACCATTGAAATTCCATATATAGTTAGTTGCACTAACTATATATCGCGCACCCGCAATCCACTGCTGATGATGTCACATATTACATCATTCATGACATGGTCAGTGACATCACTGATGACATCACTGATGACATCTCAAATGACATCACTGATGACATCACTGATGACATCATCCAGTGACTGTGTGTTTCTGTAAAGTTTAAATATGTTTTACATATTGAAGAATGAGTAGATGTAGAAGTGTCTGGATGAAGGATTTAGTAGGTGCGTGACTGACTGTATGAGTGAGTGATTAAATGTGTCTCACTGAGTGCATGGGTTAGTGACTAAACTGTCTTAATTTGTGCATCATTATGTCTGTTGTTCTGTAAACTGCTGCATGTGTTGATCAGTAGCTATATGAGTAACTATATGGGTTATTGATTGATTGCCCAAGTATTTGTATGGGAGACTGAGTGTGTGTGTGGCTGGCTGGGAGGTGTGTGACTCTGTGCAGATCAATGTGTACTTGTATCAATGATTGTATAAGAGAGTAATTATGTGTTAGTATATGTTTCAAAATGTAAGGTGCTCTATGTTTAACTGTATAGATTAGAAAATGGAAGTGTGATTGATTCTTTACAGGACTGACTAGGTGTGTGAGTAACTCCATGGATGAGTGACAGAGTGTGAGAGTCTGTATAGGTGTATGAGTGCATATGATAGTGTTGTAAAGATGAGTGATTGTATGTATGAATGATTGTATGGGTAAATGAGTGAATGTGTGTGTAAACATAGGAATCACTGAGTGCGTATGTAGTAACTAGTATTGGTGTGTCAATGGTTTCAAAAATTATACTCTGTATTTAACACTGGGTGTAACAGAGGTTATATTAAAGTGTGAGGAGATGCATTGTATTGTCACATGAATGATATCATCAGTGATGTGGTCATTGATGTCAAATGAGATGTCATCAGTGATGTCATCAGTGATGTCATTTGAGATGTCATCAGTGATGTCATCAGTGATGTCACTGACCATGTCATGAATGATGTAATATGTGACATCATCAGCAGTGGATTGCGGGTGCGCGATATATAGTTAGTGCAACTAACTATATATGGAATTTCAATGGTTTTGTGTGAGTAAAATAAGGTTTTTTAAATGCTAATTCCTAACTATATATGGTCTATAACCTATGGTTTTTTCAGTGAATTTTCAAGGTTTTGTAAATGCTAATTCCTAACTATATATGGTCTATAACCTATGGTTTTTTCAGTGAATTTTCAAGGTTTTGTAAATGCTAATTCCTAACTATATATGGTCTATAACCTATGGTTTTTTCAGTGAATTTCAATGGTTTTTTAATAGCAAATATCATAAGCTGTCGAATGTCAAGTACGTGGTAAGTAAAAACATTTTCGTGTTTATGCACACTGATCTGCTTTGATTGCTGCCCCCCACCCCTCATTTCTATTAGGAGTACTCTCTCTTTGCAGATAGTGAAGGGTAGTTAACGCAGCCCTTTGCCCCCTTTGTAATCCGTCGTGCCTGCTTCTCTCTCCATTTGATTGATTGTTCTCTTTGGTTCATTCTCTATTTACAAACAAGCACAGAGTCGCAATACTCTGTTTAGTCTTTGCAGATAGCGAAAAATCGTGTAAAAAAACAAAAGGAATCGAGCAAAATCAGTAGGCCACTAATGGGATCTCTTTTGACCTCGCTAAAATAGAAACATTAGGAACAACCTGTTGAAAATAGCAATGCGTATGTATATAAGCGGCGTTCATTTGTGTTCACAGTACCCCTTGTTGATTGTTTCAATCGAGCATTGAATTGTTCGAAGTTAATTCTCTTAAGGATCTTCTCTACCTGCAAACGAGGAAGAATAGGAATATTCTATCTCCCTTTGCAGATAGTGAAGGGTAGGTAACGCAAGCCTTTAACACGTCGTACCTATTTCATTCCTCATTGATTGATTGATTGTCCGAACATTGACTGTTTGGGAATTAGTTATTTTTGGAGGTATTCCCTGTTTGCAAATAAACGTAGGAAAATCTTTGCAAGTAGTGAAAGGGTACGTAATGCGGACCGTTCTCCCCCGTTGTAATCTGTCATGCCTATCTACTCCCCACTGATTGATGCACCTTTTTCACCCGGACCATTTACTAGAGATACGTCATCTGGCCCGACCAGAGAGCACCCCTAGTGAAAAGGACATATGCAATAATAACGAAGTGATCACTGTATCCTGTTAACAGAAACTTTACCATGAAACAACCTGGAAAGAAAAAAATAGGAAAACGAAAATCAGTAGGCCACTGATGAACATGAACTTTTATTAAACAACGAACAAAGAAACGATAACATAACGTAATGATAAAACCTATTAATGTCCTAGAAACAAGAAAACGTTAAAATATGCCAGTGGTGAGAGACCAGAAAAACAGTAAGAGAAACCAAATCACCCCTCGCTGTCCCACCGCCTGCCACGCCAAAAAAATCGATAGACTAGGGAAAATGCAAGTCAGTAGAACATCCACCCCCACTCTGGAAACTTCCAAGGTGGGGCAGGGTTCCGGCTACGCCCAGCCGGGAGCAGCCCATATAAGGCAGGTCCTGCTGCCACGCCTCGGCCAGGAGATCCTAACGTAGGGTGTAGCCGAAGGAGAGGCCGAGGCCAGCGGGACCCGGCCAGGGGATTGCCTTTACAACGCTGAACAGTTGCAGGGGGGGGGAATGTCTCCTCGACCCTCCCCTCTCTCTCCCAGTCCGGCCGCGGTGGCCCTTGAGAGTTGCAGGTAGTCCCGCCACATGCTCTTCCGGTCCGACCACCAACGGTCGGGGGGCCGAGGCCGACGGGATCCGGCTGCAGCCGATAAACCAAGAAACCCGTTCATGGGGCCAGAGCCAGGGGCGTCCGGCCGACATCCACCGGAAGCCCGGCCCGAAGACGGACGGGACACTTCTTTCTTTTATAATGGCTGCGACAACACTGGGGGGGGATGTCTTGCACATGCCTCCGACCCCCCCCTCGTCCTCATCGCCTGGTCCGGCCATAACAAATCTCAAGCGAGACGCCGTGGGGTGCACTGGGAGGGAGAGACGGTGCGAACAGGCCTCTCCCGCCTCCCCAGGTGGAGACTTCCCAGCTGCACCCTCAGCGCTCCAGGCGCCCGGAAAACGGTTCTTCCACTGTGGCCATGCTGCAACGTCTCGCCCGGCAGGGTGGAGCCCGTCCGCTCATGTGACCCCGCGATCGCCGGTAGCTGCCGAACTCTCAAAATGGCGGTCGACCTGGCAAGAGCGGGCCCAGCATAAAGAAATGGCCCGGTCACTGGTTGACTCCACCACCGTAGTCCTCCACGACCTTGAAGATTCTAGAGGAGCCGCGGGAGTCTCCGACCCCCGATGGGGAATGACTGCCATGATCGCCCGTGGAGTGACGAAACTGTATCCGCGGGACGTCGGCGCTCCCATGCTGGCGCCAGCCTCACTTTGAATTACTAGAATCCTGCAGACCTCACTTCCGGTGAAAGCACAGTGTGACCCGGTAGGAAAAATTATTGCACCCCCTCCCCTTTTTGACTGATAGTTCAAACCACCGATCCTTTCCTTTGCCCTTTTAACGGAACTTTGGACTGCCTCCCCCTCTTTTACATTTTCTAGAGAAAACAAAACATTAACCACTACATTAGCATAGCAGTTGACACCAGAACTGTTTTCAAATTGAAAACCAACAACATCTTCAACAGAATCCTTTTTGTTTCTGCTGTGACCCTGCTACAGCACAGGCATTGTCCCCAGCAGTAATTCTGCAATGCCGGTAAGAATAGCTGTGGTGCCTACTGGACTCACTCACCCCCGCGGCGCCCCACGCCGTTTTTTGCTGGGCGGCAACTTACTAGACATCACTTTCGTGCCATCTAGATTTCAGCGCGTTCTGCTGCCTTGGAACTATTCGCACAACAGACCGCTACTGACAAGAATATTTCATTATTGGTGCTGTCAATTTCAATAAATCTATTGGATAATTAAAAAGAAATTGCCACGGTCTCTTCGTTGTTTAAATGTTTTTACTGTTTTTGTTTTGTTGTATATATTTATATGTTATTAAAGTTTTATATTCCTACTACTTTGTTGGAGTGCTATATATTTTTAATGTGACACATAATTGTAAAAACTTTGATGTACAAAGAGTCATTCCTGGAATCTTCCGCTTCAGGCTCGGTCCCCTCCCCAATCACAATACAGGATGGTTTTCAGATAGTAGGAACACGTGTGGTGTGACGGATCTCATCGAGTGTGGGCCTTGATCTACTATAACTCCTTTGAAGAGGGGTGATTCTTTACAGCTGGGGCCATAAACTACATCTGCAGGGCTAGCTGATAGCCTGGACAATCGGACACAGAGAAAGAGGAGTGTCAGAGGGTGCGGTAGTGAATAGGGCGAAAGGGAGGTGTCGGGCGGGCACAGAGTGTGATTCTCAGGGAAGAGCAGCGCAGATGGGGGGAGGTTTATTGCCCATGCATAAGACAGAGAGCGGTGGTGACCAGTGCCTAGGGAAGATGCTTGCGTGGGTGAGGAGCCATGCTACGAATCGACAGCGTGCAGAGAGTGGGTCTGGTCAAGACACCTAAAATGGCTGCCGTGCACGACAAAAGTGTGGCATTTCAAAAAAGGCAAGATGGCGCAGACAATGTTTTTCAACACTTCCTCATTTCCTTCGAATCGAACGTTAACAGACGTTGGGGCATATTACCAAAGTTAAGCGATATTTATCGCTAACGATGCTTACCAACCAATTTTTTACCACTAAGCATCGTCAGAAATTATCGAAGATAAACCTTACTATTATCAAGGTTTATCGCAAATGCGATAATAAACGGCCGCAATGCATGAATATCGCTAAAAACTCAGCGATATTCATGCATTACCGAGCTAATGCTCTTAGCCATGTTATCCACCTCCCATTGGATAACATGGCTAAGAACTGCTCAGGGCAGGTGTTACTTTTTGGAGATATTCGCGCTTAGCGCGAATATCTCCAAAAGTTGGTAATAGGAGATAGATATCTTGCATGTTGTAAGCAAGTTATTGTGGTATATGGAACTCATACCATAATCTCTCAGGAAAGCAGAAACTGATCCTTTTGGGACCGCCTAAAAAGGCCTAGGGGGTGAGGAGTACTCTACTTTGCCCCCTTTTCACGTTCCGAACTATTTTATTTTACTCTCTTCTGTAATTACACAAAATACCAGCGATAAGATGCATCGGAGACACACAGTGAGAGAAAGGAGGCCGGAGATGAAGAAGACATGTCAAATACACATTGGAGATAATATAGTGGCAGAAGGGAAGTAAATATGAGTAAACTTACCATGTAACATAAAAATGTTGCACTCTATACTATAAGTCTCATTTTATACTACAATCACTTCGCTACAACCTCATAAATTAAAAATAAAAATGAATAATGTCTCAAACAATTTTTGATTTCTAAATATAAATTTATTCTTCAGAATTTTCTAAATTTGAAAGAACTAGTAACATGTCCTCATCAGCAATGTCCTCATTAAAAGTCTCCAATGATGATTCTTGTAACTCTATGGTCTCCAAACACTCGATAAATTCGCCATCAAGAGATTGATCAAAAAAATCATTCAAGTCATCTCCTCCTTGTGACAATATTTCATTATTGGTGCTGTCAATTTCAATCAATGTAGTGGAATCATTCAAGTCATCTCCTCGTGACAATATTTCATTATTGGTGCTCTCAATTTCAATCAATGTAGTGGAATCATTCAAGTCATCTCCTCCTTGTGACAATATTTCATTATTGGTGCTGTCCATTTCAATCAATCTAATGGAATCATACAAGCCATCTCCTCCTTGTGACAATATTTCATTATTGGTGCTCTCAATTTCAATCAATGTAGTGGAATCATTCAAGTCATCTCCTTGTGACAATATTTCATTCTTGGTGCTGTCCATTTCAATCAATCTAATGGAATCATACAAGTCATGTCCTCCTTGTGACAATATTTCATTATTGGTGCTCTCAATTTCAATCAATGTGTTGGACAATTCAAAAGAAATTGCCACGGTCTCTTCATTGTGAGCCATTTTATTTTGAAATTGCTTGCTGTAAATTGCAGAAAAAAATAATCACTTTCATTTATCGTTTTTAGTAATACATAATATAAAACTAACTTTATCAAGTATTTAGTATAACAGAAGGACTGCAAATAAATAACAGAAAACATTTTTCAAATTATCTTCAAGTGTACAACATAGTTCCCCTTACAAATTAACAACTCACCTTTTTAAAAGTAGCAGAAGTGTTAGTACTGTGTAAATCAAACACCAGAAATTCACCACCAAAAATTCCTCACAAATGTACCTCAGACAGTAGTATCACAAAATGGCTGTGGTTTCCTCTCATTTGACATATATACATAACCAATTAACTTTCATCACACACAAATACAAAACCAAAGTAACATTTTAATTGGTTCTAAATTTCAACACTTTCAAATGTGTTTTCCCCATGCAATTTTCCATAGGACATTTACATACGTCTACAGCCTGAATGGCTGAACGGAATTACACCAAACTTGGCAAAATGGTACATCAAACCTAAGAGGTCAGGAAGGATCTACTATGCCCCCTTATGGTCATTTCCCCCTTCGCTTTGGCCTCCTCTTGTCTCTCAATCCTACCGAGGGACAAGATGGCGGCCGCTACGGACTGTTTGGAATGTTGACAGACGCCGGAGAACCAATCAGCTTCGCAAAGCTCCGTAACGCGAAAAGTACGCGAAGCGGAGCGCTGTTACAGATATATATCTTTTTTTGAACGTTAATTTCTCAAAATCCACTGGAGCACATATATTGAGACCTAGCAAAGGCACATCGGGCTACCAGTCCCTAATATTTTGCCAAGTTTCGTGCAAATCCATTCAGCCGTTCGATTATTATTATTTTGTTTTTTTTTTGCCCCGCGGGGCCCTTTTAAAACCTCCACATCAAACCTAGGGGGTCAGCGAGGATCTACTATGCCCCCTTATAGTTATTTCCCCCTTTGTTTTGACCTCCTCTTGTCTCTCGATCCTACCGAGAGACAAGATGGCGGCCGCTACGGACTGTTTGGAATGTTGACAGACGCCGGAGAACCAATCAGCTTCGCTTCACAAAGCTCCGTTGCGCGAAAAGTCCGCGAACCAGTGCGCTGCCCGGTCCGCTGTTACAGATATATATCTTTTTTTAAACGTTAATTTCTCAAAATCCACTGGAGCACATATATTGAGACCTACAAAAGGCACATCGGGCTACCAGTCCCTACAATTTTGCCAAGTTTCGTGCAAATCCATTCAGCCGTTCGGGCTAAAAGTGAGGCCAACCGCCCTATGGAAAACTCAATGTTAAAAACACGTTTTGGGACCCCCCTTTTTTCTCGGCCCCCCCTTGACGAACCCCCCCCCAAATTTTCAAGGGCTGCTCAGAAACAAAATGTGCCATTTTCCTGAAAATTTCAGCCAATTCCGTCCACAAACGCCAAAGTTATTAGACATAGAATTTTCAAAAAACCCATAGAGAAAAAATCCTAACTATATATACCTACTGGCGACCGCCAGTAGGTAATATATATATATATATATATATATATATATATATATATATATATATATATCTCTTTCGCAAAGAGCCCAAGCTATTTGAAAGACCACTCGACAGCGCTCGTCACCCAAGGGCAGCTCCTAGCCTCGTTGCAGCTCACCTCTCCTATACCATATGGTGTCTTCATGCCGACGCGTTTCGAGGCTTCAACGCCTCTTCTTCATGGGCTTGATAAAAACACGCACTCAGGGTTCACTTCAATTAACAATGTTCTTTTATTGCTGACACACCTTCATTGGGCAGTTTTTTTCTCGTTTGGGCATTATGGGAATTGTTGTCCCTTGAAGTGAATACATTGATTCCTTAGTAGGTTGAGTGTCCCGTTTTTATACATTAAAAGCATTATAAATCCTTAGTAGTAGGCTGGATAGTTAAAGCAAACTTCTGTAAGCAATCCGAAAACTGCCCAATGAAGGCGTGTCAGCAATAAAAGAACATTGTTAATTGAAGTGAACCCTGAGTGCGTGTTTTTATCAAACCCATGAAGAAGAGGCGTTGAAGCCTCGAAACGCGTCGGCATGAAGACACCATATGGTATAGGAGAGGTGAGCTGCAACGAGGCTAGGAGCTGCCCTTGGGTGACGAGCGCTGTCGAGTGCTCTTTCAAATAGCTTGGGCTCTTTGCGAAAGAAATGATCCTCACGGCGGCCCGCCGTGGAAAGATGCACCATTCCATGCTGTGTGGAAGGCTGTGGAGACGAACACATCGTTTCTGAGAAGCACAGCGCTCGGATTGCTTACAGATGTTTTCTTTAACTATCCAGCCTACTAAGGATTTATAATGCTTTTAATGTATAAAAACGGGACACTCAACCTACTAAGGAATCAATGTATTCACTTCAAGGGACAACAATTCCCATAATGCCCTAACGAGAAAAAAACTGCCCAATGAAGGCGTGTCAGCAATAAAAGAACATTGCTAATTGAAGTGAACCCTGAGTGCGTGTTTTTATCAAGCCCATGAAGAAGAGGCGTTGAAGCCTCGAAACGCGTCGGCATGAAGACACCATATGGTATAGGAGAGGTGAGCTGCAACGAGGCTAGGAGCTGCCCTTGGGTGACGAGCGCTGTCGAGTGCTCTTTCAAATAGCTTGGGCTCTTTGCGAAAGAAATGATCCTCACGGCGGCCCGCCGTGGAAAGATGCACCATTCCATGCTGTGTGGAAGGCTGTGGAGACGAACACATCGTTTCTGCGAAGCACAGCGCTCGGATTGCTTACAGAAGTTTGCTTTAACTATCCAGCCTACTAAGGATTTATAATGCTTTTAATGTATAAAAACGGGACACTCAACCTACTAAGGAATCAATGTATTCACTTGAAGGGACAACAATTCCCATAATGCCCTAACGAGAAAAAAACTGCCCAATGAAGGCGTGTCAGCAATAAAAGAACATTGTTAATTGAAGTGAACCCTGAGTGCGTGTTTTTATCAAGCCCATGAAGAAGAGGCGTTGAAGCCTCGAAACGCGTCGGCATGAAGACACCATATGGTATAGGAGAGGTGAGCTGCAACGAGGCTAGGAGCTGCCCTTGGGTGACGAGCGCTGTCGAGTGCTCTTTCAAATAGCTTGGGCTCTTTGCGAAAGATATATATATATATATATATATATATATATATATATATATATATATATATATATATATATATATATATATATATATTTATTTATTGTGAGCAAGAACGCTGTGACTATCGAAACGCATTACCGGGTTGCCTAAATAAACCAATTATTATAACCTGAGCGTGTGGAGTCCAGTTTTTGCGGAGGAGGAACAAGATGTTGATATATATATATATATATATATATATATATAACATTGTGACCCATAATGAATGGATTGTAAGAATCTAGACTGTCAAAAAAAGGGAGAATGGCAGGTCTTCCCAATTGGATGTACTTGATTGGAAAAGAACATTATTTTCTTTAGTCCCCTCACTCACCAGAGGTTGCCCTTAGGTGACATGCTTCATCATTGGGGCTTCTCAAGCATCTACTGCTTGGGGCGTGCTGCAACTTGCGAAGGATACGTAGGAGTACTTTGAGTGACACTATGTGTGGTGCAGTGTGTGGTGGAGTGGTGTTAAAATGTGAGTTTAAAAATACCTAGCTCGTAAGCAAACACATTTATTCTTGCCTCTAGTTGGTATAGTAAAAAAGGGGGGTTAGATGTAGGAATTTGATCTATAATGTGGTCAAAGGCCTAGCTATCTCGTCGACATGTTTCGAGGTGTCCCCTACACCTTTTCTTCAGGACAACTTGGGGGCCAGCCCCATGTTTGCCACTCCGGTTCTGAACCTATGATAAGGTGTTCCTTGATCTCAACATTTTTGCCAAAAATGGGATTCTAAAAACTACGACCCATTTTAAACCCACTGCCAAAAATTGCCTCTTGTTATACAATAGCTTTCATCCCCGCCACCTCAAAGAGAACCTACCTTTTGGCCAGTTCCTTAGATTGAGAAGGAACTGTACAGACACTGCTGATTACGACATACAAGCCACAGATCTGTCTGAAAAACTGAAAATACGCCAATACCCCACCAAAACCATCATGAGGACAAAGAAAACAGCAATGAACAATCATAGAGATTCCCTGCTAGAAACCTATGAAAGGGAAGACAAAGAAAAGGAAACCAAACCAATATGTATCACTACATTCAATATTGCATCAACCCAGGTCGCCAAATTTGTCAAGAAAAATTGGCAAATAGTCAACAGCGGGAAACTGAACATACCAACTCCAAGACTTATTGGTACACACCAGCCCAAGAGCCAACTACAAGGACACCCAACAAACTATCAGTACTCTACCAACAGGCCACCACCCCTGTGGCAACTGCAGTGTTTGCCACCTAACAAACACCACTAAGAAGGTAGTCTTCAACACAGGCCAAACATGGGAACTGCGCAAATTCACACATTGCAATACAGTGGGAGTTGTATACCTAATCACCTGTATCTGCAACTTAGACTATGTAGGAATGACGACAAGGAAAGCCAGTACAATAATCTGTGAGCACCGCAGCAACATTCGTTGCCACAGAGTCAGCACTAAGATGGCGGCTTATTTTAATGAGAAACAACATACTCCAAAAGATCTACGATGGGTGATCCTGGAACATTTGAAACCATGTGATAACATTGATCAAGCACTACTAGAGAAAGAAAAAAGATGGGTGTTTAAATTGCAGACAGATAGCATGGGACTAAATGACAACATACCATGGGGCCAATTCTTGAGATAACTATTAACTTTTGTGCTGATACACATAATCAGTAGATACGGCCTAATTGTAAATACCACGATGTGAAAAGAATCCAACCAATCTTACTGAAATGGCAAATACTCATATTTATAAACCGTGTAAAAAGAGCCTAAACTAAGTAATGAGGCCCATTACTATAATCAGCTCCCGCATTTTAATTCTAATTTTAATTGTATATAATCGCAATTTGTTATAATTCCCTTTTTTGGCCAGATTCTTTGTAAAAACATCAAAAAAACATCATGGACACAAAATTTTATTACCAGCTATGTCCAATCCAAAATGGCACCCAGCACAGGACCAGAGTTCGATCCCAGCTGTCCTAGCTGTAATAGCAATTTTTAATATTAACATAACAATCTCCATGTTCACAAAAGCGCATGAATTGTGAACATAATTGTGCCCCAGGATTAACACGTCAATAATGAGTTGAGCAATGACGTCCGATATGTGCCAAAAGATAGGAGGACACCCGGTCTAGTCTCTGGGAAGCACGTGATCGCTGCAAGATCACTTCCTGGAAATACTTAAAAACAGTCCGCCACGGGGTCTCAGTAAGTTTCGGACGCCCGAGGGACTGATAGGCACAACGCCGGAGGGTTGCTGAGCTAATGTAAGTACAGAGCTCGTGTTTTGAACCACCATGGAATAGGAAGTTTAACCACGTGCCCTTTTCCACACGCACGTCTCGTAAAAGCACATGTGGGTTGTCAATCCAACCGCATCTAGTTTCTAACCACCGTGGAATAGGAAGGTTAACCGCGTGCCCTTTCCACACGCACACCGCATAAAAGCACATGTGAGTTGGCAATTCTACCGCATCAAATTTTTACGTTTT